>NW_027206018.1:540000-881503 GCF_024711535.1 Dipodomys merriami
GGCCACCTACATATCTATGTTCATTGTCAAGTTATTTATATTGCACAAATAGCTTCAATAGATGAATGAATCAAGAAAAAAATATATATACAGAGTAACGTTACTCATCAATTAGAATATTGCATCATTTATAAAGAAATTGATGAACTGGAAAAATTTTTGTGAAGTCAGGATGCATGTTTTCTCTCAATTGTGGAAGCTTGGTCTATATGAAAATATACAAAGTATTGTATGCACGTACACCTAAATATATTTCATGAAGTACAGTATATGTTGGAAAGAATTTAAATGGTGTAATTCTTTAGAAAATCCAACAGTACAATAAAATGTAAATGAGGAAACTGGCACTTGAAAGATGGGTAGGAGGTGAATGAAGTCACAATTTTCAATGCATATCCAATGAAACTAGGAAAATTGAGGGGAAGGAGCTGTTTCTGAGATGGGGGAGATGATGAAAAAAGTGTCACAGATTAGGATTCATTGTATTTACAATTAAAAATGTAATTAAAAATAATTATGCCTGAGCCTACCTCCTGTGATTTCCATATTCACACTTCTGAGTAGACATCCCCTTTCCAAACCATCATGAAACACCTCATCTTACTTAGAAAGGGTACAACTTTGCTGTGTCTGTGAACCAAGGAATTGTAGGCAGATTAAATTAATGCTGTCCACATATGCCAAGCCATCAATATAAGGCCAGAAACCATGAAAATATTACAAGAGCTGGCAGGGGAAACACTATGACTCCTACAACACAGGTCGAAATTTTCTAACTAAAGATCCAGGATCACAAGAAATCCAAGAAAGACTGGATAAACGGGATTGCATGAAACTTAAGTTTCTGCCTGACAAAGAACATACCAAGCTAAATACAAAACCCATGGAATGGGAGAAGAATTTCATGAGCTATTCATCAAACGAGATCCTAATAGGAAAAAATATATAGATAGCACAAAAATTGCCCCCAATAAACCCTGAAATAACATCCCAATTAATAAATGAGGTAATGACCTAAAGACAAACTTCTCAGAATAAGTAATTAAGGCCAATCAACACAAGAAGAAATGTTCAATATCTCTGAACATAAAGGAAATGTAAACAAAAACAACACTGTAATTCCACCTCACTGCAGTAAGGAAGGACAATAAAAACATTTTAATGTGATTAGTAACAAATGCTGTCATGGATGTGGCAAAAGGAGCTCTATCACTGCTGGTGAGAATGTAAGTTGTTCAATCAGTCTGGAGACTGAGATGTGCGTATTAAGGTTTGGAGTCAACTTGTGTAGAAAGTCCATGTGATTTTTTTTATCTCCAATTGGCAACCAAAAAGTCACAAGTAGAGCTGTGGTGCAAATGAGTAAAATGGTATCTTTCATTACAAAATCTCAGGGATATTACCCACATTTGCGTTCAAGCTCCAGTACTGGCAGTGTGGGGGGGTGTCTGTGTGTGTGTGGGTCTGTGTGTGTCTATGTCTGTGTATCTGTGTGTGTATGTGTGTGTGGTGCATGTGGGGGGGGAGCTAGTGATTTCCTGACGGCATCAAATGTTTTGGTGTATTTAAAGTATTAAAAAAAAACAAGGTTTAAATGTGCTGTGATTTTTTTGTGTTTCTGTATGTATGTGTCTATCTGGTATAGGTGTGGGTGTGGTGTGTGCATCTGTACGTGCATTTACAGATTTTCTTGCTTGTTCTCAACTTGTGTTAACAAAATGGCCAGACATGAAGGGTGGATACTATGGTTTAATGTTATGACAATTTTCCAAGGTTTTGTTCAAGAAATGATTATTTGAAGTGTTTATTGAATGATAGAGAGGGAGGAGGAAGGGGGGGGGAGAAAGACTGGAGTTCTAAATGTAAGACTGAAACAGCCATATTCCAGAACAAGTCTGCAGAACTAGTTCCAGTGTTGTGCCTTCAGTCAGCTAGCTGTAAGAAAGCCTCTATTTGGCCATAGGTGTGGATTGTATGCAAAAAGACAATTCCGTAAAAACAAATTCAAATAGTCTGAGACACTCGCACAAGTTCTGGACATCACTTCCTCATGGGCTGCTGTTGTGCAGGCCCAATATTTGATCTGAAAAGAAACTTGGAATTACAAAATTTAAAACCCAGTCTAGTAACCACTAACAGGCCTGTGTAACTCCTTGGTCCTCATATCTGATACTGTGACTTAGTGGCAAAGGCAAAGGGCAGATTTTTAGCTATTTCAGACTTCTCCCTTAGTCCTCCCTTCTCCTTCAGTCCTGGTTCCACCACAGACTTGGTTCAGGTCTGTGACCCTGAGTGTAGATGTTTGAATCTACATGGTGTGAATGGAAATTTGGCCTCCTACTAAGATAGAAGTTTGAGGGACTTGGATAGCTGTGTGCAAGTCTCTTTTTAATAGCCTGTTCTTTGTGCACATTTAGTTTAGATGCAGGGATACATTACTATTTAGTCGCAGTGGTCACCCAATGTAGAGCAAGAGAGACAGAGTAGAGGGACAGTCATCAAGCTCACGCCATCTGTCATTTTATGCTGCTTTAATTGACATGTTCTTCATGTATTTTAGTAATTCAAGAATAAAAATTAACATTACATATAGATTTTTAATTGCCTCTTTGTTTCTGACAAAAATTAAAAGTAAAAATGTATTTGAATAGAAAGGCAATATGGTAAGAGCAGGGGAAAGGAATGGAACAATGATCATGGGCAGCTCCTGAAGTCCAATCTGGAGGTTTTATTTACCAACATCAGGTAATAAAATGAAACTATGTAACAAGACAGGCCTGCCTGCTTTTTCTCAGCAACAAGGCAGCCCTGTCTGCTTTTCTTAGCAACACAACAGCCCTGCCTGTCTTCCCTCATTTATGCCAGAGTAAAAGGGGTCAATAGACCATGACTAAAGGAGGAAATTAAAGCTATCATTGAAAGATAAAAAAGAACAAGCCCTGGATATGTCTGGAAACCTATAAAGCATCTGAAACCTTAAACACTTAGGCCTTTCAGAGACCAGTCTTTTACAGAAACTAAATATTCAGAGAGAAAGTCTTGATGTGCTCTGAGATCTGTAGATTCCCTTACTCAGAGAACACACAGACCTCCCAATGACAGAATCATCCCTGCCAATAATACAACTTCCTAGTGAGGCTCAGAGAATAGAGGACAAATTAAACTTTTCTCACTGCCAGAAACCAGCCCACACCCTGAGGGCCCCAGGACAATATGGGTTGAAGGCCTCAGCCCTATTGCAAACAATGGATGAAGCTCAGAGTCCCACACTTATCTCATGATGTACTCACACTTCCTAAATGTCCAACAGCTTCCAGATGGTGTCCGCAGCCCTTCAAAAAGATCAAAAACAAGTCGTTTATATAAGGATACAGTTGGACCTATTTCAACCATGAGAAGTACAAGTTGTCATGTCGAAAATGAACTTTACAACTTGGGGGGGGAGGGTTGGTGGAGGGGGAGGGAGGATGGGAAGGGATGGGAAGGGTAAACAAAGGAGGAGGCTACAATGCTTGATTAGAAATGTACTCACTATCTTGTCCATGTAATTGTAACCCCTCTGTACACTATTTTCACAATAAAAAAACTAAAATTAAAAAAAGATCAATTTGTGATGCCTAGCTCTAAAGCCCAAACTCTGCACCCAGTGTTAGCCCTATTGAGTGACTTACAAGCCAAGTGGGGCTCTCTGATAAATTTCCTAAAACCATCGGACTCTATGCCAGCATCCAGTCACATGTCTTTTGGTGACAAAGCCTCGGGGTCATTCAAGACAGAAGCAGCCATGACCTCAACTCCACCTGCCATGGGCAGTTCAACAAGACTTACTCTTTTGCTTGCTCAAAAGTTGGTTTAATTTTGGGATAATCTCACCAACACTGTCTCCTAATATCACTGCCCCCAAAGGGTGACTCCCTCACCCAACCAAACAGTCATACAAGCTGGAGGTGTTGTCTTTGGACAGGACAGACTAGCCTTACCATGAGCCCATATCCAGGGGCTCCTCTTCCCCCAGATGCCTTGGAAAGGGCATCTGCTCCCTCCACCAGCAGGCCTACCACTCCTCCCATACTTGCACTGAACACAGCAGCGTCTAGCCAGATGGACACTGCATGTCCATTTTGTGAGAGCTGCTGTCTCCAAGTTCTATGGTTGAGGAGATGCTAGGCAGGTTCTTGTGCTGGCAGGTGGGCCAGGGGACTCTGCAAAGCCATGCAGCAAGGATTCACCTACCAGCTTGCCCAGTGTGCAGCTGGCCAAGCCTCATGTCTGCTTGGGCTCTTGCTTCCCTGGATCTGCAATATTATGGAAACTTCAGATTCCCCCTGCCAGACCAGCATTGAATTGCCCACAAAGAGCACCAAGTACTCCTGGTCCATCTACTGCAGTCTTCAGCAGTTTCCTCCCACCAGCATGGAACTCTCTGGTGCAACCAGATTTAGAGGGATATTTCTGGATAGCAAGCAAGTCTAGTTTTTTTTGGAGCCAGCAGTCTACTAATATAAGCTCATCATCTGCCCCCTGCCAACCTGGAGAGCCCTGCCCCACCCAGCTCCATTGCCCACCCTGTGTTTAGGGGCCCCCCTGTTCTCAGATTCTGCTCCTGAATCTGCCCATGTGTTCTGAAAAGAGCCCAGAGAAACCCTTGGCATTTGTTGTGCCCCAGAAGTCAGGCCACAGTGAGGCTTCTGCAGCCCCCAGCCTTGCTCCAAGCATAGCCACCAACCAGGTAATACCCCCAGGTTCCAACGCAGACCTCTGATGTGTAATAAAAAGAGGCTGTGCTTGTGCTGGCACAGTCACCAGTCAGTAGTCCTGGCACAGGGGCATCTGCTAAGGCCACCCCATGTAGCTGTGGGGCTCTGACATCAAGACAGAAGCAGGAAGGTGCACGCATGCAGGCTGCCTTTGAGAAGCTCCTCTTACAGGTGCAAGCTTGGTGGCCTTTGAAGCACAATATGACACTGCAGAAGATCACAGCACACTAGAAGAACCCAACAAGCAATGTCCCTGTGATCAGAGACCTGACTGAGGCAGGAAATGAGAGAGAGAGAGAGAGAGAGAGAGAGAGAGAGAGAGAGAGAGAGAGAGACAGACAGACAGACAGACAGACAGACAGACAGACAGACAGACAGACAGACAGACAGACAGACAGACAGACAGACAGACAGACAGAGAGACAGAGACAGAGACAGAGAGAGACAGAAAGAGAGAGAGAGAAGCTATGTGTGCTTTATACTTATTTCAATATCCTTGCTGAGTAATGCATATTTTTATCAAGAAATAAAGAGGAGAACTTCAAACTCTAACTCTGATGAAGTAGCTAAGATCAATCTAAACTTCCTACCATAAACAATCACAAAAGTGGGAGCTATGTGAAACTATATATGTATATAAATGTATATATAATATAAACATGTAGGCATATATATATATTCACATATACATATATGTATACAGAGATTTGAAGGAATAAAAACCAATACCTTCCCAATTTTGATTGAAAGCATGAACCCTTCTATGCAGGAATCTATCAGATCAAAAAAGTCAATTAACATAATTACACAGGTACGAATTGACACATTCTAATTAAACAAAAACAGAAAACATCCCAAAGTACAAAGACACAACTCATCACACACAAATCATCTTCAATGATATTAAGACAAATTTCTCATCAGAAACTAGATTCACTATTAGACAGTAAGGACAAAAAATTTAAAGTGTTACAAGGACATATCTAAAACCCACCTTTCTAACAAATATACTTCCTCCAAATGTAAGAGATGTGCTAAGTACCTACCGATGGCTCAGGCCTATAATCCTAACTACTCAGGAAGGTGAATTGTGAGGGCGGTGGCTCAAAGCCACCCTGGAACTTGTCCCCTCAGGAGGAAGTGCTAGTCCTGGGGCTACAAATCAGGGATGGATACAATACCGAGCTTTTTCTGCAAGACTAGTTGCTTACCACATGAGCCAAAATATAACTTGTGGCTATACTTGTTTTGTCTTGGTGCTTGAAATAAGGCCCTGAGTGCTGTCCTAGAAATTGATTGCCCAGTTTGCCACTTGAGTCACAGCTCAACTCGTTTTCTTTTTTAATTCTTGGTAGCTAATAGGAGATGAGTCTTATGCAAAGGCCAGCATGAATCAGTTTTTTGAAATCTGAGGATCATGGTTCAAAGCCATCCAGGGCAGGAAAGTCCATGAGACTCTAAGCTCTAATTAATCAATGAAAAGCTGGGAGTGGTGGAGCTTTATCATTGTACAAAATAGCACAAGTTCAAGCCATAGGACAGCACACAGAGAAAGGCTCATGGACTTTGTTGCATGGGCTATTTTTGAACCATTATCCTCAGATTTCAGCTCCTCTTCATCTTCTCTTCTTTGAAAATTTTATTGGTCCTCTGGCTTGACCTCTGACTCTGGGGCCTGTATCTTACCATTTCCACTCAAGGCTGGTGCTTTTACAACCTCAGCTATAGCTCAAGGTTTTGTGCTGTGTGGCTGAAGATGAGTCTCAAGCATATTCCTGCCCAGGCTGATTTGACACTGCAATCCTTAGAAGTCAGCCTCTTGTATAGTAAGGATTACACACATGGCCAGCAACATTTGTGTCATTTTAAAACTTTCATATGTGCGTGCTTCCACCTTCTTTTCTTATTGTCTTCATTTTTGCTTGTCCTATGAGTAAAATTTGCAGCTCAGATGCTGTCTCAGTGCATATATGGGAATAACCATAACATTTGGCTTTTTGGGGGAAGTTAATTGGAGATAAGAGACTCATGTAGAGCTAAGCTAGATTCAGGAAACTGAAAATTGAGGAAAGTCCTTAACACTCTTTTCTTCAATTAACCACTAAAAATCTGAAAGTAAGTAGGCCTTTGAAGAAAATAGTACAAGTTCAAACACCAGGATTGGCACAGAGAGAGAGAGACAGAGGGAGACAAAGAGAGACAGTTACAGAGAGAGAGATCTTATGTACTCATATAACTGAGCTGAGCTTTAAACAATATCCTCAAATTTCAGCCTGAGTAGCTAGAATCACAGATATGAGCCACCAATGATTGGTTCATTGAAACCTCTGGTACTGCCTCTTTTTTCTCTTCTTCTACCCTTCTTTTCATTTATTTAATTATTTTTGTGTTTGTTGGTCCTGGAGCTTGAACTCATAATGGGCCTGGCTTGATACACGAGGCTCAAATCTGTCCACCATAGTTTGAAAGCAGCCTGAGCAAGAAAGTCCATGAAACTCATTTCCATTCAATCAACAAAATCCTACCTCCAGTGTGGCCACCACACAGAAAACAGTCTCCTGGAATTTCTTGACTGGGTTTGCCTTTACACTGGATCTTATATTTCAGTCTCCTGCATTTCTAGAATTACATGAGCCAACAGTCCAAGGTTCTCTAATTCCAATCACTTAATTCGCTTATTGTAATCCTGAGGCTGGATCTCTGAGCCAGGGCACTATTTCATAGGTTTTTCCTCAAGGCTGGTGCTTTCCAACTACAAGCACATCCTCATTTCTGGATTTTTTTTGCTGATTAGTTGTATACTTAGGCACTTCCCTGCCCAGGTTGGCTACGAACAACAACCTTTAGATTTCAGCTTTCTGAATCACTAAGACTAAACATATCAAACAAATATTCATGGATAATTTTTAAACTTTAATTGAATTTTCTCACACCTTTTTTTCTTTGTTTCCCTAGCGTTGAGGCTTGAAATCAGGGCTTGGGCACTGTTCCTGAGCTTCTTTTACTGAAGGTGAGGACTCTATTTATTGAGCCATAGTGCCACTTTCAGGCTTTTCTATTTATGAGGTACTGAGGAAACAGACCCAGGAATTCAAACATGCTAGGCAAGCACTCTAGCACTAATCCATATTTCCTGCCATTCTTACATTTTTTATTTGCATTTTTATTTCCTTTAATATGCTGCTCCTGGGTCTACAAATTAGCCCAGGTGCTATCCCTGAGGTGTTTACTCAAGACTAGCAATGAAAACATGAGCCACCGCACAACTGTGGCTATTGTTTTTTATGTTATTTGGTTTTAAGTAGCTACTTAGAGTTGAGTATATGAATTCTCCTATCTGGGCTGGCTTTCAACTGTGATCCTCAGATTTGAGCCTCCTGAGTAGCTACTATCACAGGTGTGTGCCACCTACGCCTAACTCATTTTAAACTCTGAAATTGGCTCTTTCTTCTCCCACCCTCCTCCACATTTATTTATTTTATTCTTTGTATGTATGTTAGCCCTGAAGTTAATATCAAGGTCTGGGTGCTTTTTCAGAAATTATTTTCTCATTTCTGCGATTGAAGCCACAGCTCAATCGCCAGGTTTAATTTTTCTTCCTTTTGGAGATAAGAGTCTCATGTAAAGCCCAGCAAGATTTGGGAGGCTGAAATGTGAGTATCATAGTTTGAAGTCAACCTGAGCAGGAAAGTTCATGAGATTCTTTTTATCAACTACCAAGATTCTGAGAGTGGTAGAGCTCCTACACAAATTCGAGCACACACAGAAAAAAAAAAAAAACTCATGGCCTTTCCTGTTTGGACTGGCCTTTAAATACTATCTTCAAACTTCAGCCACCTGAGAGCTAAAATTATAAACATGAACCACCAGCGCCAGGCTTATTTTTTAAATCTCAAATGGTCATTTCTTCTCTTCTTTCAGTTTTGTTTTTGGTCGACTTTGGGCTGAATTCTGGACCAGGAAACTACTTCCAGGGCTCCACCAAATTTCAGTACTTTACAACTACTATCACACCTTCATTTCCAGCTTTTGCTTGGTAGTTGAAGATAAGAATTTCAATCACTTTCCTAGCCAGGCTGGCTTTGAGTTGTGATCCTCATATTTCAACTTCCTCAGTATGCACAAATAAACCAGCAACCCATGACTCATTTTGAAATGATAATTTTCTCTCTCTCTCATCTTTCATAATTTGTGCTCTTTTTTCTTTGTTTTTGTATATTTTTGTGCTGGGACCTCAGCACCAGGGCCTGTGTGCTGTAAAAGAGCTTTCTGTTTAAGACTAGGAATATACCACATGAACCAGAGCACAGCTAGTGTCATATTTTTGGTGACAAATGAGACATAAGGGTCTCATCGATTCTCCTACCTGAGCTGGCCTTCAAAGGTGATCCTCAGATTTCATCCTCCTGAGTAGCCGATAGAACATTGGTGAGCTACCAATGCTTGATTTATTTAAACCTCTGTCATTGGATCTTCCTTCTGCACTTCTAGCCTCTTTTTCTTTAATTCTTCTGTGATTGTCCTGAGCTTGAACTCATGGCCTGGTTGCTGTCCCAGAAACTGATTGCCCAATTCTGCCAATTGAGCCATAACTTAATTCCCAGGCTTTTTTTTTTTTTTTTTGCTTTTTGACAATTAATTGGAGATAAGAGTCTGAGGAAAGCCTAGCATGAATCAAGCCAGGCTGAGAAGGAAAGTTCATGAGACCGTGACCTCCAATTAACCACTGAAAATCTTGGAGTGGTAGAGCTCTGTCCTTGTGCAAAATAGCACAAGTTCAAGGAGGCTCACACACAAGCTGCAAGATGGCACACAGATGCACACATACACAAAATGTCTCATGGATTTTCTTGCATGCATTAACTTTGAATTGTTGATCCTCAGATTTCAGTCTCTCTTCTTCCACTCTCCTTTGCATTGATTGTTTGTTATTTGTAATATTTAGTTGCCCTGCAGCTTGACCTCTGCCTCTCGGGACTGTTTCTTAGATTTTAACTGAAGGCTGTTGCTTTACCACATCAGGTCCGGCTCAGGGCTTTGTGCTAGATATCTGGGATAACCATTTCAAGCACGTTCCTACCCAGGCTGACTTGATACCACAATCCTCAGATGTCGAATTCTTGTGTAGTTAGGATTATACACAGGACCAACAACCCTTGTGTCATTTTAAAACATTAATATGTGCTTGCCACTAACTTCTTTGTTTACTTTTTATTTTTTGCATGTGCTGCTGTTCCTGGTTCTACAAATTGGGGCTCATATTCTGTCCTAGAAGTTTTTATTCAAGCATATCCTCTATTACATGAGAAACAGTATAAATTTTTGGCACTTTTTGGGTGGGTGTTATTTAATTACAGACAAGAGTCATGGACTCTCCTGCCTGGGCTGGCCATGAACCATCGTCCTCAGATTTCAGGCTCTTGAATAGCTAGTAAAACATGTATGAGCCACCGATGCATGATTCATTTAAGGCTTTGTCACTTGCTCTTCCTTGGTTACTTCTACTCATTTCTTCTATGCATGTCCTGGGGCTTGAACTGAGGGTCTGGGTGCAGTCCCAGAAAACATTTGCCCAGTTCTGCAATTTGAGCCATAGCTCAACGTCCAGCTCAATCAGGTGACTGAAATCTGAGGATCATGTTTCAAAGCCAGCCTGGGCAGGAAAGTCCATGACACTCTTATCTCCAAGTCAACACCCAAAAGCTGGGAATGCTAGGGCACTAAGCAAAAGATACTACAGAAACACACACATACACAGAAACACACACACACACACACACACACACACACACACAAACTTTCACACATAAACACACAAAGTCCCCTGGACTTTGCTTTTTGGGTTGGCTGGAAACTTGATCTCAATATTTCTGCACCCATGGATCAACTACAGCCATGATCAATAAGCACCAGGCTTATATTTAAATTTACAATTGGCCTTTCTTCTCTTCTCCTACAATTTTTAGCACTAAGAATTGAACTCTGGGTCAGCAGTTTTTTAAATTAGCTTTTGCACCAAACACAGTAGTTTGTATCTACAATCATATCGGCACATCCAGCTTTTGGTTGGGTAGATGGGGTTAACAGTTTCATGTACTTTCCTGCCCAGTCTAGCTTTGAACCTAGAATGGATAGGAATACACACGGGAACCAAATCCATGGCTCATTTTTAAATCTTAGTTTTCTCTTTATCCCGTCATTTTGAAATGAGTGGGTTTTTCTTTTTTTGGTTTGTTTGTTTTGCAATGCATGTCTAGGACTTCAACTCAGAGCTTAGGTGCTGACCCAAACTTTCTATTTGAGACTAGCACTCAACCGAATGAGCCAAAGTACAAATTGTAGCTTATTTTTGCTGGCAAATTAGACATATAAGTCTCATGGACTCTCCTGCCTGGGCCAGTCATAAACCGTGAATCTTAGATTTAATTCTCCTGAGTACCTTGTATAACATGTGTGAGGAACCAATGTTTGATTCATTTCAACCTCTGTCACTGACTCTTCCTTTTGTACTTCTATCCTCTTTTTATTTCTTCTGTTTGTTCTCCAGCTTGAACTCAGGGTCTGGGTGCTGTTCCAGAAATTTTTTCCCAGTTCTGCCAGTTGAACCACAGCTAAACTCCAGGATTTTTTTCTGTTTTGGTGTTTAATTAGAAATGAATATAATGTAGAGCCAGACCAGATTTATGAGGCTGAAATCTGAGAATGAAAGTTGGTGCCAGCCTGGGCAGGAAAGTACATGATATCTCCAATTATAACCACTAAAAAGCTGAGATTAGTAGAGCTTTGAGCAAAACAGTACAAGTTCAAGCAACAGGACTCACACACAGACATACACACACAAGTCGTTGGGACTTTCCTACTTGGTCTGGCCCTTAAATATTATCCAGATTTTACTCTCCTGAGTAACAAGAATTTGAGTCATGAGCCACCAGTGATGGGCTGATTGGCTCATTGCAGCCCATAGTTATTGGTTCTTCTTATCTTCACGTCTTCTTTGCATGTATTCATTTCATTTTTTGTGAGTGCGCTGGTGCTGGAGCCAGAACTCATGCAAGGCATGGCCTGTTTCAGGAGGCTAAAATCTGACCATCATGGTTCAAAGCCAGGCTGAGCAGGAAAGTCTAAGATCCTTACATCCCATTACTGCCAAAATTGTGGAGTACTACAGTTGTAGCACCAGCATGGCCAACAAA
Source organism: Dipodomys merriami (assembly GCF_024711535.1). Taxonomy (NCBI): domain Eukaryota; kingdom Metazoa; phylum Chordata; class Mammalia; order Rodentia; family Heteromyidae; genus Dipodomys; species Dipodomys merriami. Next base: position 551,951 of record NW_027206018.1, read on the forward strand.
CAACTGTCTTCTGGACTTTCCTGCTTGAGTTGGTCTTTACAGTGGATACCCATATTTCTGCTTCCTGAAGTTCTAGAATTACAGGCATAAGTCATCAGCCCCAGGTTCTCTTCTTATTAACATTTTTGTGACCCTGAGGCTGGATCTCTGGGCCAGGACACTGTTTCATAGCTTTCTCATTCAAGGCTGGTGATTTACAATTCCAATTACAGCTTCACTTCTGTTTTCATATTTGTTTGTTTTGCTGGTGACTTGGTGATAAGAGACCATAACACTGTATGTATCTTAGTATTTAGGATTACACTAAAAATCCAAAAACTCATGACTCATTTTGAAAATTTAATTGGATTTTCTTACACATTTCTTTATTTTCTACTTTTTATTTCCGTATGTATGCTGGGCTTGTAGCTATAAATCAGAGCCTAGGTATTGTCCCAGATCCTTTTTTTTTTTTTTTTGCTGGTCGAGGGGCCTGAACTCTGGGCCTGGGTGCTTTCCCTCAGCTCTTCAGCTTGAAGCTAGAGCCCTACCATGTGTGCTACAGTGCCACTTCTTGCTTTTACTGCTTATGTGTTGGTGAGGAATTGAACCCAGGGCCTCATGCATGCATGCCAAGCACTCCCCCCTTGAATCACCTTCCCAGTACCAACCCAGTACACTTTTAATACTAGCCCTCTAATAAGTGAGACACAGCACAATTTGGAGCTTTAAAAAAAACTGTAGTTGGCTAATAGAGTTGAGTCCATGCACTCCCATTCCTTGGCTGGCTTTGAACATTGATTCTCAGATGTGAGACCCTTGAGTAAGTACAATAACAAGTGTAAGCTACCTCAGTATTGCTCATTTTCAACTCTGAAATTGGCTCTCCCTTTTCTTCTTCTATTTTTGTTCTCATTTATTTATTTTATTCTTATGTGTGCTGGTTCTGGAGCTTGATCGCAAGGTGTGGGTGCTGTCCCAGAAATCATTGTCTCATTTCCGCCATTGGAGCTACAGCTCAACCTCCAGGTGTTTTTTTTTCTTCTTCTTCTTCTTTTTGGTGGTTCATTGGAGATAAGAGTCTCATGAAAATCACAGAATGAATCAGTAAGCTGAAATCTGAGGATCACAGTTTGAAGTCAGTCTACACAGGAAATTCCATGAAACTCTTTACCACCAATTAGCTGGTAGTGATCCCACTAATGAGCTGAGAGTAATAGAACACTAGCCTTGAGTAAAGTAGAACAAATTCCACTCGTCACGCACAGAAAAAAATGTCCCATGTACTTTGCTGCTTGGGCTTGCCTTTAAATGTTATTTTCTGATGAGTTCCATGAAGATGGCAAAGGAGCAGCTGGAGGCTAAACAAGCTCTACATACAAAGCAGTTTTAATGTTCCAGTGAACAGTCCTATGCCAGAGAATCAAACAAGTGTGCCATCACGGTATAGAGAGTTAGGCCAGAGAGAGAAAATTGAGGCAAGGAGACAGATCTGAGTACTTGCCTGTAGCCGCGGCTGTGGCGGTGGTGGCAGCCATAGCCACGATACCTGCAACACAGATAGTCAGGTACAAAGGTGCCAGATGTGGTGGGCAAGCAGATTCTACTCAACACCAGCAAGAAATGACAAGGAGCACACATCTTCATCCTGCAGTTCACAGACCAGAGACGACCCAGGAACCAAGACTCCAGCATGAGTAGAAGCCTGACATCCTCACTTCTTCTCAGGGAGAAGAGGAGGGAAGGCCACCCCTCCCTCCCTCTACTGGAAATCTCCATCTTTGATACTGACAAAGGACTGGCTGAGCAGCTAACTCCAAATCAGGCCTTGGAAAAAAACAAAAACAAAAACAAGAGTCATTTAGCAGGTCACAGGAACCTAACCTGACCTTCCAGGCTCAGCTCCCCCCAGGGAAAAGTCAACCAGCTTGGGCCGCCAGCCCCAGGAGTGGCTTTCTTCACTGGGTAAACAGAGCCAGAGGCTGCCCCTTCCTACAGCAGCCTTGACAATCAATTGAAATTCAGTAAAAATAAACTCTGAGAATGGCTCCAGGCTGGGCTATGTGAGTTTCTCAGAAGCTAGCTTTTCAAGGATGACACTGCTGAAAGGCTTCAACTGTACCCAGAACCTAGACTCATCACAGCATATCCAAACTGGAGGAAACAGCCATGTCCCTCTTTTATGATACTCAAAGCAGATCTCTCTCCCATTGAAGTAGCCTGGAAGGAGGATCACAAAATCCTTGATAAATCAAAGCATTTTTCTGCCTGATCAAACTGACTTAAGAAACCATCCAAGCTACAGTAATATCAAACACCTCAAGCAGACTAGAGACTCCAACAAGAGACTGGTTACAGACACAAGGGAGATCCTGGATCGTCCCATCCTCAGAAGAAATTTAAAGAACTCTTTTTTGTACCTTTTATTAAAAAATTACTTTTCTACAAGTTTTTTTTAATTTTAATTTTAACTATAATTTTTTTTGTTTTCTGTTAACTTTTTTCTTCCTCTTATAATTTCTATTTTAGGGGTATATGTGTGTGTACTTTTTTTTCTTTAATTTTTTTTGTTTAGCTTTACTGATCATTTGATCCTTTTTTTCTTTCCTTCTCATTCTTTTCACTTTTTTTCTTTCATTATTCTTTGCAAGACTTAATTCCTGTTTTGCTCATCTTCAGATGTACCCGTAGTTGATTATTAGATCTTAGCCCCATTTTGTACACACTTAGTCCAGAAATTTATTACTCAATTGAAAACTGCCTAGACATAAATTTCTTAATAGCACTACTACCTCTTTTTATATTTTAAGCATTTTTATTTTTAAGTTCGCCACAGCTCCTTTCTATCCCTCCCCTGCTCTTATTCTATCCACATTCATCTCTGGATATTGTTTTCAAATTTGTATACTTCTTAAGTGTTGCACTTCTTAATTTTTAATATTTGTTTTTGTATTTTTTCTTGTCTCTTCGCTTTCTCTTCTTTTTTTCCTCTTCCTCTGTTATCATTCTATCCAACCTTTTTCCCACTTTGAGATTAAGACTTAGTTAACTCACCCTCTGCCTTTCCACATCCCTCTATTCTATTTTTATCCACATCTCTCCCTAAACCTAATAATTTCTGTTTGCCAATTTCTTCTTTGTGGTTCGTAGCCCATTAATACATACTTTTCTGATGTTGAATAGTTATATCTGTTTAACTAGATTGTATCTGCAGACTATTGACTGTGCGTATCTGCAGACTATTGACTGTGCATTTACACACTTTGGTTGATGTTTGCCTTAAAATAGTGTGCTAGGACAAAACTGCTTTACTTTCATCGCAAATGGGCAGGGCAATCCAGAAAAACACAAGAAAAATGACAAGTACAGGTATCTCAACCAGCCCTACAAAAGATTCTTAAAGATGTCCTACACATAGAAAACCAACAAGAACATAATAAAGGCCAAGAAACTGCACCCAAACTGAGAATCCAAGAACCATAGGAAGAACCCAGTTTTCCCAGCCCCCAAGAAGGTGGATAAAACGGCAGGAACTCCCAAACACCTGTCTCTCAACATTAACGGTCTTAACTCTCCAATTAAGTGACAGAGACTGTCTCATTGGACTAAAAAGCATGATCTTTCAATCAGGTGCCTTCAGGAGTCACATCTTGCCCATAAACACAAACATATTTTCAGTTTGAAAGTCTGGAACAAAACCTACCAAGCAAACGGCCACAATAAACAGGCAGGAGTTGCAATCCTAATATCAGATAAAATAGACTTCAAATTAAAATTTGTGAGAAGAGTTAAAGAAGGTCGCTACATACTGATTAAAGGATCTCTCCTTCAGGAGGATATTACAATTCCAAATATCTATTCACCAAACAACAGAGAACCCAAATTTATCCACGAAACACTACTTTCCCTCAAATCCCACATAGATCCAAAGGCATTAATTGTTGGGTACTTTAACACACTACTTTCCGCACTAGATAGATCAACTCGACCAAAACTCAACAGAAAAACCACAGATCTAAACAACTGCATAGATCAACTATATTTAACAGACATCTACTGAATATTTCACCCAGCAGCATCAGAATAAACGTTTTTTCTCAGCAGCACATGGAACATTTTCCAAAATAGACCACATATTAGGACACAAAACAAACTTGTCCAAATTCAGAAACATTGAAGTTTTACTTCTCATTCTCTCAGACCGAAAGGGAAGAAAATTAATACTCAACACCAAAAGCCACCAAAGAAAATCCTGTAACATATGGAGGCTGAACAACACACTCTTGAAGCACCAGTGGGTCATGGAAGAGATTAGAAAGGAAATTCAAATGTTCATGATAGTCAACAAAAATGAACAAAAAAAAAAAAATACCAGCTCCTCTGGGACACAGCAAAAGCAGTACTCATGGGCAAGTATATAGCTCTGAGCTCCTACATCAACAAATTGGAGAGATCTGAAACCAACAATTTAATGAGACATCTGAGACTCCTTTATAAAAAGCAGCAAGATAAACCCCAATCCAGTAGATGGAAAGAAATAATTAAAATTAAATCAGAATTAAATGTATTAGAATTCAAAAAAAAAAACAAACATAGGAAGTATCAACAAAACAGAGTTTGTTCTTCGAAAGAAATGGACAGATCCTTAGCAAATCTTATCAGAAAAAGAAGAGAACACACCCAAACAAATAAACTCAGAGATGGGAATGAAAACATCACCACAGAAACATCCAAGATTCAGAACATCATGGGAATTCTTCTCAAAACTTTATGCTAATAAGTTTGAGAAATTGGCAGAAATGAACCTTTTCCTAGCAAATATTTGCATGCCGGGACTAAACCAAGATAAGTTTAATCATCTGAACAGAACCATATCAAGCATTGAAATAGAAATAGCAATAAGACACTTCCCATCGAAGAAAAGCCTAGGATCAGTTGCCTTTACAACAGAATTCTACAAGGCCTTCAAAGCAGAGCTCACACCAATACTCCTCCAACTCTTCAATGAAATTGAAAGAGAAATTTCACTACTGAACTTATTCTATGAAGCCATCATGACCCTCATCTCAAAACCAGGCAGGGACTCATCAAAGAAAGAGTACTATAGATCTATTTCTTTGGTGAACATTGATGTAAAACTTCTCAGCAAAATTTTGGCCAATCGACTTCAACAATTTATCCAAAAAATCATACATCCTGATCAAACAGGATTCATTTCAGGGATGCAAAACTGTTTCAATATATGCAAATCAGTTAATATTATTCATCACATCAACAGGAACAAGGATGAGAACTACATGGTTATCTCGATAGATGCAGAACAAGCATTTGACAAGATCCAACACCCCTTTATGGTGAAGGTTCTGGAAAAATTAGGAATCCATGGAACAGTCCTCAATAAAATAAAGGCTGACAAACCTACAGCCAGCATTATACTTAATTGTGAAAAACTACAGCCATTTCCTCTTTACTCACAAATGAGACAAGGATGTCCACTCTCTCCCCTGCTGTTCAATCTGGTATTAGAATGCTTAGGTACAACAATAAGACAAGATGCAAACATAAAGGGGATCCAAATAGGGAAAGAAGAAGTAAAACTCTCTCTCTTTGCAGATGACATTATCTTCTATTTAAAGAATCACATAGAGTCCACTCCCAAATTTCTCCAGCTGATTCAAAGCTTTGGCAAAGTATCAGGGTATAAAATTAGACCCCCCAAAATTAATGGCTTTTCTGTATGCCAACAATGAGAGAAGTGTGCCTGAAATTCGGAAAGCAACCCCATTTGTAATAGCCCCACAAAAAATAAAATACCTAGGAATTAACCAAAGAATTGAAGGACCTCTATGAGGAAAACTTTAAAAACTTAAAATAGGAAATCAAAACAGAACTTAGAAAGTGGCAAAAACCCCCATTCTCCTGGTGTAGAACGATCATCATCTTAAAAATGGCAATACTTCCCAAGGCTATCTACAAATTCAATGTGATACCTCAAAGGTTAGAATATGTGAGGCAGTGAACATTTGTTGCTTGTTTCAGAGTAGAGCAACACGTAGTGCTAAACCACCTGGTTGTGTGCCCTTATAAGACCTGCAAATCCTTAGCTTGGGGCTCTCCTCCTGGGCTTCTCTGTGTTAGAGCATAGGTCAAGGCCTTAGCTGCAGCCCATCATTTAAATAAAACAGCTGTAGAGTCTGACTATTGGTGGTCTTCTTGGTGGTTGTCCTGCGAACTTGGCATAACATTAGTGGGGGCTCATCCAGGATACCCGCAAAGACCCCCGAAACTTCAGACTCCAAAGGTAAAACTGTGCTTTCTTTGTTAATTTGTCTTGTCCTGTTATTTGTCTGTTTTGCTTTTGTTTTCCCTTGTGAGGATGGCCGCTCCGATACCTAAAGGGTTGTCGAAGGGGACAGGCTTGCTCTACAAACCTGGAGGAACTGGGAGATGCCCCAGATCCTCTTGTGGGGCCGGGGTAACCCTACTGTGTGGAGCTGGGGTCTTTGCAACCACACCGTGTGGGGCGGGAGGATCCCCGCTGTGTGGGTGGGGAGGGTTATTGGAACCCCGCCGTGTGAAGCTTTTTTTCATAACTGTCAGGCCTGTATGTGTTTTGTTTGTACTGTTTATTGTTTGTTTGTTTGTTTTTTTGACTATAAGACTGATGGGACTGGAAAACATGGGCACCACTCCATCTGGCCTCCTAGACTTACATAAAGAAACTAAGATAGAGGAAAAGAAATTGTACCTCCCGGTTTTTCAGGGTGATAACTTGGAAGAAATGTTTCCTCTCCCATACTCCCAGGTTCCTTTTGCAGAATCTGAGAATGATCAAGAGGAGGAGGGAGCTATAGAACCCTCGGCACCTGCCCTTAAAATTTCTGAGGGGCCGGTCACTCGACGATGCCATGGTATCAACACCCCTTTTATTGCAGCTGTTTTTGCCTTAAGAGCTGTAGGTCCTGTGGATGCAGATGGTCAACAGCAACTCCAATACTGGCCATTTTCTACTAGTGATCTATACAATTGGCTCACCCAAAATGCCCCCTTTTCTGCGAAACCTCAGGATTTAATTTGTTTGCTTGAAATTATTCTCTTTACTCATCAGCCCACTTGGGATGATTACAGTCAGCATTTACAGGTCCTTTATACCACCGAAGAGAGAGATGGTATCCGAGAGGTGGCCCGGAAACATATCCCTATCCCAACAGGAGCGCCCATTGTGGATCCTGCCCTGATCGCTGCCTATTTTCCTGAGATCCAACCAACATGGGACTACAATATGGTTGAAGGTAAGGAGCGACTCCTCATCTACCACCAGGCTCTGTTGGCAGGTCTCAAGGCAGTGGCTCACAAACCTATTACTATGGCCAAGGTTTATGATGTAAGACAGGGAGGAAGTGAATGTCCGGCAGAATATCTTGAGTGGCTTATGGAAGCTTTTAGTCAATATACCCCATATGATCTTGAGAACCAGGAGTCGCTCAGATGATTATGTTTGCCTATACAAATCAAGCTGCACCAAACATAAAGCGAAAGTTGCAGGCTCTAGACAGGTTTGGTGAAAAGTCTATTAGGGATCTAGTAGCCACGGCAGAAAAGGTTTACAATAAGAGAGAGACCGGAGCAAAGACAGAAAAGGAAATAGAGAGAACATGAAATGGAGCATGAAAAGAGAGACTGGGCCAAGGAAAAGAGGCTAGAATTGTTGGACTCGCCACTATCGCATGCTGAGCATACCTGGTTCACAGATGGCAGCAGTTTCATTTGAGATGGTAAAAGGTACGCAGGGGCAGCAGTCACACTGAGATAGTGTGGGCAGAAGCTCTCCTCCAGAGAACGTCTGCAAAAAGAGCAGAACTAGTGGCACTAACAAAAGCCCTACAAATGGGAAAAGGGAATAGACTACATATTTACACGGGCAGTCGGTATGCTTTTGCCACTGTGTATGTCCATGGAGCCATTTTCGAAGAGAGGGGGCTGCTGACAGCTGAGGGAAAAAAATGTTAAAAACAAACAAGAAATTTTAAACCTCATCCGGGCCATATGGGAACCAGCAAATATTGCCATTATGTACTGTCCTGGCCATCAAAAGGGAACTGATTCTATAACCAAAGGAAAAAACTTGGCCAATCAGGCCGCTAAGGAGGCAGCCCTCCAGTCCAGCATGGAAGTACTGAATTTAGTAGACCCAGGGCCATGAACTTTGACTCCTGAGCCTCAGTATTCCAAGAAGACTTGGAGTGGATAAAGAAAATTCCCATGGCCTATAAACCCCTGGACAGAGAAGGAAAAAAAAGACTGGTGGAAAAATGGTGAGGGGAAACTTATCTTGCCACAAAGATTGGGCAAAGGGATTCTTAAGAGAATCCATCGGGTTTCTCACATGGGAACCCGAAGATTGCAAGACTTGCTCTGACACTCAGAGGAAAGTTAGGCAAGGAAATCAACATATTGAGGACATTGTTAAAAATTGTAAAGCCTTTCAGCTCAGCAATACCCCCAATCAACAGGTTACAAAAGGAGCTCGCCTCTGTGGAGATAGGCCAGGTGTGTATTGGGAAGTAGACTTCACAGAAATTAAAACTGGAAAATTTGGATATAAATGTTTGCTAGTTTTTGTAGACACCTTTTCAGGATGGGTTGAAGCCTACCCAACAAAGCATGAGACCACGAACTTCCTGGCTAAAAAGACCCTGGGAGAAATCGTACCCTCGTATGGCTTCCCATCCACCATCGGGTGGGACAATGGACCCGCCTTCGTTTCAAAAGTAAGTCAGGGAATAACTGTGGCACTGGGGAAAGATCAGGGCTGGTAGAAAGAATGAATAAGACTCTAAAAGAGACCTTAACTAAATTGGCCTTGGAGACTGGCGCAGACTGGGTATTGCTCCTTCCTTTTGCCTTGTTTAGAATAAGAAATTCACCCTATCGGCTTGGCTTTACTCCTTTTGAAATAATGTATGGACACCCTCCACCCATTATCCCTAGCCTTCAGACTGAACTGCTTGCTGAATTGGATGATAGTGAATTTCTGTGTAAGCTTGACTATTTACAGCTGGTGCATAAGAGTATGTGGCCCCAGCTTAGAGCATTATATGATTCTGCTTCTATTCCTACCTCCCATTTGTTTAAACCAGCGTCAGGGTGTTTGTTTGAAGGCACAACTTGAGATCCCTGGAACCACTGTGGAAGGGACCTTACATGGTGCTATTGGTTACACCTACTGCCCTTAAGGTGGACGGCATTGCTGCTTGAATCCACTGCTCCCATGCCAGACCGGCTGACCCCTTTGCCCTGGACGACCATGGGGAAACATGAGAAGTCTCCAAGCATCCTACTCAGCCAATCCACATATGCCTCAAGAAAAGAAACATGGAATGATTGTTATTGGATTACTCGTTCAAGATCAAGAGCTGTTGGAGTTTAGTTTTGGGCCAGAGCCATAAGATTGGGGCTCAGGACCAGAAGTCAAGGAGGGGGGAATGAAAGTTTAGAGTATTTGAAGCAGTGACCATTTGTTGCTTGTTTCAGAGCAGAGCAACACATGGTGCTAAACCACCTGGTTGTGTGCCCTTATAAGACCTGCAAATACTTATCTTGGGGCTTTCCTCCGGGGCTCCGCTGTGTCGGAGTGTAGGACGAGGCCCGAGCTGCAGCCCATTTAAATAAAACAGCCATAGAGTCTGACTCTCGGTGGTCTTCTTGGTGGGGATCCTGCGACCTTGACATAACAATACCTATCTATATCCCAACCTCATTCTTCAAGGAAATAGAAGAGGTAATCCAAAAATTCATATGGAACCATAAAAGACCCCAAATAGCCAAAATGATCCCCAAAAGAAAGAAAAATGCTGGAAGAATACAATACCAAATTTCAAACTCTACTACAAAGCCATAGTAATCAAAACAGCTTGGTACTGGCACAAGAATAAACTTCAGGACCAATGGAATAGAATTGAAAACCTTGAAATGAACCTACAGACCTATAGCCATCTAATCTTCAATAAGGAAGCTAAAAAAACAGAATGGAAGAAATACACCCTCTTCAGTAAATTGTGCTGGCAAAATTGGTTAATCACGTGTAGAAAACTAATGCTAGATCCTTATATATCACCGTGAACTAGAATCAACTCCAAATGGATCAAGAAAATGTGGTATATATACACAATGGAATTCTATGCCTCCATCAGAAAGAATGACATTTCCCCATTTGTTAGGACATGGAAAGACTTGGAAAAAATTAAATTAAGTGAAGTAAGCCAGGCCCAAAGAAACATAGGTCCCATGATTTCCTTTATTTGCAATTACTAGTATATGTCTGAGACAAGCAGAAATGGTCAGATAAGTTGATGTTAGGAATTGAACTCTAAGATATGTATTCAAATATTTTTTTCTTTCATGTGATTGTTTCTAACACATTTATAAGATTATTTCTTTGTTCCCTTCTATGTCCTTCCCCCACGGTATAACCTCTACTTTCACTGTATTTGATGTTGTTATAATTTGTGGAGGGGAAGGGAAAAAACTAATCATTTAAATAGGGATACATGTGGACCCATTGCAACAATGATACGTACAAGTTGTTATGTCAAAAACGAACTTTACAACTTTGGGGCGGGCGAGGAGGATTTGGCGGGGGTACAGGGAGGTGTATGGGTTGGTAAGGGGAAACAAAGGAGGAGGCTACAATGCTTGATAAGAAATGTACTCATTATCTTGCCCATGTAATTGTAACCCATCTGTATAGTATTTTCACAATAAAAAAAAGAAAAAAAATGTGATTTTCTGGCTTTAGCCTCCTATGTAGCTAATACAACCTGTGTAAGACACCAGTGATTGATTAATTCAAAACTCTGTCACTGTCTATTCCTTTCCTTCTTCTACATTTCTTTATTTCTTTTGTGTTGGCCCTGAGGCTTGAACTCAGGCTATTAGTCTTTTTATGTCTTTTATATAACTTGATTCAGTTTTGTTGTTCTAAAGTTTTATTTGTTTATGTTGCTATTTCTATTTTATATGAGTAAATTTATATATCACCTGTAGTCCTATAAAGTTTTTTTTGTTGTTGTTGTTGGTCGTGGGGCTTGAACTCTGGGCCTGGGGGCAGAGCCTCAGCTATTCAGCTCAAGAAAAGCACTCTATCACTTGAGCCATAGGTTTCTCGATGTTATTTGGAGATAAGTCTCACAGAGTTCCTGCCCATGCTCATTTTGAACTGTAATCCTTAGATCTCAGCCTCCTGAGTAGCTAGGAATACAGACATGAGCCACCAGCACCTGGCCAAAGTTGTATGTTTTTGTTTTGCTTGCTTGACTGATTAGAACCTAAAATTGTTCATCTGTTGTAAAATTTGCAATAGTTTTATCGCCAAGAATAGTGAAATATTTAGAATTACGTATTTTGAGAAAATATAGCCGATTAGGTTTTATTGTTTTAAAGTAAAGAATATCTTTTTTGTATACCCTGAAGTCTGAGTTCAGAACATGTAGTTATTGACAGGAACCCTCCTGTGTGAACCACATCCTTGTTCTCATTTTTTAACCAATCATCTATTAAATAATTTGAAGTTCATAAGGCATCTTTTGTTAAGAATAAGTAAAATAAGCCTAAACTCCTGCCTTTTGAGTAATAAAATAAATCCTATTATTAAGAATGTATAGACATAAAAAAATGAAACATCCTAAGAACAAATAATCTTATCAATAAATCGGCAAGTGAATTGACTAGATAGTTCCCCAAACAGATATAGGTGTCTAAGGAATATTTGAAAATATTCAACTTGCTTAGTAATCAAGGAAATGTAAATAAAATCTATGTTGAACTTCCATCTCTGCCTAATCAGAATGCCTATTATAAACAAAAACAGGTATATTTTAGATATGAGACCCTTGTCTGTTGAATGGCTAGTGAATCTGTAGGCTTTCTCCTGATCTTGCTAGCTATGTCCTTTGCCATGCAGAAGCTCTGCAACTTCATGTAATCCCATGTGTGCAACCTTTCTTTGATTTGCTGTGTTTCTGGGTCTCTATTAAGAAAATTTCAGCCTGTGCCAAGGAGACCTAGGGTTACTCCTATTCCATCCTGTAATGTTTTCAGAGGGTCTGCTTTGTCTCCAAGGTCATTGATCCATTTGAACTTCATTCTGGTGCCGAGTGATAGATAAGGATCTAACTTTAGTTTTCTAAACATGATTAATCAATTTTGCCAGCACAATTTTGCCAGCACTGAAGAGGCTGTCTTTCTTCCATTCTATTTTTTAGCTCCTTTATGGAAGATTAGATGGCTATTTGTCTGTAGGTTCATGTCTGCCTTTTCAATTCTATTCCATTGTTTCCGAGGACTGTTCTTGTGCCAGTACCAATCTGTTTTGATTACTATGGCTTTGTAGTGGAGTTCAAAATTTAGTATTGATATTCCCCCAGCACTGTTCTTTCTGTTAAGGATCATTTTTGCTATTCAGGAACTTTTATTGTTCCATATGAATTTTTGTATTGCCTCTTCTATTTCCTTGAAGGATGAGGTTGGAATATAAAACAGACAAGAGTTTCATATCTAAAATATACCTGGATTTAAAAAAATTAAATCCTCCAACAACAAATCCTCAAAGAAACAATTGCCCAATAAATAAGTGGGCGAAAGACTTAAAGAGAAACTTCTCTGAAGAGGAAAGAAGGATGGCCAATAGACACATGAAGAATTCCCCACCTCCCTAGCGATAAAAGAAATGCAAATCAAAACAACATTAAGATACCACCTAACACCAGTTAGAATGGCTAAAATCAGGAACTCTAATAACAACAGATCCTGGAGGGGAGGTGGACAGAAGGGAGCCTTACTACATTGTTGGTGGTAATGTAAACTTGTTCAACCACTTTGGAAAGTAGTGTGAAAGTTCCTGAAAAGACTCCACATAGATCTCCCCTATGTCCCTGCAATCCCACTTTTGGGCATTTACCCAAATAATCACAAACAAGACCACACTAAAGCTACCAGCACAACTATGTTTATTTCAGCATTATTTACTATAACTAAGATCTGGAACCAACCCAGATGCCCCTCAGTAGATAAATGGTAAAGAAAATGTGGTATATATACACAATGGAATTCTATGCCTCCATCAGAAAGAATGACATTGTCCCATTCGTTAGGAAATGGAAAGACTTGGAAAAAATATATTAAGTGAAGTAAACCAGGCCCAAAAATACATATGTCCCATGGTTTTCTTATTTACAACAACTAGTATATGTATGAGACAAACAGAAAAGGTCAGATAAGTTGTTGTTAAGTGAAATGACCCCAAAATAAGGATGCACATGTTTTTTTTTCTTTCTATTGTTTCTAACTTATTTATATGTTGATTTCTTTGTTGGTTTGTATGTCTTTCCCCCACGTTATAACCCTTGCTTTCACTGAATTTGATGTTGTTATAATTTGTGAAGGGGAAGGGAAAAACAAATTGTTTAAATTGGGATATGGGTGGACCCATTGCAACAATGAGATATACAAGTCATGTGGGATAATGAACTTTACAACTTTGGCGAGGGGGGCATGAGATGGGCGGGGGGTGTGAGATGGGAAGGGATGGGAAGTGGAAACAAAGGATGAGGCAACAATGCTTGATAAAAAATGTACTCACTACCTTTCCCATATAATTGTAACCCCTCTGTACAGTATTTTCACAATAAAACCAAAAAAGAAAGCAGAAATACTCACAAGGAGGTGGGGGGGAAGGTACCCTACACAATATTGGCAAATAAGTGAAACAGTGTAGCCCCAAAAGAAATCAGTGTGGAAGTTCCACACAAGAAATCCTACATATACTCCTGAAGAAATGTAAATCATCCCTACAGTAGAGCTATCTGCACACACATTTTTTTCAGCAGGATTCAAAATAATCAAATTCCAGAATTGGCCACCACAGGCAGAATAGTGTGTAAAACTATTATCGCCAATTAACAATAAAAAAAATCTGGGACTATACCTGTGCACCAAGTGGCAGAGTACCAGACTTGATGAAAAAAAGCCAATCAAGTGATTAAGGCCCTAGGTTCAATTCTCAGAACTGGCAAATACACACACACATAGACACACACACACACACACACACACACACACACACACACACACACACACACACACACACACACACACACACAAACACACACACAAAATCAATGCTTACTATATTTTTTAGCCAAGCTTCTTATTCACCTTATATCCATGTACCTATGACAGAGCTAAATATAATGGGAAAGCAATATTTATAATGATAAATTCTATTGAAGAACACCATTTCTTTTTCTTGTTTTGTTTTATTTATATGGTCACTGGGTTTGAACTCACAGCCTGAGTGCTGTCCCTGATCTTTTTAGCTCAAGGTTCGTGCTCTACAACTTAGCTACAGTGCCACTTCCAGTTTTGTGGTAGTTCATTGGAGATAAAGAATCTCAAGGAATCAGAAATCTACACACTGATTTCTAACTGCAATTCTCAGATTTCAACTTCCTGAATTGGTAGAATTAGAGGCCCAATCCACCAATGCCGGGCTAGAATCTGATTATTTTCACCACTGCTCATTGGAAAAGTTCAATTCTTTTTACTCCAGAACACTTGCCAAGCACAATTCTCTCTGGATGGCAATCGAGCAAATAGAGAGGCGCCAGTAGCTCACACCTGTAAATCCTAGCTATTGAAAAGTCTGAGACCTGAGGGTAGTGGTTCAAAGCCAGTCAGGGCAGGAAAATCTGGGGGACTTTTAGTCCCAATTAACACAAAAAATCCATATGTTCAGCTGTGATGCAAGCAGTAGAGCTCTACCTTGATCAAATAACTCAGGGATAGACCTCGGGCGCTTTCAAGCACAAGGATGTAGCAAACCCTGGGTCCCTCCAGATCAGGCAGGTAGCCAACCATGGCATGGGGTCCACATCATTTTCATCTCCAACTTGTTGGTCAGACTCCTGTGAGTCCCTTGTCCAAGGTGCTGGCTGTAGGATCTGGTCCCTGAGAGGCTTCCATTGAACTTCTCTATAGTTCATGGTCCACTTTACATAATGAAGACTGCTGCCAAATTGGTGTGTGTGTGTGTGTGTGTGTGTGTGTGTGTGTGTGTGTGTGTGTGTGTGTGTGTGTGTGTGTGTGTGTGTGTGTGTTTGTGTGTGTGAACAGCACATTATAATTAACATTATGTCATAATATTCTTATGAGAATTGTGTGCTTAACCCATGTGAAAAAAACTAACTAGTACCAAAATACCCAAAAAGGACCAGCTGATATTAGTACCAGTTATGGGTTAGTATGAACACTAGCATTAGTATAAATCAGAGCACATAGAAGGACCCATCTGATCTACCAGTTGAAAATTCAAGAATCATTTCCTCCTCTGCTGCATCTCAGGCAGTCAAAGACAAATCTTTTCAACAGACTTGGGGAAGAAGTAGTTAACTCCATCTGTAAGGCCCAAAAGAATCCCCATGCTGATATATGAGTACTATCACACACACACACACACACACACACACACACACACACACACACACACACACACACACACACACACACACACACTTGTAGGTCCAGCAGTATTCCCAAGCATCTCCCCTGATCTGTGTACTCTATACAGCAAAGGCTAGAATTCGGTGGAAATAGGAGCAAAGCACCTTGTACACACTTCACCAGCTGTTAGACTGGTCTTCCACTGCCCAGTAATAGATGGATGTAATCTTTGTTGCTCTGCTCTGAACTGCAGGAAAAGTGTCTTGCCTTGGGAGGACAGTGAAGGGATTAGTGTATCTACACAGGTAATATGAGGAGTCCTGCATCAGGAAAATACCTCTTTTAAGTGCTAGTTTATTAGAAAGCTTTGAGCACACTTGGCCAGTACTAACATATATTCATGTATTCTCCTTATTTTATTTAAATAAAAATCAATATTTATGAACTCTCATTTCTCCTTGGTTCTTCTGGTATATTCCTGTCATGTCTAATGCTTCACTTTAAAGCTTCATTCCCCCTTCTCTCTGGTGAACTTTCGTGAGAGTTATCAAGTAATTTTCTTATTTAATGCAACCAAGACGATGCTGATGAAGAAAACAGTGTTACCTTCAGGTTAGCTTAAATATCTGCTTTGATAAAGGAAGATGAGGGTCTTACAACCTTCATGCCAAAGGTACTGCCTCTGGAGATAGGGAATTGCATTTCCTCTGCCTTCCTAGCATCCAGGGTAACCTCTGGTCTCCCAGTAAAGGAATTCCTTTCTAAGAAAAAAAAAAAAAAACATTCCAACAAATTGCAGAAGGCCAGCAATCCACATTATTTCTGCTTAAGAACACTTCTCCTACCATATACTGATGATTCACACCCATATCCCTAGCCATTCAAGAGTTTGAGAGCAGAGGATCTCGGTTCAAAGATTTCTGGGGCAAGAACAGTCCATGAAACTTTTATCTCATTCACCACAAAAAGCCAGTAGGAGAGTGATGGGCCAAGCGGTACAGGACCACCCTTGAACAAGAGCTCATGGACAGTGCCCAGTCCTGGAGTTCAAGCATAATGCACACACAAACACACAGAGACACAGACACAGACACAGACACAGACACAGACACACACACAGACACACACACACACACACACACACACACACACACACACACACACACACACACACACACACACAAAAGCTCGAAGTGGAGATGAGGCTCAATACTATAAGTTTAGTCTCTTTTTTTGTATTTTTTATTTTAAAAATCCTTGTTAGAGGGGTTGGTTACAGTTACATGAGCAAGGAACTGATTACATTTCCTATTGAGCATTGTTGCCTCCTCCTTTGTTTTCCACCTACCATCCCTTCCCTCTCACATCCACAAATACCCTCCCCACCCCGCACCCCCACCAAACTTGTAAAGTTCATTTTCAACTAAGTGTTTTGAACATCTTATTGTTACACTGGGTCAACCCACATCTGCAAAAACACAAAGTTAATCTTACGTGAAATTTTTTACTAAGGGAAAATGTCAATGCCCAGATTTCAAGCCAGAAAATCAATACACATTTTTTAAAAAGACTACTTTTGATAAGCTTACCAGACATAACTGATTCTCTTCTTTTTATGATACTGAGGTTTGAACTCAGGGCCTCATGTTTTCTAGATACACACTCTAATATTGAGCCACAGCTGTAATTTTTGCACTGTGTTTTAGACAGGGTCGCATTTCCTGCTCAGGTATTCAACTGGATTTCAGTCATCTTACTTTCCTCTGCAACTATTGCTGGGATGAGAGGTGCACACCACTATGCACAGCTTCTTCTGTTCAGATAAGGTCTCACAGGATTCTGCCTGGGTTGACCTGAAAACATAATTTTTGCAGTCTCAGACTCCCAAAAAGCTAAGATTATAAGTGCAGATCACTAAGCTCACATTATTGAAGCCCTAGATTCAATCACCAATACAAAAATTGAAAATAAAAATAAATTCAAATGGAAAGACAGTATGGTAAGAGCAGGGAAAAGGGATGGAGTAATGATCCTGGGCAGCTCCTGACGTTCAATCTGATGGCTTTATTTACCAACATTGGAAAAGAAAATGAAACGATGTAACAAGAGAACCCTACATGCTTTTCCTTAGCAACCAGACAGTCCTGCCTGTCTTTTCTCATTTATGCCAGAGCCAAAGGGCTCAGTAGACCACGAGTAAGGAAGGAAGTTAGAGATGTGTAAGATGAAAAAGAACAAGCCCTGGACATGTTGGAAATCAAGACAGCCTCTGGAACCTTAGAACTGTTAAGTATTTCAGACACTAGTATCCCAAAGAAACCAAATGTTCAGAGAGAAGGCCAAGATATGCTCTGAGGTGTATAGATTTCCTTATTCAAAGAACACACAGACCTCCCAATGACACAATCCTCCCTGCCAACAGTAGTCTTTCACAGTGAGTCTCAGGGGGTAAACCAACTGCCCTTTTCTACCCACCAGACACCAGCCCACATCCTGAGAGCACTGACAGCAGGGAGAGAAGGTTCATCCCTATAGCAACCCAAGAATGAAGCTGAGGACCACACCTAATTACATAATGTACTCAGACCTCATAAAGTTCCAACAGCTGCCCGAAGGTGTCTTTAGCTCTTCAAAAGGATCATGCTGTGATGCCTAGCTTTACAGCCCAAACTTCCCACCCAGTATTAGCCCTGTTGAATGACATACAAGCCAATTAGGGCTCTCTGATAAATTTCCTAAAATAATCAGGCTCAATGCCAGCATCCAGTCACTTGTCCTCTGGTGACAAAGCCTCAAGACCATTCAAGACAGAAGCAGCCATCACCTCAACTCCACCTGCCATGGGCAGTTCAGAAATCCTTACTCTTTTGCTCCCACAGGCTAGGTTTAATTTTGGGATAATCTCACCAACACTGTCTCCTAATATCACTGTCCCCAAGGGCTGACACCCCTATCCAAGCAAATAGTCAAACAAGCTGGAGGTGTCCTCTTTTGGGAGGACAGACCAGCCATTCATGAGCCCATTTCCAGGGGCTTCCCATCCTCCAGAAGCCTTGGATGGGTCATCTGCTCCCTCCAGCAGCAAGCCTACCACTTTTCCCAGACCCAAACTGACCACAGTATCCTTTAATAAGCTGGAAACTCATCTCCAAGTTAGGAAAGCTGCTGTCCCCAAACTCTTTGGCTGAGATGGTAGGCAGCTTCTTGTGCATTCAGGTGGCCCAAGTTGAACCTGCAAAGCCATCCAGCAAGGTTTATCCTACCAGCCTCATCCCTTGTTCCCTTGCCAACCTGGACAGCCCTGCTTCTTCCAGCTCCATTGCCCACCCTGTCTTTAGGGTGCCTCTGAGCGTAGTTTCTGCTTCCTGAACTTGCCCACATATTCTGAAAAGTGCACAGAGAAGCCTTAGGCATCTCTTTGGCTCCAGAAGTCAGATCACAGGGAGACTTCTGCATCTCCAAGTCTTGCTCCTAGCACAGTCACCAATGGAGCAGTGCCCCCATGATCCAACGCAGACCTCTTACTTGGGTAAAAAAAGACCCTGTGCTTGTATCGCCCACAGTCAGCAGTCAGCAGTCCTGGCACATGGGCATCTACTGAGGCCACCCCAGTAGCTATGGGGGCTCTGACATCAAGACAGAGGCAGGCACACCCAAGCAGGCTGACGTTGGAGCAGCTCCTCTTCCTGGTGCAGGCATGGTGGCCTTTGAAGAAGAACATGACAGTTCACACACTAGAAGATCACAGTACACACTCTAAAAACTTGGTAAGCAATGGCCCTGTGCTCAGAGACCTGACAGAGGCAGGAAATCAGAGAGAGATAGAGAGGGAGACAGACAGAGAGACAGAGAGACAGACAGAGAGAGAGAGAGAGAGAGAGAGAGAGAGAGAGAGAGAGAGAGAGAGAGAGAGAGAGAGAGAGAGAGAGAGAGAGAGAGAGAGAGAGACTCTAGGCTATCTCTGATTTGGGTTTCAAAATCCTTGCCGAGAAATGCATATTTTCACCATGAAATAAAAAGGAAAACTGCTAACTCTAACTCTGACGGAGTAGCTGGGATCAATCTAGACTTCCTAACATAAACAATCACAGAAGTGGAAGTTATGTGAAAAATAAATATATGTATATATAAAATAAATATGTAGACATATATGTATATTCACATATATAATGTGAATATGTAATGTATGTATAATTTATTATGTATATATGTATAACGTACAGGGAGAAAAAAAGAAATACATAGTGTTTGACAGAATAATGACCAAAACGTTCCCAAATTTGATTGAAAGAATGAACCCTTCTATGCAGGAATCTAGCAGCTTAAAGAAGTCAATTAATGTAAGTACACAGGTCCACACTAAGCCATTCTAATTAAACAGTCAAAGTCAGAATACCTCCCAAAGCACAGACACACAACTCATCACACACAAGTGATCTTCAACAATATTATGACAATTTCTTATCAGAAACTGGATTAACTATTAGCAAGGGCAACAAATTTAAGGTGCTAAGAGGACATATCTAATAGCCACCTTTCTTATTTTATTTTATTTTTTTAGTGTGAAAATACTGTACAGAGTGGTTCCAATTACATGGGCAAGATGAGTACATTTCTTATCAAGCATTGTAGCCTCCTCCTTTGTTTCCCCTTCCCATCCCTTCCCATCCTCCCCCTGCCCCCCACCCAATTCTCCCTGCTTACCCCCCACCCCGCACCAAAGTTTTAAAGTTCATTTTTGACATAATGACTTGTATATCTCATTGTTGCAATGGTTCCACCTATATCCCTATTAATCTTTCTAACAAATATATATCCTTTCTCCAAATGTGAGAGATGAGCTAAGTACCTAACGATGGTTCAGGAATATAATCTTAGCTACTCAGGAAGGTGAAGATTGTGGCTCAAAGCCAGCCTGGACCTTGTCCCCTCAAGAGCAAGTTGTAGGAAAGCTACCTTTGAGTTGGATGGAGTCCTTTTTGCTTTGTCATTGCTGGAACAAGATATAAGATAAGGTGACCATCAAGAATGGAGGCTATTGTCTAGTGTCTCCACGGATGCAATTTATGAGACTCAGGAGTTTTCCAGAAGGTCAGAGGATTTTGACCACTGATGTAGTGGTTTCAGGAATGGCATAATAGTGACCAGAGCAACCACAAGCCCACATAGAGTCTTAGCAACAGTCTTTGAAGACTATAAGCTAGAGTATCAATGCTGGCAAGCTATGATTGGTCCACTTTTTCTCTGACCTCACTGGCTCAGACTTTGATTGGTCCATTTCCTCTATGATGTCACTATGCCTGGCTGTGATAGCTCCATTCTGAGATGTCATGCAAGGTATATATGAAGCCAATGTGCTCCAACCTATGTCTTTTAACACCTCTAGGAGCTCTTGATTGGTGACCCGCTGGACTGACTCAAAGCTAAATTCGTGATTTTTTTAGTTGGGGAGGTGAGTTGTCGTTTGGATTTTGGTGTTTCTTTTTATTTTTTTCTGAGGTTTCCATTATTTTATTTAGTTAATTTTAGATAGACTTGCTACCTGCCATCATAGCAGAAGGATGGAAGAATACAAAGAATCCTCCTCCAGATCCTTGAAGAAGGATATCATCAAACAATAAAAGATGAAAGAGCTCATCAACCATCGTACCAATGGACAAGTGAGGCTATCCCATCCTTGCCTCACACACATGAAAGTGGCAGTTAAAATATTCCTGAAGGGAGAGTCCTCCAGTCATCAGTTAAAGAATGAGGTGGTCATTTTTAAGACGGTATGGCACAAACACATCAACAGGTTGTACCAGGTGATGGAGAAGGAAGAGTATGTGTATTTCATCATGGAATTGGCCAGTAGGGGATACCTCCTGGGGTGGATCTGAAGATCCTGCCACCTATATGAGGATGAAACCAAGAGGCTCTTCACACAAATTGAAAGTGCTGTTCACTGCCCATACCAGAACAGAATCACAAACTGAAACATTAAGTACAACAACATCCTGTTGGATACCAAAGGCAATATCAAGGTCAGTGGTTTGATCTGAGCATCTGGTTCACCCTGGGGCAGTTGCTATCGAATGTATTTGCTGCTGAGCTATTCCACCACTTAAATTTTCCTGGAAGAAAGAAATGATTGCTGGGTGTCGCTGGCTTACACTTGTAAGCCTAACTATTCAGGAGTCTGAGATCTGAGGATCATGGTTCAAAGCCAGCCGTGGCTGGCTTTACCCTCTGATCAAACTCATACTGATACCAAAGACTAATTTGAGGAGGAGATGGCAGTGGATAGAGGTGGCTAGCAAAATAGTTACCACTCTTGTCAGAACAAGCTGCTGAATGTGGACCCAGGAACAGAGCAGTTCAAGACAAAGGGGAGGAGAGGGCTGAGAGATATCAAAGATAACTTCACTTGAAAGCCAGAAAGCCTCTTATTGAGATGGGAGAGATTTGTAGGTGGTCTACTAAAAGAAAGAGTTGTAAATGGGATCCACAAATGGAAATGAAAACCCTATTTGCCCAGAAAACCCCAAGAAGACAGGTAAATCAACTGCCTTAGGTTTCCTCAGGAGGGATTCCAGCCAAGGGACATCTTGTACTGCAGTGTAAACTGAATGTTGTAGTTATCAAAGCATGTAATTTTTGTGGATTGTATCAATTCCTTCCATATACAAAACTACTTGAATTACTCTTGAACTACACCCTAGTCTTTAAAAATATAGTTTGTTGAATTTTATTCCGTTATTCTTTAAGATGCAGTCTCATCATGTAGCCAAGTCAACTTCATAATTCTGCTGCCTAGTCTCCCAAGTTTAGGGTTAACAGCTGTGTACCTCTATGTCATGCATCATCCTATTGTCTGTACATTTCCTTAAGTTTTAATACTTTATTTTATCCCTTGGCAGGACTACAGTTTTGATTGAGAGGCTGGTGCTGGGCAAGCAAGTGCTCTACCCCTTGACCCCTGCCCCCAGCCCTTGCTCTTCATTTTACTTTAAATAAGCTCTTATTGTACTATTTTGCTTGGGTCAGCATCAGACTGTGATTGTAAGATTTTTCCTGCTGGGAACCTTTTTTTGTGCTTTCATATATTTTGTAAATATAATTTTTCAGCTGAGGGCCAGTGGCTCACACCTATAATCCTAGCTAGTCAGGAGGCTGAGATCTGAGGATTGTGGTTCAAAGCCAGCCCACGGAGGAACATTCGTGAGACTCTTATCTCCAATAAACCACTAGAAAACAGGAAGTAGCACTGTGGCTCAAGCAGTATAGCACTCGCCTTGAGATGAAGAGCACAGGGACAGCGCACAAGCCCAGAGTTCAACCCCACGACCAACAAAAAATAAAATAAAATCAAAGTAACTTTTTATCTTATTAAAATGAAGCTACACATAGGTGTTACCTTTATATAAGTCATTTTAAAATTCAAAGCCTTATTTTAAAAGAGTAAAAATGCATAAAATCACTAAAAGTTATCTCTAGAAAAAAATGACTACCAGATTAAATGTTTTTGGAGGCTGGGTCAGTAGCATTTGGTATTGTTTTCACTTCAGCTCTAGACAATGCTACATAGTTCCAGGGCTGCATGGCCTAAATAAAAACAAGTAAAAAGTAAAAAAGAAAAATGATCCTTTAGGGCACAGTTGTGGAAGATTTGAAATACTTTTGTACATTTTATTGACCATTTGTACATTTCTGTGCTGATGAAAAGTGATGTAGAAATTTTGGTAGAATTTGACACATTCTTCTAACGTAACATAGAATTCCACATTACACAGCAATTCCATTTCTCATTGCATAACCAAAACAACAACAACAAAAAAAACTAATAGCTCATATACCAATGATAACAGCAAAGTTCAGAATAGTCAGAAGTTGGAAATACCTGGCATGTCTATAAGATGAACAAGTTTATAAAATATTAGGTATACATAAATGGATTATGACTTATCCACAAAAAGGCTGCAATTAATATATATCTGTCACAGATGGATACAAAAATAATCTACTATTTATGTGAAACATATTGATTAAACTATTTCATAAGAGAAAATGTAAGATTAAAATTTCTGGGACAGGACATTGGAATTATCATTACTCTATGATTGTGTGGATTCCATCAGTATCTAAAAGACAGTTCACAAATAGAGGTAATTGTTACAATGCAGTGTGGATATAATTAATCTCACTGAATTTTATACTTACCTATCAAGTATGAGGCCCTGTGTTCAACCTCCAACACATCCAAAAAATGCTAAATCTTCCTTCTGTTACCTACCTTCAGTGGTAGGTCCTTTTCTACTGTTTTGATTATATTCCTCTGAGGATCTCTCGTGGATCTCTGATGTTTAGTTATTCTTTACAGGAAATCCATTATTTGAATATTAATTTTGAGTTTTAAAGGAAACCTCGTATATTAAAATGAGGGAAATGCCTGCAGTTCTAACTCAAGAGGCTAAAGCAGGAAGATCCTTACACAGTCAAGGATGCATAGGTAGGTCATGTCTAAATCCCCATGGTAGATGCTGAAAGTGCAGGGACAATTATTTGTAAGCAATTACAAGTGAGAGATAAGTTTCTGATCACATTATAATATGGTCATGTCAGCTTGTAGTTAATATTTACATGAACTTTAAAATTTTTCCTATTTCCTTTACTCAGTATGTCATTTTGAAACTTCGTACTTTCTCATTTGCCACATTTACAAAGAAACATAATTTTCCTTAGCATCATATTAAACATGGTTTTTGATTTTTTTTCTATATTACACCTACTATTATTTATTTTTAAAAGTTTTTTTTTCTGCCTGTAAGGACTGGCCACTGTCTCAGAGGTTTTGCTTAGTTCTGCCAATTGAGCCACAGCTCAACTTCCAGCTTCATTCATTTGAAAAGTCTCATGCAATGCTCAGCACAACTAAGGAGGCTGAAATCTGAGGATCCTGGTTTGAAGCCAGTCTGAGCAACAAAGTCTGAGATTCTTATCTCCAATTAATCACCAAAAAACTGTGGGTAGTAGAACTATAGCCTTGAGTAAAACAGGGCAATTCAAGCTCTAGTACTGGTAATTACATGAACAAGTCTCATGGACTTTTTTCCTTGGGCTGGCTTTGCACTTCAGCCCTTAGATTTCAGTCTCCTGGGTAGTTAGGATTTACAGACACGAGCAACCAACCACTGACTTATTTTAATATTGCTGTTTTTGTTTTTCTTTTTGTTGTTCCTGGGGCTTAAGCTCTGGGCTTTGGGTGCTGTCCCTGTGCTCTTCAGCTCAAAGCAAGCACTCTACCACTGGAGCCACAGAACCACTTCCAGTTTTCTGGTGGTTTACTGGAGATAAGAGTCTCATGAACTTTCCTACTCCGGTTGACTTTGAACTATGATCTTCATATCTCAGCTTCCTGAGTAGCTAGGATTACAGGCTAGTGCCACCAGTGCCCTTCTGTTTCTTAGCTTTTTGACCCAAGGATGATGTTATACAACTTCAACCACAGCTCCACTTCTAGCTTAGTTTTGCTTATTGGACATAAACTTCTAATATATATTTCTGGGTAGAATGGCTTCAAACCATGATCCTCAAATTTCAGCTTTCTGAGGTGCTCCAATTATACACATTAACAACAAACCCATCGGTATTTGAAAATATTAATATGTTTTCCCCCTTTTGTCTTTTTAAATTTATTCTTGTTTTTAATTTTTGTATATGTGCTAGCCCTGGGGCTACAAATCAGGGCCTGGATACAATGCAAGAGCTTTCTCTTCAAGACTAGTGGCTTACCACATGAGCCAAAGTGTACCATGTGGCTATACTTGTTTTGTCTTAGTGCTTGAACTAAAGCTCTGGGTGCTGTCCTAGAAAGTGATTTTCCAGTTTGCATTCGGGTCACAGCTCAATTCCAGGTTTTCTTCAATTCTTGATAGTTAATAGATGAGTCTTATGCAAAGCCCAGCACGAATTATTTGGCTAAAATCTGAGGATCATGGTTCAAACCTACTAGGGCAGAAAAGCTCATGAGACTCTTAGCTCCAATCAATCACTGAAAAGCTGAGAGTAGTAGAGCTCTATCCTCGAACAAAACAGAATAAGTTCAAGCCTCAGGATGGTACACAGATGTGAAAACAAAGCCTCATGGACTTTCTTGCATGGGCTAGCGTTGAACAATGATTCTCATATTTCAATATCTCTTCATCCTCTTTCTGAAAATTTTATTGGTTCTGTGGTTTGACCTCTGATTCTGGGGCCTATATCTTACATTTTACACTCAAGGGTCGTGCTTTACCATCTCTGCAACAGCTCAAGGCTTTGTGCTGTGTAGCTGGAGATAAGAATCTCAAGCACATTCTTTCCCAGGCTGACTTGACACTGCAATCCTCAATTGTCAGCCTCTTGTGTAGTGAGGATTACACATATGACCAGCAACATTTGGGTCATTTTAAATCTTTAATATGTGCTTGCTTCCACCTTCTTTTCTTATTATTTTTTCATTTTTGCTTGTCCGGGGAGTAGAAATTGAAGCTCAGATGCTGTCTCACGACATACATGGGACCAACCATAACATTTTGCTTTTGGGGGGAGGTTAAATGGAGAGAAGAGAATCATGTAGAGCTAGGCCAGATTCAGGAGGCTGAAAATTGAGGAGAGTCCATGACACTCTTTTCTCCAATTAACCACTACAATCTGAGAGTAGTCTATAATGGAGCAAAATAGTGCAAGTTCAAGCACCAGGACTGGCACACACACACACACACACACACACACACACACACACACACACACATATCTTATGAACACCTATACCTGAACTGAGCTTTAAACAGTATCCTTAAATTTCAGCCTGAGTATGTAGAATGAAAGATATGAGCCACCAATGATTGGCTGATTGACACCTCTGTTACTTGTTCTTTCTTCTCTTCTTCTATCCTTCTTTTCATTTATTTCATTATTTTTGTGTTTATTGGTCTTGGAGATTGAACTCATGCAAGGCCTGGCCTTATTCAGGAGGCTGAAATCTGGCCATCATTGTTTGAAAGCAGCCTGCACAGGAAAATCCATGAAACTCTTATTTCCAATCAACCAACAAAAACCTATACCCAGTATGGCGCCACACACAAAACAGTCTCCTGAAATTTCATGATTAGGTTTGCCTTTACACAGGATCTTAAATTTTAGCAACTTGCATTTCTAGAATTACAGACATGAGCCGACAGTCTTAAGTTCTCTACTTCCAACCAGTTAATTTTTTATTGTGATCCTGAGGCTTGATCTGTGATCCAGGGCACTGTTTCACAGGTTTTTCTCAAGGCTGGTGCTTTATAACTACAACCACAGCTTCATTTCTGCTGTTTGTTGCTGGCTATTTGGAGACTTAGGCACTTCCCTGTCCAGGCTGGCTGTAAACAACCACCTTCCTTCAGATTTCAGGCTTGTGAGTAACTAAGATTACACATATTGAGCAAAAACTCATGCATGGCTCATTTTGAAATTTTAATTGGATTTTCTCACACCGTTTTTTTTCCTAGTCCTAGCCCAGGCCTTGGGCACTGTCCCTGAACTTCTGTTACTCCAGGTGAGAATTGTACTACTTGAGCCACAGTGCCACTTCCAGTCTTTTCTATTTATGAGGTACTGAGGAAACAAAGCCAGGTATTTAAGCATGCTAGGCAAGCACTGTATCACTAAGCCACATTCCCAGCAATTCTTACAACTTTTTATTTGTATTTTTGTTTCTATGTATGCTAGTCCTGGGTCTACAAATCAGCCCAGGTGCAGCCCCAGAGGTTTTAATTGAAGACTAGCACACCAAGACATGAGCTACAGCACAACTTGTGGCTATTTTGTTTTGTTTTGTTATAAGTAGCTACTTAGATTTGATTCCAGGAATTCTCCTACCTGGGCTGGCTTTCAAATGTAATCCTCAGATATGAGTCTCCCAAGTGGATACCATCAAAGGTGTTTGCCACCTATGCTTAGCTCATTTTAAACTCTGAAATTGGCTCTTTCTTCTCCTATATTCTCTACATTTATTTATTTTATTCTTTGTGTGTGTGGGTCCTGAAGTTAATATCAAGGTCTGGGTGCTGTCCCATAAATTATTTTCTCATTTCTGCCATTGGAGCTACAGCTCAATCACCAGGTTATATTTTTCTTCCTTTTGATGGTTAATTGGAGATAAGAATCTCATGTAAAGCCCAGAAAGACATAGAAGGCTGAAACCTGAGGATTGAATTTGAAGCCATCCTGGGCAGGAAAGTCCATGAGACTCTTTTCATCAACTACCAAGATGCTGGGAGTGGTAGAGCTCCTACATGAATTCAAGCCACAGGTTGGCACACAAAGAAAAAAAGCCCCATGAACTTTCCTGATTGGGCTGGCCTTTAAGTGGTATCTTCAGACTTCAGCCTCTTGAATAGCTAAAATGATAAGCAGGAACCATCAGACCCAAGCTTATATTTAAATCTCAAATGGTCATTTCTGCTCTTCTTTCAGTTTTGTTTTTGGCCAACTTTGGGCTGAATTATATACCTGGGTACTGTTTCCCAGGTTTTTCATGGAATTTCAGTAATTTACAACTACTATCACACCTTCATTTCCAGCTTTTGCTGGGTAGTTGGAGAAAAGAATTTCAGCATGTTCCTCCCCAGGCTGGCTTTGAGCTGTGATCCTCATTTTTCAACTTTCTGAGTAGCTAGGAATACACAAATAAACCAACAACCGTGGCTCATTTTGAAATTATTTTCACTTTCTCCCATCTTTTATAATTTGTACTCTTTTTTTCTTTCTTTTTGTAGGTGTCTATGCTAGGGCTTCAGCACCAGGGCATGTGCGTTGTCCCAGAGCTTTCTGTTTAAGACTAGCCTTCTACCACATGTGCCAGAACACAGCTCGTGGCATATTTTTGGTGGCAAATGAGACATAAGAGTATCATGGATTCTTCTACCTGGGCTGATCTTCAACTGTCCTAAGATTTCATCCTCCTGAGTAGCTGATAGAACATCAGTGAGCTACCAATGCTTGATTTATTTAAACCTCTGTCATTTGATCTTCCTTCTGCACTTCTACCCTCCTATTGTTTAATTATTCTGTGATTGTCCCGGGGCTTGAATTCATGACCTGGTTGCTATCCCAGAATGTGATTGCCCAATTCTGCCACTTGAGCCATAACTCAATTCCAAGGTTTTTTTCTTTTCTTTTTGACAATTAATTGGACATAATAGTCTGAGTCAAAGCCTATCATGAATCAAGCCAGCCTTGGAAAGAAAGTCCATGAGATTATGACCTCCAATTAACCACTGAAAAGCTGGGAGTGGTAGAGCTCTAGCCTTGACCAAACCAGCACAAGTTCAAGGATGGCACATACAAGCCACAGGATGGCACAGAGATGCACACACACAGAGAAAATCTTATGGATTTTCTTACTTGTGTTAGCTTTGTACTGTGATCCTCAGATTTCAGTCTCTCTTTTTCCACTCTCCTTTTTATTTATTGTGTTTTATTTGTAAATTTTAGTGGCCCTGCAACTTGACCTCTGGCACTGGAGACTGTTTCTGAGCTTTTTAACTAAAGGCTGCTGCTTTACCACCTTGAGTCCAGCTCAGGGCTTTGTGCTAGATAGCTGGAATAAGCATCTCAAGCATGTTCATGCCCAGGCTGACTTGATACCACAATCCTCAGAGGACCAACAAACCTTGTGTCATTTAAAAATTTTAATATTTTCTTGCCTCTACCTGCTTTGCTTTATTCTTTTTTTTTGCATGTGTGTGCTGTTCCTGGTCTACAAATTGGGTTCTTATTCTGTCCCAGAAGTTTTTATTCAATGCTATCCTCTATTACATGAGTCACACCATAATTTTTGGCCCTTTTTTGGGAGGTGATTAATTACACACAATAGTTTCATGGACTCTCCTGCCTGGGCTGGCCTGAACCATCATCCTCAGAGGTCAGCCTCTTGAATAGCTAATAGAACATGTATGAACCACCAATGCTTGACTCATTTAAGCCTTTGTCACTCGCTCTTCCTTGGTTACTTCTACTCTTCTTTTTTCTTCTGTGCATGTCCTGGTGCTTGAATTCAGGATCTAGGTGCCGTCCCAGAAAATATTTCCCCAGTTCTGCAACTTAAGCCATAGCTCAACTTCCAGCTAAATCAGGTGGCTAAAATCTGAGGCCCATGTTTCAAAGCCAGCATGGGCAGGAAAGTCCATGACACTTTCATCTCCAAGTCAACACCCAAAATCTGGGAATGCTAGGGCATTAGGCAAAGGATTGTACAGAAACACACACATCACACATACAAACACACAAACACACACACACACACACACACACACACACACACAAATATACACACCTATACACAAGCTTGCCGGGACTTTGCTTCTTGGCTGACCTTGAAACTTGATCCTCAGATTTCTGCCTCTTGAGAAGGAGTACAGCCATTATCACCAAGCACCAGGCTTATGTTTAAATATACAGTTGCCCTTTCTTCTCCTACAAATTTTTTAGCACTAGAAATTGATCTCTGGGACAACATACAGGTTAATTTTTAGCTTTTTCACCAAATACAATGCTTTACAACTACAATCATATCTACACTGGGTAGTTGGGAATGAGTTTCATGTACTTTTTTGGCCAGTCTTTCTTTGAACCTTGAATATCTAGGAATAAACATATGAACCAAAATGCATGCTCATCTTGAAACTTTACATTTCTCTTTACCCATCATTTTTAGTTTGTGCTTTTTTGTTTTTTTGAAATGTGTGTATAGGATTTCAACTTAGGGATTAGATGCTGTTCCAAGCTTTCTGTTTTAAACTACTACTCAACTGCACGAGCCAAAGTACAAATTGTAGCTTATTTTTGGTGCAAATTAGATCTATGAGTCTCATGAACTCTCCTACGTGGGCTGGTCATGAAGCGTGATCCTTAGATTTCATGCTCCTGAGTACCTCTTATACCATGTGTGAGCAAACAATTTTAGATTCATTTCAACCACTGTCACTGACTTTTTTTTTGTACTTGTATCCTCCTTTTCTTTTATTTCTTCTCTGCTTGTCCTGCAGCTAGAACTCAGGGTCTGGGTGCTTTTTCCCAGTTCTGCCAGTTGAACTACAAGTAAATTCCAGGTTTTTATTTTTTTGTTTTTGCTTTTCATTAGAAATGAGTATCATGTAGAGCCAGACCAGATTCATGAGGCTACAAACAGGAGCAAAGTTTATACCAGTCTGGGCAGGAAAGTCCCTGATATCTCCAATTATAACCACTTAAAAGCTGAGATTAGTAGAGCCTTGAAAAAAAAAGTACAAGTTCAAGCAGCAGGACTCACACACACACACACACACACACACACACACACACACATACACACACACACACACACACACACACACACACACACACACACACACACGTCTTATGAACTTTCCTAGTTCGTTGGGCCTTTAAATATTATCCTCAGATTTTAGCTTCCTGAGTAACTAGAATTACAGTTATGAGCCACCAATGATTGGTTGATTGGCTAATTGAAGCCACGGTTATTGGTTCTTCTCTTCTTCTACCCTTCTTTACCTTTATTCATTTCATTGTTTTGTGTGTGCTGGTGTTGGAGCTAGAACTCATGCAAGGACTGTCCTGTTTCAGAAGGCTGAAGTCTGATCATCATGGTTCTAAGCCATCCTGAGATGGAAAGTCTAAGAGCCTTACCTCCAATTAAGTGCCAAAAACCTGGGCATAGTACAGTTCTAGCACCAGGATGGCCCAGAAAAAACTGTTTGCTAGACTTTCCTGCTGGGGTTGGCCTTTGCACTGGATCCCCATATTTCAGCCTCCTGAGGTTCTAGAATTACAGGCATGGGTCACCAGCCCCAGATTCTCTGCTTATTACCATTTTTTGTGATCCTGAGACTGGATCTCTGAGCCACGGCACTGTTTCATAGCTGTCTCACTCAAGGCTGGTGCTTTACAACTCCAATCACAGCTTCACTTCTGTTTTTTCTGTTTTTTTTTTTTTTTTTTTTTTTTTTTTTTTTTTTTTTTTTTTTTTTGCTGGTGATTTGATGATGAGACACCATAACCCTCAAATTTCATCTATCTTAGAATGTAGGATTACACACATGAAACAAAATCTCATGGCTCATTTTGAAAATTTAATTGGATTTTTCCAATATATCTTTAATTTCTATTTTTTATTTCCATAGGTATGCTCAGCTTGGGGCTATAAATCAGAGCCTAGGTATTGTCCCAGTAATTTTTTCTCGTCTATCTTATTTTATTTTCTTCTTTTTATTTTGAAAATACGGTACGGAGGGCTTACAATTAATTACATAAGCAAGGTAATGAGTATATTCTTATCAAGCATTTTTGCCTCCTTTGTTTGCTCTTGCCATCCCTTTCCATCTCTCCACCCCACCGCTGTCCCCCTGACACCCTGCACCAAAGTGGTAAAAATTTTTTCAACATAATATCTTATTCATCTCATTGATTGTTGCAATGGGTTCAGCTGTATCCTTATTTTTATATTTATTTATTTATTGCCAGTTGTGGGGCCTGAACTCTGGGCCTGGGAACTTTCCTTCAGCTCTTCAGCTTGAGGCTAAAGCCATACCACTTGTGCTACAGTGCCACTTCCGGCTTTTCATGCTTATGTGGTGCTATGGAATTAAACCCAGGCCTCGTGCATGCAAGACAAGCACTCTCCCACTCAGTCACCTTCCCAGCCCCATCCAAGTACATTTTTAATACTAGCCCTCTAATGTGTAAGCCACAGCACAATTTAGAGCGTTTTAAATAAAACTGTAGTTGGCTAATTAAAGTTGAGTCCATGGGCTCCCCTGCCTTGGCTGGCCTTGAACACTGATCCTCAGATGTGAGACGCTTGTGTAAGTACAATAACAAGTGTAAGCTACCTCAGTTTTGTTCATTTTCAACTCTGAAATTGGCTCTCCCTTTTCTTCTTATACCTTTGTTTTCATTTATTTATTTTATTCTTGTGTGTGCTGGTTCTGGAGTTTGATCTCAAGGTGTGGGTGCTGTCCCAGAAATCATTGTCTCATTTCTGCCATTAGAGCCACAGCTCAACCTCCAGGATTTTTTCTCTACTTTTTGGTGGTTCATTGGAAATAAGAGTCTCATGCAAAGCACAGAATGTATCAGGAAGCTGAAATCTGTGGATCACAGTTTGAAGCCAGCCTACACAGATAATTCCATGAGACTCTTTACCTCCAATTAGCTGATAGTGATTCCACCAATAAGCTGAGATTGATAGAACTCCAGCCTTGAGTAAAGTAAAACAAATTCAATCCTCATGACTGGCTCACACAAAAATGGCCAATGTACTATCCTTCTTGGGCTTGCCTTTAAAAGGTATTTTCTGACTTTAGCCTCCTATGTAGTTAATACAACATGTGTTAGCCACCAGTGATTGATTAATTTAAAACTCTGTCATTGTCTATTCCTTCTCTTCTTCTACACTTCTTTATATCTTTTGTGCTGGTACTGAGGCTTGAACTTGGGGCCTTGGTGTTCATCTTTTTATGTCCTTTTTATAACTTGTTTCAGTTCTGTTGTTCTAATGTTTCATTTGTTTATGTTCCTTTATATATCTCATATAAGTAAATTTTTATATCTCACAAAAATAACTTTATCTTTGTACTGGTGGCTCATACCTGTAATCTGACTCAGGAGGCTGACAGCAAGGATCACAGTTTGAAGCCAGCACAGGCAGAAAAGTCTAGGAAGTTCTTATTTCCACTACATTACTAAATATAGTAGAAGTAGAGGTATGAATCAACTAGTAAATTGCTTGCATTGAGCAAAAGAACTCAGAGCTCTGGCTTCAAGTTACATCCCCTGGACTGGCACAAAAAGAAAACTTTCATTAGCTTATATTAACCACAAGACCACAGCTGGATGAGCTTTCCTAACTGAATTCTGAGATTACATGAGCAGAGCAGGTTCATCTCCTCACAAGGCTACTAAGCACAAAGGACCAGGCACTGTTGTAGGCAACTGGAGAAACAGATGAGAATACAGCTGCAAATGGCCTACTCCATGCAAATTTCATGCTGAAGGAGAAAACCAGAAATCACAATGATGATGTCAATGAATCAGAAGGATGGTGATGTGGGGAGACAGCTTCACATTGAGGATGGGAGGAAGAGACATATGATCTAACAGTAGGGAACATCCATGCAATTACTGCTTTTCCACTCTGTCTCCAATCTCAATCCCAGATCTCATTCTTCTGAGTAGCAAATTATAGGTATGAGGCACCTGCAGTCAGCTCTTTGATATAAATATCTATAATCAAAGTTTTCTAAGTTTCTTGGAAGATTTTTGAAAGGAAGGTTCAAAATTAAATATATTGTGTGTCCTAAACATTCTTTTCATTATCTTCTAATTATTTGAATATGAGCTGTCTTCCTCACTTTTGGGAAAAATCAAGACAGTTGTTTTCATTGTTCAAATCCTGGGGAGGGAAGGAAAATCACAGCTTCTTTGCCAAAGTAGAAATTAATAGTCATTTGAACTTACCAGTTTTGCCAAATGTCTTGTCCTTGATGGGTTTTTCATCTTCAACAATGTTAGATGAATGAAATTATAAATGGGAGAAAAGCAACCACGTAGTAGCAAGTTTATCAAAATGATATATATAAGCTGTTCACTTTCTACCCAATGAAATGCCACAAACATTAAAAAAAAGTTGAATAAAAACTTGGAGCTTCTTCCTCTTTAAACACATTTGGATTTTTGTTTTGTTTTGTTTTGTTTTTTGTTGGTTGTGGGGATTGAACTCTGGGCCTGAGGGCAGTCCCTCAGCTATTCAGCACAAGGAAACACTCTACACTTGAGCCACAGCACTACTTCTATTGTTCTGATGGCTATTTAGAGATAAGCCTCACGGAGTTTGCTGCCCAGGCTGACTTTGAACTGCAGTCCTCAGATCTCAGCCTCCTGAGTAGCTAGAAATAGAGACATGAGCCACCAGCACCTGGCCAAAGTTGTATGTTTTTTCAGTTTTGCTAGCTTGAATGATTATCAAGGAAAAAATAAAATTGTTAGTGTGTGGTAAAAATTGCAATAGTTTTATCATGCAGGATAGTGAATATTTAACATTACATATTTGAGAAATT
Organism: Dipodomys merriami; assembly: GCF_024711535.1. Taxonomy (NCBI): domain Eukaryota; kingdom Metazoa; phylum Chordata; class Mammalia; order Rodentia; family Heteromyidae; genus Dipodomys; species Dipodomys merriami. The sequence goes on from NW_027206018.1 coordinate 586,549, forward strand.
GTAGCTTATTAGCTTTTACTGTTTTAAAATAATAAAATATATTAAATTTTTTGTAGACACTGAAGTCTGAGTTCAGAACTTATACTTGTTGGCAGGCACTCTCCTATGTGAGCCACATCCTTCTGATCATTTTTTAATCCATCATTAAATAATTTGAAGCTCACAAATTTTCTTTTATTAAGATTAAGTAAAATAAGCCTAAACTCTTGCCTTTTGAGTAACAGAAGAAATCTTAATATCTAGAATGTATAGACTAAAAAATGAAATACCCTACGAACAAATAATCTTATCAATAAATAGGCAAGTGAATTCACTAGATCGTTCCCCAATACAGATAGGTGTCTATGTAATACATTTTACTAATCAAGGAAATGCAAATCAAATCTATGTTGAAGTTCCATGTCTGCATAATCAGAATGCTTATTAAAAAAGAAAACAGAAATACTTGCAAGGACGTAGGGAAAGATACCCTACACAATGTTGGCAATTAAGTGAATCAGTGCTGGCCCAACAGAAACCAGTGTGGAAGTTCCACCCAAGGAATCCTACATATATACCTGAAGAAATGTAAGTCAGCCTTATAGTAGAGCTATCTGCACATACATTTTTGATTTCATGATTCAAAATAATCACATTCCAGAATTGGCCTCCATAGGCAGAAAAGTATGCAAAACTCTTATCTCCAAATAACAATTAAAAAATCTGGAAGTAGAACTGTGGACCAAGTGGCAGAGTACCAGCCTTGATGGAAAAAATCCAATCAAGAGATTAAGGCCTTAGGTTCAAGCCTCAGAAATGGCAAACACACGCACACACGCACCCGCACATGCACGCGTGCGCGCGCGCGCACACACACACACACACACACACACACACACACACACACACACACACACACACAAACAATGCTTCCTCTATTTTTAAACAAGTTTCTAAATACCCTAAGATTCATATACCTATGACAGAGCTAAATATAATGGGAAAGCGCTATTAATAATGATAAACTTCTACTGATGAACCCAGGTCTTTTTTCTTGTTTTGTTTTGTTTTTGTGGTCATCAGACTTGAAGTCACAGCCTGAGTGCTGTACCTGAGCGTTTTTGCTCAAGTTTGGTGCTCTACCACTTATCTACTGTGCCACTTCTGGGTTTGTGGTAGTTCGTTAAAGATAGTCTCAAGGTCTCTGTCCTCCACACACTGATTGCTATTTGCAATTCTTATATTTCACCTTCCTGAATTGGTAGAATTAGATAAATGTTGGGCTAGAACCTGAATATTTTCACCACTGCTTATTGGAAGAGTTCAATTCTTTTTACTCCAGAACACTTGCCAAGCACAGTTCTCTCTGTACGGCAATCAAGTAAATATAGAGGCACCAGTAGCTCACACCTGTAAATCCTAACTACTGAGATTCGAGGCCAGTGTTCAAAGCCAGCCCAGACAGGAGAATCTGGGAGACATTTATCCCCAATTAGCCACAAGAAATGACATATGTTGAGCTGTGGCTCAAGCAGTAGAGCTCTACCTTGATCAAATAACTCAGCAATAAATATCAGACCCTGAGTTCAAGGCTCAAGACCAGTGCATATTCACACAAACACAATTTTATAACATAGTTCTAAAACCTAGCAAGGTGCCATCCTAATCCCTTAATGTCATGCTTTGCTATGAGAATTAGAAAAGTCTAGCCTCTGGCATGGGTTGCAGTCCATGCTGGTAAACAACATCTAGAGAGAGTAATTAGCTCAGAGCCCATGGGACTGGCCCAGACCAGAAGAAGGAGTGAGGTGGTGCAGACACATGGCCCCTACTCCCCAACTCACCCAGACCGAAAGCAGCAGTGAGGTGACAGGCACGCAATTCCCACACACCTAGACCTGAAGCAGGATTGAGGAAATGTAGGCACATGGTTCCCACTCACACAGACCAGAAGCGCGATTGAGGTGAGAAGGGCACTGGCCCGACTTATCCAGGCAGGAAGCAGTAATGATGTGGTGCAGGCACATGGCCCCTACCCACCCAGACCAGAATCAGCGGTGAGGTGACACACGCACCACAGCCCCTACTCCCCTACTCATGCAGACAAGAAGCAAGAGTGATGTCACACAGACACTGGGCCCTCACTCCCCCAGACTGGAAACAGGAGAGAGGTAACACAGGCACAAAGACCCCCATCACCTAGACTGGAAGCAGGAGTGAGGTGACCTGGGCATGAAGCCCCCACTCACCCAGAACAGAAGCAGGAGTGAGTTAGTACAGGCACATGGCCCCTACCCACCAAGATTGTAAGCAGTAGTGTAGTGACACAGGTAGGCGGTTCCGACTAATCCAGCCAGGATGCAGAAGTGAGGTGATGGTCTCATGCCACACCAGCGGTGCCTAGAATTCTATGGTGGCCCCATTTTCTCCCATCCTTTGTGAAGGGCTGCTGGGTTCCATGATGCACTCCGGAGGTCAAGGGGCTAGAGCCAAGGATGCTGCTGCCATCCCCCAACTGGTACTGCACCTGCTGCAGCGATGGTAGCAAACAATAAGTTCTAATTCACAGAATATATACTATGAACTATTAGTGTCTTCAGGTACTGTGCGCCAATTGCTAGTCAATTAATTTTATAGTTGCCAATGTCTAAGCATTCACTGACTTGTAAATACACTGGAATGGAAATCCTAATATCACTGATGTCTTTTAATTTCTAGGAATGATGATTTTGAACTGGCGCTTTCTGAAAAGAAGGTGAGGGAACATGGACCCAACTATTCAAGAGTGCCTCAGGGTGACACTATATTGGCCCAAGAATGAGTTGACACAGTTGGTATCCAGTTATTTTTGATAAGTCTTTTGGGTCATACGTTCTCTTTGGCCTTGAAGAGTCTTAGGCTTCTCTTTGTAGACACAGAAGATGAGAAAGTAATTGCCAAGGCTTATATAGTCAGGAGCTATTTACTTTCTGCTCTTCTGAGGTGGCATCTCACTACATAGCCAGGACAGCCTTGTACTTAATATGCTTCTGATTCAGCATGGCAAGTGATGGAATTACAGGTTTATCATACCATGCCCAGCTATCTCTTATGGCCCATTTGAAATAGAAAAACCATGACCTGTGTTCTGTATCTACTAACAAACTTGTGCAAAGATCAAATAACATACAACCCGTAGTTAAGAATATAGACTCAGGGAGGAGTTCCAGGAAGATGGTGGAGGAGAAGCTGGAGGCTAAAAAAGCATTCACATAGCAGTTTTAGAGTTCCAGTGAACAGTCCTAAGCCAGAAAATCACACCAAGTGTGCTATCACAGGACAGATAGTTAGGCCAGAGAGGGAAAATCCAGGCAAGGAGACAGATCTGAGCATATGCCGTCAGCCACCACTGCAGCAGCAGTGGTGGCAGTGGCGTCTGTACCCGCCATACCTGAAACACAGAGAGTCTGGGACAAAGGAGCCAGTCGCGGTGGTGAGTGGATTCTACTCAACACCAGCAAGAACCGACAGGAACAGACATCTTCATCCTGCAGTTCCCAGGTCAGAGACGACCCAGGAACCATGACTCGGGCGTGAGTAGAAGCCTAACGTCCTCACCCCTTCTCAGGGAACAGAGGAGGGATGCCACAACCCCCCCAGTACCGGAGATCTTCATCTTGGATACTGACAAAGCTCGGCGGAGCTACTAGCTCTAACTGAGGCCTTGGAAGAAAACTAGAGTCATTTAGCAGGTCACAAGAACCTAATGTGACCTGCTAGACTCAGCTCCACCCAGGGAAAAGTCACCCAGCTCGGGCGCCAGCCCCAGGAGTGGCTTTCTTCACTGGGTAATCAGAACCAGAGGCTACCCCTCCCTTTAGCAGCCTTGACAATCCATTGAAATTCTGTAAACATATACCCTGAGAGCTCCAGGCTGGGCTCTGTGAGTTTCTCACAAACTAGCCCCCAGGAAAAGCTACTGTTTGCTGAAAGGCCTCAACTCTACCCAGAACCTAGCCTCAACACAGCACCTCCAAACTTGAGGAAAAAGCCATCTCTTTATTTATTGATACTCAAAGCAGATCTCCCTCCCATTGAAATAACCTAGGAGTAGGATCACAAAATCCTGGGTAAATCAAAGAATTTTTCTGCGTGTTCAAACAAACTGACTCAAGAAACCAACCAAGCCACAGGAAAATCAAATACCACAAGCTGACCAGAGACTCCAACAAGAGGCTGGCTATGGATTAAAGGGAGATACAGGATTTCCCCCACCCCTCGCAAAAAAATCAAAGAACTTTTTTTTTCTTGTTTTTTTGTACCTTTTATAAAATTTTTTTTTCAAAACTTTTTTTAAATTTTTAATTTTTTGAAAAACATTGTTTTCTAGTAACTTTTTTTTCCTCTTATAATTTTTATTTTAGGGGTATTTGTGTGTGTACGTTTGTTTTTTTTCTTTAAATTTTTTTTTTGTTTACCTCTACTGAACTTCTGATCTTTTTTTCTTTCTTTCTTATCCTTTTCACCTTTTCTTCTCTTTCTTTCTTCTTTATGTGACTTAATTGTTGTTCTGCATATCCTCAGATAAACCAGTAGTTGATTATTAGACCTTATCCCCCATTGTGTACACACTTAATCTACAAATTTATTACTCAATTCGAAACATCTTAGACTTAAATTCTTTAATAGCAGTACTACCTCTTTATACCTATATAATATTTTAAGTATTTTTATTTTTAAGTTTTTCACATCTCCTTTATATCCCTCCCCTTCTCTCATTATATTCATGTTCTTCATTGAATATTTTGTTTTCCTATATGCATAATATTTTTAATTTTAACTTTTGTTTTTTTTTCTGGTCTCTATTTTTTCCCTTTCTCTTTATTCTTTTTTCTCTCTCTCTCTACTGTCATCCTATCCAAACTATTTCCTTCTTTGAGATTAGGACTTAGTTAACTCTCCCTGTGCCTTCCCACATCATTCTATTCCTATTTTTTACCCACATCTCTCCCTAACCCTAATAATTTCTGGTTTACCAAATTCTTTGTTGTTTGTAGCACATTAATATATCGTTGTTTGATGTTGAATAGATGTATCTGTTGAACTAGATTGTATCTGCAGAATATTGACTGTGCAAATACAGACTCTGGTTGATGTTTGCCTTAAGGTAGTGTTCTTTCACAAAACGTGATATTTTCATCCCAAATGGGCAAAGTAAGCCGGAAAAACACAAGAAAAATGGCAAGTCCTTGTATCTCAATTCCCACTCATGATAATCACGGAACAGAACAGATAATGAATAATCCAGAGGAGAATTCCCAAATAGCTCTACAAACACTGCTGGCAAACATGATAAATGAAAAGATCTTAAACATACAAAGGAATATGTATGAGCGTGATAGGGAGAGAGAGGAGGCAAAAAAAAAGGTCAGTGCAGGAAAAGATTGAAAACCTACAAAGGACTCTGTATGAGCGTGATAGGGAGAGAGAGGAGGCAATCCAAAGGTATATACAGGAATATCATGAGCGTGAGGAAACTACTCAAAAACTGATACAGGATTTTTGGAACAGTTTGAGAATACTCAAAGAGAAAAGGCAGGAATAGCATGAGCAGGCTGAAAACACTCAAGGAGAACTACAGGAATGGCATGAGCGTGAGGAAGCTAAGCAAAGAGTAATACAGGAACTGAGAGAACAGGATGAGAATACACAAAGATCACTAAAGGCATTCATGTAATCCATTAACAAACAGCTGAAGGAAGTCAGGGAGATCAAAAAGGGAATGCTGAATGGAAACCAACAGAAGGAATGGGAGTCCAAGGAAACAAAAACCAATCAACTAAGAGATTTGAGAATAAACACAACACCAAATTAAGGAAGGAAAGAATTTCATACAAGATCTAAAACAAAGGTTCAACAAAGAATTTGAAGCCATCAAAGCTGACAATTAGAAGGAAAAGAAATAAAAAAAGAAAGTTGAAACTCTTGACAGCAGGTTAGACCATGCAGAAGATCGAATCTTGGAATTGAATACAGCCTAATATTACAGAGAAAGAACATACAACCATCCAAGACAAGTCCAAGAAATATGATAGATCTATTCAACACTTGGAAGACACCATCAGAAGGCCTAATGTGAGGATAATGTTTGTAGAGGAGCTCCTATAAACAGAAGTTAATGGTCTAAGATATTTGTTTAACAGGATCCTAGCAGAGAACATCCCAAAAATGCAAAAAGATAGGCCTAACCAGATACAAGATGCCTTTAGAACTCCAAATAGACCAGACCAGAATAGGACATCCCACCATCACATTATAATCCACACAGGAGCAATTCAGAGGAAGGAAAAGATCATTAAAGCTGTCAAGGAGAAAAGATCAATTGCCTATATAGGGAAAACAATTGGAATCACCACAGATTTCTCAGCATAGACAAAGCAAGAAGAGCCTGGAATGATGTATGCCATGCCCTAAAAACAAACAACTATCAACCAAGAATACTGTACCCACCTAATCTCTCCTTTATAACTGAAGCTCAAATAAAAACCTTCCATAGCAAGGAAAAATTGAAACAATGTATCTCCACCAAACCAACCCTCCAAAGATTCTTAAAGACGTCCTACACATAGAAAACCAACAAGACCACAATAAAGGCCAAGAAACTGCACCCAAACTGAGAATCAAAGAACCATAGGAAGAACCTAGTTTTCACAGCCCTGAAGAAGGTGGATAAGATGGCAGTAACTCCCAAATACCTCTCAGTCCTTTCTCTCAACATTAACGGACTTAACTCTCCAATTAAGCGACATAGACTGTCTAGTTGGATTAAAAAAGAAGATCCTTCTGTCTTCTGCCTTCAGGACTCACATCTTGCCCATAAAAACAAACACATTTACAATGTTAAAGGCTGGAACAAACTCTACCAAGCAAACGGCCCGCATAAACAGGCGGGAGATGCAATCCTAATATCAGATAAAATAGACTTCAAATTAAAATACGTGAGAAGAGATAAAGAAGGTCGATACATACTAATTAAGGGATCTCTCCTTCAGGAGGATATTACAATTCTAAATATCTATTCGCTAAACAATGGAGCACCCAAATTTATCAAAGAAACTCTACTTTCCCTCAAATCCCATATAAATCCAAGACAGTAATTGTAGGGGATTTTAACACACCACTCTCACCACTAGATTAATCAACTAGATTGATCAATCAGAGCATTTTTCTGTCTGCTCAAACAAACTGACTTGACAAACCACTCAAGCCACAGGAAAAGCAAAAAGCACAAGTAGACCAAAGACTAAACCAAAAGACTGGTCATGGACACAGGGGAGATACAGGACCTTCCCACTACCCCCCCCCCAAAAAAAATCAAAAACTCTTTTTGTACCTTTTTTAATTTTTTAATTTTTAAAATTTTTTTCTATGAATCTTTATTTCCCCCTCTAATTTTTATTTTAGGTGTATGTGTGTGTGTGTACTTTTTTTTTACCTCTTTTGAACATTTGGTCCTTTTTAGTCTTTTCAATTTTGTTCCTTCTTCTTTTTTTGTGCGAACTAATTGCTGTTCTGCTCATCCCCAGATATATAACCATCGCTGATTATTAGACCATTTCTCCCATTGTGTACATACTTAATATATAAATTTATTACTCAATTCACAACCTCTTAGGCTTAAAATTTTAACGGCAGTATTATATCTTTATAGCTATATAATTTTCAAGTAAATAATTTTAAGAATTTTTATTTTTAGTTTTTCATATCTCCTTTCTATCCCTCCATTCCTCTCATTCTAACCTTTTCTTCTCTCAATATAAGTTCTTTTAACTTAAATAATTATTGTATTTCACTTTTTAAATTTAAATTTTTGTTTGTCCATTTTTTTCCTTTTTTAAAAAAAATCTCTCTCCTATCATTCTGTCCAATCCATTTCCCTCTCTGAGATTAGGACTTGGTAAAATTCACTCTCTTTTTACCTTTCCACATCCCTCTAATACTATTTTTTCACATATTCTCCCTAAAACTAATAATTTCTGGTTTGCCAAATTCTTCTTTGCTGTTCTTATCTACTTAATTCATAGTTGTTTGATGTTGAATAGATTGTGTCTGTTGAACTAGAATGTATTTGCAGCCATGTTGACTGTGCAACTACAGGACTTTGGTTGATGCTTGCCTTAAAATAATGTTCTAGCACAAAATTGGTGTTACTTTCATACCAAGTGGGCAGAACAAGCTGGAAAAACACAAGAAAATGGCAATTCAATGTATCTTTACACCCTCTTATGACAATCAGGTGAGAATAGTGAATGTATAATACAGAGGAGGTTTCAAAGAAAGTTTTATGAACAATACTGGTAAACATGGTGAATTAAAAGACTGAAATCCTGAAAAGGACTCAGTTTGAGCGTGATAGGGAGAGAGAGAAGGGAAACCCATGATTAATACCGGAATCTCGACAGTGTGAGGAGGTTACTAAAAGATTGATACAGGAATTGTATGAGCAGGTTGAGAAGAGAAAAAGAGCAATAAAGGAATTGTGTGATCAGGCTGAGAACAGTCAAAGAGAAAAACACTAGATTTAACAAATATCTACAGAATATTTCGCCAAACAGCACCAGAATACATGTTTTTCTCAGCAGCACATGGAACATTTTCAAAAATAGGTCACATTTTAGGTCACAAAGCAAACGTCAAAATTCAGAAACATTGAAGATATACCTTGCATTCTTTCAGACCACAAGGGAATAAAATTAGAACTCAACATGAAAAGCCACCAAAGAAAGTCCTGTAGCATATGGAGGCTGAACAACACACTGTTGAATCACCAGTTGTTCATGGAAGAGATTAGAAAGGAAATTTAAATGTTCATGGTAATCAAAACAAATTAACACACAAATTACCACCCCCTCTGGAACACAGCAATGGCAGTGCTCAGATGCAAGTTTACAGCGCTGATTTTCTAAATCAACAAATTGGAGACATCTGAAATCAACAACTTAATGAGACATCAGAACCTCCTTGAAAAAGATCAGCAATATAAACCTCAATCCAGAAGACGGAAAGAATTAATTTAAATAATAATTACAAGAATTATACTCCAAATAAACCAGAAAAAGAATAAAAAAGAGTTGATTCTTTGAAAAAATTAATATGATTTACAGACCCTTAGCAAATCTTATCAGGAAAAGAAGAAAACACACCCAAATAAATAAACTCAGAGATGAGAATGGGAACATTACCACAGAAACACCAATATTCAGAACATTATAAAGGAATATATTTCAAACCTTTATGAAATAAGTTTGAGAACATGGCACAAATATTGAAATGCCAAAACTAAACCAAGATGAGGTAAACCATCTTAAGAGAACCATATCAAGCATTGAAATAGAAACAAAAATATTAGACCTCCCATTTAAGAAAAGCCCAGGACCAGATGAACTTACAGCAGAATTCTACACGGCCATGAAAGCAGAGCTCACACTAATATTCCTCCAAATCTTCAATAAAATTGAAAGCCAAAGTTCACTACCGAACACATTCTATGAAGCCATCATAACCTACATCCCCAAACCAGGCAGGGACTCATCAAAGAAAGAGGATTATAGACCCATTTCTTTGATGAACATTGATGCAAAAATTCTCAACAAAATTTTTGACAATCAACTTCAACCATTAATCCAAAAAATCACACACCATGATCAAACAGGATTGATTTCAGGGATGCAAACCATGTTCAATATATGCAAATCAATATAAAGCTTCACATCAACAAAGAAAGGATAAGAGGCACATGGTTATCTCAATAGATGCAGAAAATAGCATTCGACAAGATCCAACACCCCTTTATGATGAGGGTTCTGGAAAACAGGAATATAAGGAACATTCCTCAAAACAATAAAGGCAGTATATGACAAATCTACAGCCAGCATTATTCTTTCTTTTAATTTGTATTTTTTATTGTGAAAATACTGTACAGAGGGGTTACAATTACATGGGCAAGATAGTGAGTACATTTCTTATCAAGCATTGTAGCTTTCTACTTTGCTTACCCTTCCCATCTCTTCCCATCCTCCCTCCCTGCCCATCTAATCCTCCACCCCCCAAGTTGTAAAGTTCGTTTTCGACATGACAACTTGTACTTCTCATTATTGCAAAAGGTCCACCTATATCCTTATTTAAACAACTTGTTTACCCCTTCCCCTCCACAAATTATACCGTCATCAAATACAGTGAAAGCAGGGGTTATACTGTGGGGGAGGGACATACAAAGCAAAAAAGAAATAATCTTATAATTGCGTTAGAAAAAAATGCATGAAAGGAAAAAAATATTTAAAATACATATCTTAGGGTTCATTTTCCTAGCATCCCATTATCTGGCCTATTCTGCTTGACTCAGACATATACTAGATATTGAAAATAACGGAAATCATGGGACCTATGTTTCTTTGGGCTTGGCTTACTTCACTTAATATAATTTGTTCCAAGTCTTTCCATATCCTAAAAATGGGGCAATGTCATTCTTTCTGATAGAGGCATAGAATTCCTTTGTGTATATATACCACATTTTCTTGATCCATTCATCTACTGAGGGGCATCTGGGTTGGTTTCATAGCTTAGCTATAGTAAATAATGCTGCAATGAACATACTTGTGCTGGTAGCTTTAGTGTGGTCTTGTTTGTAAACATTTGGGTAAATGCCCAAAAGTGGGACTGCTGGATCATAGGGGAACCCTATGTGGAGTTTTTGAGGAAACTCCATACTAGTTTCCAAAGTGTTTGAACAAGTTTACACTCCCACCAACAACGAAGTAAGGTTTCCTACTGTCCACATCACTTCCAGCATCTGTTGTTATTAGAGTTCTAGATTTTTGCCATTCTAACTGGGGTGAGGTAGTATCTCAATGTTATTTTGATTTGCATTTCTTTTATGACTAGGGAGGTTGAGCATTTCTTCATGTGTATATTGGCCATTCTTCATTCTTCATCAGAGAAGTTTCTCTTTAAGTCATTAGCCGACTTATTTATTGGGCAGTTGTTTATTTGAGCATTTGTTGTTGGGGGATTTAATTTTTTGAGTTCCAAATATATTTTAGATATGAGACCCTTGTCCATTGTATGGCTATTGAAGATCTAAACAACTGCATAAATCAACTAGATTTAACAGTCATCTACTGAATATTCACCCAGCAGCAGAATCCACATTTTTTCTCAGCAGCACATGGAACATTTTACAAAATAGACCCAGTTGTAAGCCACAAAGCCAACTTGTCCAAATTCAGAAACATTGAAGCTATACCTTGCATTCTTTCTGACCACAAGGGAATAAAATTAGATCTCAACTCCAAAAGCCACCAAAAAATGTCTGGTAACCCATGGAGGCTGAAAACACACTGCTGAATCACAAGTGGGTCCAGGAAGAGATTAGAAAGGAAATTCAAAAGTTCATGCTGTTCAACAAAAATGAGTTCTGAGTTCCTACAACAACAAATTGGAGAGAACTGAAATCAACAATTTAATGAGACATCTGAACCTCCTTGAACAAGAACAACAAGATAAACCCCAATCCAGTAGACGGAAAGAAATAATTAAAATTAAATCAGAATTAAGTGTATTAGAATCCAAAAAACGATAGAAAGAATCAATAAAACAAAGAGTTGGTTCTTCGAAAAATTAAAAAAATTGACAGGCCCTTAGCAAATGTTATCAGAAAAAGAAGAGAACACACCTAAATAAATAAACTCAGAGAGGAGAATGAAAACATCACCACGGAAACAACCAAGATTCAGAACATTTTAAGGAATACTTCTCAAAACTTTATGCTAATAAGTTTGAGAACTTGGCAGAAATGGACCTTTTCTTAGAAAATATTGACATGCCCAAACTAAACCAAGATGAGTCAAACCATCTTAACAGGCCCATATCAAGCATTGAAATAGAAACAGCAATAAGAGACCTCTCAGCTAAGAAAAGTCCAAGACCAGATGGTTCTAAAACGGAATTCTACAAGGCCTTCAAAGCTGAGCTCACACCAATACTCCTCCAAATCTTCAATGAAATTGTAAGAGAAAGTTCACTACCGAACACATTCTATGAAGCCATCATAACCCTCATCCCAAAACCAGGCAGGGACTCATCAAAGAAAGAGAACTATAGACCCATTTCTTTGATGAACATTGATACAAAACTTCTCAACAAAATTTTGGCCAATCAACTTCAACAATTTATCCAAAAAATCATACACCATGATCAAACAGGATTCATTTCAGGGATGCCAAGCTGGTTCAATATACGTAAATCAATTAATATTATTCATCTCATCAACAGGAGCAAGGATAAGAACCACATGGTTATCTCAATAGATGCAGAAAAAGCATTCGACAAGATCCAACACCTCTTCATGATGAAGGTTTTGGAAAAATTAGGAATCCATGGAACATTCCTCAATACAATAGTCTGTATATAACAAACCTACAGCCAGCATTATACTTAATGGTGAAAAACTAAACCATTTCCTCTTAACTCAGGTACAATACAAGCATGTCCACACTCTTCCCTTCTCTTCAACCTTGCATTAGAATGCCTAGCTACAGCAATAAGACAAGTTGCAGACATAAATGGGTTCCAAATAGGGAAAAAAGAAATAAAACTCTCCCTCTTTGCAGATGACATGATCATGTACTTAAAGCATCCCATAGATTCCACTCCCAAATTACTCAAACTGATTCACAACTTTGGCAAGTAGCAGGGTATAAAATTAACCCTCAAAAATCAATGACTTTTCTGTATGCCAACAATGAGAAAAGTGGGGCTGAAATTAGGAATGCAACTCCATTTGTAATAGCCCCACAAAAAATAAAATACCCAGCATTATTCTTAATGGAGAAAACCTCAAGCCATTTCCACTTAACTCAGAAATGAGACAAGGATGTCCACCCTCTCCATATCTCTTCAATCTAATATTAGAATGCGTAGCTTCAGCAATAAAACAAGATGGAAACATAAAAGAGATCCCAATAGGGAAAGAAGAAGTAAAACTCTCCCTCTTTGCAGATGCCATGATCTTGTATTTAATGAATCCCACCGACTCCATTGTCAAATTACTCGAGCTGATTCAAAACTTTGGCAAAGTAACAGTGTATAATATTTACTCTCAAAAATCAATGGCTTTTCTGTATGCTAACCTTGAAAAAAGCGTGGCTGAAATCAGGAAAGAAACTCTGTTCATAATAGCTCCACAAATAATAAAATACCTAGAACTTAACTATAAACAAAGAACTGAAGGACCTCTATGATGAAAACTTTACAAACCTGTAGAAGGAAATCAACATAGAACTTAGAAAGTGATAAAAACTCCCATGCTCCTGGATTGGCAGAAGCAATATCGTGAAAATGGCAATATTTCCCAAGGCTATCTTCCAATTCAACAGGATTCCTATCAATATTCCAACCTAATTTCTCAAGGAAATAGAAAAGACAATCCAAAAATTCATACACAACAATAAAAGACCTCGAATAGCAAAAACGATCCTGAATAGAAAGAACAGTGTTGTAAGAATATCAATAACAAATTTGAAACTCTACTACAAAGCCATAGTAATCAATACAGCTTGGTCCAGGCACAAGGAAAGACCTCAGGACCAATGGAATAGAAATGAGAACACAGAAGTGTTCTGACAGAACTATAGCCATCTAATCTTTAATGAGGGAGCTAAAAAATAGAATGGAAGAAAGCCAGCCTCTTTTGTAAATGGTGCCAGCAAAATTGGTTAATCATTTGTAGAAAATTAAAGCTAGATTCTTATATGTCACCCTGTACCAGAATCAACTCCAAATGGATCAAAGATCTCAGTATCAAAGCAAACAATGAAAACATTACAGTATGGAACAGGAGGAACTCTAGGTTTCCTTGGTGCAGGAAAATATTTTCTTAATAGAGACCCAGAAACAAAACAAATCAAAGAAAGGTTGGACAAATGGTATTGCATGAAATTGCAGAGCTTCTGCTTGGCAAAGGACTTAGCTAGCAAGATCAATAGAAGGCCCAAACTAGCCATACAACGGACAAGGATCTCCTATCTAAAATATACTTAGAACTCAAAAAATTAAATCCTCCAACAAATCCTCAAAGCATCAACTGCCCAATTAATAAGTGGACTAAAATCTTGAAGTGAGAACTTCTCTGAAGAAGAAAGAAGGATGGCCAGTAGACACATGAAGAATTGTTCACCTCCCTAGCCATAAAAGATATTCAAATCAAAAGAACATTGAGATACCACCTCACTCCAGTTAGAATGGCTATAATCAAGAACTCTAATAACAACAGATGCTGGAGGGGATGTGGACAGAAGGGAACCTTACTGCATTGTTGGTGGGAGTGTAAACTTGTTCAACCACTTTGGAAAGCAGTATGGAGGGTCTACAACAGACTCCACATAGAGCTTCCCCATGACCCAGCAATCCCACTTTTGGGCATTTACCCAAATTATCACAAACAAGACCACACTAAAGCTACCAGCACAACAATGTTTATTGCAGCATTCTTTACCATAGCTAAGAAGTATAACCAACCCTGATGCTCCTCACTAGATGAATGGAGCAAGAAAATGTGGTACATATACCACATTTCTTTGCTCTATCAAAAGAAGGATATTGCCCCATTTGCTAGGAAATTGAAAGTCTTGGAAAAAATTATATTAAGTGAAGTAAGCCAGGACCAAGGAAACACTGGTTCCAAGCTTCCCCTATTTGCAATAACTAGTATATATCTGAGACAAGCAGAAACAGATAAGTTGATATTAGATGAAATGAACCCCAAGATAAGGATTCAAATGTTTATTTTTTGTTTCTTGCGATTGTTCCTAACATATTCATAAGATTATTTCTTTGTTGCTTTGTATGTTCTTCCCTCACAGTATAACCCTTTTTTCACTGTATTTGATACTGGTATACTTAGTGGAGGGGAAGGGAAAAAACAAATTGTTTCAGTAGGGATCCAGGTGGACCCATTGCAATAATAAGATGTACAAGTCTTTATGTCAACAAACAAACTTTACAATTTTGGCAGTGGGCGAGGGGTGTATTGGGTTGGGGTGGATGGGAAGAGATGGTAAAGGGAAATAAAGGAGGATGCAAAAATAATTGATCAGAAATGTACTCATTACATTGCCCATGTAATTGTAAACTCTCTGTATTGTATTTTTACAATGAAAAAGAAACTAAAAAGATAAAAAGAATCTCATGAACTTTCCTACCTGGGCTGGCTTTGAACTGCAATCCTCACATCTCAGTCTCATGAGTAGTTAGGATTACATGTGTGAGCCACCTGTACCCAGCTTCCTCATTTATTTTATTTTTTTAATTTTTTATTGTGAAAATACTGTACAGAGGGGTTACAATTACATGGGCAAGATAATGAGTACATTTCTTATCAAGCATTGTAGCCTCATCCTTTGTTTCCCCTTCTCATGCCTTCCCATCCTCTCCCCCCTCCCCCCCCGCACCAAAGTTGTAAAGTTGGTTTTCGATATGACGACTTTTACATCTCATTATTGCAATGGGTCCACCTATATCCCTATTTAATCGATTTGTTTTCCTATGGTGAATTCTAGCTGACTCCTTGTAGTTCCTAGCAAACTACAAAGTAGGGCTAGTTGTACCTCATCCATTACAGTAGTCCTTGGGTATAAATGACTGCTGAATGCAGGAAGGAGATGCGTCTAATATAAAATACACTGCTGTCTTGGTATTTAAAAAAAAAACTAACAAACAGCTGAGAGTAGTTCACATCTGTAATACTCAGAATGATGACATCTGATAATTATGCTGAATTTTGATTAAAGCTCTTTTGGTGGTTTTTATTATAGGTTTTATTTATTTTCCTATTTTACTGTTTCTTATGTGACTACTGAAAAACTGAATGAGTTCCATGGCTTCTGTTCCTGGATGACTTTGGAGGTGCTCTAGAAACTTCATCAGAGGCCAAACTTGTTCTACTCAGTTGAGTAGCCAGCCACAAACCTGTAAGTGACAACACTTAACGTAAGCAAAATTACATGAAATTAAAAATTCAGACAGTCAGTTTACCTAGCCATATTTTAAATAAAAATAGAATTCAAGTTTCAGTTAATGTTAGTAAAGTTTTAATATATTATTTCTATCTGTGTCCTCTGTCACACTGCCACAGCAGAATGTAAAACGTATGGGATATCATGTGGCTCCCAAGGCCTGGACATACTTACTTACTCTGTTTCTTTACAGAAAATGTTTGTATGACCATGTTCCCTAGTGAACATCATTTATTATGCAGAGCTACCCTCTTTTCCATATACAGTTATTCTCCCTCTTCTTTTCTCTCTCCTCTCTTCTCTCACCCAATCCCTTCCTTTTCTTGTGTTAAGGATCAAAACTCATGCATGCTAAGCTGCTAAGCTGAATTCCAGCCCTGTTTGATGACGGGGTAGATTTTCGGGGCTTGAATTTTGGTCCTGGACAATGTCTGTGAACTTTTGTGCTCAAGGCTAGTTCTCTGCCACTTGAGCCACAGCCCCACTTCTGTCTTTTTGGTGGTTAATTAGAGATAAGGTCTCATTAGCTTTCCTTCTTGGGCTGAATTAGAACCATGATCTCATCAGCTTATGATTACAGGAATGAGACATTGGCATCTACCTTACATTTTTTTAAGTTTTCAATTAGAACCTATATCCAAATGACATATATCTTCTTTAAATGTAAAAGAGAACAAGTGTGGGAACCTTTCAGAGAAGTAAACAACTGAAAACTGTATAGATTTAAATATCTCTGTATCATCACAAAATTGATAAGTATTTTTTTTTGTCGGTCGTAGGGCTTGAACTCTGGGCCTGGGCGCTATCCCTCAGCTCTTCAGCTCTAGGCGAGTGCTCTACCACTTGAGTAACAGCACCACTTCTGGTTTTCTGGTGGTTTATTGGAGATAGGAGTCTCACGGTCTCTCCTGCCCAGGCTGGCTTTGAACCGCGATCGTCAGATCTCAGCCTCCTGAGTTTTTAGGATGACAGGCGTGAGCCACCAGTACCCGACAAGTATTTCTATTAATAAGATATTATAAGGTGAATTTTCAGGACTAACACTAACAAAGTATTTGGAGAAATGATATTGCTTTATTTTTAGGTATCCAAGTCATATACTTTATTCTATATCTTAGCTTGAGAAATCTGATACAGTGTATAGAATAATTCCTATGAATTTCTGAGGTACATAAAAATAATGACAGACCTGGTTCAGTCATTGATTTTAGAGTTCTAAAACCATATTTACAAATTATTTTGTATTTTAAGCCATACAGTATAGCGATTTTATCTAAAGCATGCTTTACTGACACATATCACTAGAAAAATTTTCTTAAAAATATAGTGAATTTGGAAAATCAGTCTATAATCAAATCTTGTCAAATTAAGAATAGATTTGAATAGTGATGATACATGGCTAAGCAATAACTTGAAATAATTATCACTATCTATCTTGACAGGTAGGATTAGTAGCTTCTTCGATTTCTAGTTGTTATAATATTTATACTTAAGTAATGCTACAACAGTGTTAGAATCTTGACAATTTCGAAAGGACAGATAAGAAAAACAATGTCAAGCCAGCGCTAGTGGCTCATGGTTGTAATTCTAACTCCTCAGGAGGCTGAGATCTGAGGATTGCAGTTAAAAGCTATCTCAGGCAGGAAAGTTCATGAGACTCTTATCTGCAATAAACCTGTAAGAAAACTGGAAGTGGTGCAGTGTCTTAAGTGGTAGAGCGCTAGCCTTGAGCTGAAAAGCTCAAATCAGACCCAGAATCCCGAGTCCCACAACTGACAAAAAAAAAAATGTTCCTCACTGGACAGATGGATGCAAATTGAGTACATTTTCTCGATGAAGTATATTTAGGGCTAGTTTTTCTATATTTTTGTCTTACCTCATACGTTGTGATTTTTTGCAATGAATTGAAGGTTCTTAAGCTACTTTTTTTCTATGAATAATTGAGTTTGTAATAAAGTAATTTTGTAAAAGATTGTCTATTTTCAATTATTCCTTTTTATCGTTTAAATCTTCCTCTTTGTTCTGCACCACCTTCCACTTCCACACGTTTCCAGAGTGTATCATAAGAAGACTGTACACATTATTCTGGGGTCCACCAGTGCCTCCCATGTCATTAGGTAAGGCTATGAACCACTCTTTAACAAATACCTGGGGATTTTCTTTCACTTTAATCCTAATGAAGTAAAAATAGAAGGAGTTAGAAAAGTTCTAAGTCAGTGACTGCACTTGTGGTTTGCTGTGTACAAAAAGATCCATGAAAGCAGTAGTAGCAAGTGTTAAATTGAAGTATCTAGGAGAAATTATTTACCTATAAGCTCCCCTAACCTCTAAAACACTGAGAGAGCAAGTATTTTTCATTGTACACAGGTTTCTTGTTCAGTGTTCTGACCGTTGATTAATACATTCTGTTCCTTTTGCACTTCTAGCCAAAATCAACCTTGTCTTTGTTATTTTTTTTTAATTGTGAAAATGCCATACAGAGGGGTTGCATTTACATGGGCAAGGTAATGAGTATATTTCTTATCAGACATTTTTGCCTCCTCCTTTGTTTCCCGTCCCATCACCTCCCCCACCCCCGCCAAAGTTGTAAAGTTCGTTTATCGACGTAATGTCTTGTACATCTCATTGTTGCAATGGGTCCAGCTGTATCCCTATTTAAACCATTTGTTTCTTCCCTTCCCCTCCACAAACCTTGTCTTTGTTATTATTTTTTATTCATATATATATATATATTTGTTTTTTGTTTTTATTGTGAAAATACCATACAGAGGGGTTACAATTACATGGGCAAGATAACGAGTACATTCCTTATCAAGCATTGTTGCCTCGTTTTTTCCCTTCCCATCCCTTCCCATATTTCTCCCTTCCCCCTCGATCCTCTCCCTACCCTTTACCAAAATTGATGAATTCGTTTTTCGACATAACAACTTGTACATCTCATTGTTGCAATGGGTCCACCTATTATTCTTATCTCAAAGAAATGAGTCAAACAGAGCACCGGAGCATGGTGTTCAAATATGTAACTGAGGTCTTTTTGCTGTGTCTCCCCATGAAGAATATTAGAAAGGCAAAAAAGCATGAATGAGAGACTGAGAGGGTAACACTATACTGACTTTGCAACAAGTTTATTTGCATAATGAACTCATCTGTATATGAGGGCAGAGTTCTCCTTCATGATCATGTCTTAAAGATTCTACCTCTTTTTTCTTTTCTTTTTTCTTATTTTTGCTAGATATATGGCTAGAACTCAGGGCCTGGATCCTGTACCTGAGGTCTTTTGCTCAAAGCTACTGCTCTACTACTTATATTCACAGCCCCAATTCTGAGAATGCCTGAGCACCGATGGCTCACACCTGCCGTCCATGAGACACTTATCTCCTACTAATCACAGAAAAATCTGGAAGTGGCGTTGTGATTCAAGTGGTGGACCACTAACTTTGAATAAAAGCAGCTCAGAACCAAGTACCAGAAAAAAAAGAGAATATTAGACAGATACCTTGAAGGAAAGTATAGGAATCTCTAGAAATAAAGCAAGGCTTTCCAAAAGCAGTGATGATTAGTCTATGTTCTACTATATTAGATATGATTTATCTGTCTTAATACTGAATATCTCTAATATCCTAGTCCCTTTTCCCAAAATAAAAAAAATTGAAAACAAATGGCTTTAATTTTAAACCTATAAGAGTCTCATCCACCTACTGATAAATTTGAATGACCAAAAAAATAATTTTGGCTGTGGGGGTGTGGTACGAGTGAGAATTCTCAACTTTTGCCTCAGGAACATTTTCTTTTCAGATTACAGCTTTGATGATCCAGAAAAATGTTTAAAGTAATTGTGTTGTATCTTAGACATTATTATAGAATTAAGAATATCTCTTTTAATCTCACTCTAACTGTGTATAGGATGGAAAAATAGTTTATTCCAATATATTAGAATACTTCAGATTTTTTTGATTCTCCTAATCTTATAGTCATACTCTGAAAACAAATCCTTAAGTTATTGAAAACTGATGAGGGGAAGGGATTGTCCTACAGCATCACCTTTGAAACCTTGGTGGTGAAACTTTTGACATAAACATTCTCATCAGGGACATCAATTAAACCAAAATGAGTTGCCATGGTCTGAAGTCTCCCCTCCGGTTGCTCTGTTCCCATCTTGCAAGTTACATTCCAAACTAGAGATGTCCACCATGCTAGGCAGACTGCTTAGTTTTTTTTGAAAGTCTATGAGTGAATGAAGGTATCTTGCGGGACTTTATCATTGAGTGACATGCATGAAGAATTTACACATAATAGGAATCAGTTCTCAATTGTGGAGATTTGTGATGAGATTTCATATCTTATCCATTAATGTTCCATAGGCCAAGTACTTTAACTTGAATCAAAATGATGCCATGGCAAAATTAAAATATAATAGTGTTTTCAAATCCAACTGCAAAGTATTTCTGCTCATGAAAACATAAAATGAGCTATCCACATTGCCCAATTTAGTACTTGTTTGACCATATGAAAATTCTTCATTGTGACTAAAATTTTTAATTTATTTTTAAAAATGAAAAATATTTTAAATTCCCATGTGCATATCCCATTAGGAAGTTGAGGTGATACCCAGAAGCTCTCAGAACTCTATTCCTGTCACTTAGATTTTCTTGTGTGTGCCAGTCCTCTTTTTGTTTGTTTTGATTTGTTTTTACATGAGGCTAGTGCTCTACCACTTGCCATAGCTCTACTTTCATCTTTGTTGGTTATTAGTTAGAGCTTAGGGAATGCAAGTTCCTTCCTGCCCAGTCTGATTAGCCACAATTCTCAGATCTTAGCCTCTTTAGGATATGAATGAGCCACTGGTGCCCAGCTATGTTACTTGTATTTAAATCATGTAATCTTCTAAGGGTTCTCCCATCGTTTTTTGTAAAAATATGCCTCACCAAAATAAATAGTTAAAGAACAAAATAAAAGTTATTGTGATTCTCCGAAATAGACAAAAATACATAATATTCTAAATTTAAGTGATAAAGTATATTTTTTGGAGTTGTTGTTGAAAGACTGTATATATTTAGTAGCATTTTGGAAAGAAATGAATCAACTATTCAGAGATAGAGCATGAAGCAAAATATATTTTATGAGCAGTATTAATGTGTACAACATTTTTTATGTCATTAATATAATACACTTCATGTAGTATCGAATTACAGGTGCTAAGATCTGCTATGCATATGGTCATTGCTTAATTCTAAAATTCTGTCTTCCTGAGCATTTTCAGTTTTTCCTCAGTAGCAGTCACATTGAACCATAAACTCATACAGGAGTCACCTTTAGGCATTTTACTCTTAAGAAACAATTTCTTATTTATTTTCCAAATTTGTTTATTTAAGATCCAACACTGGGACTCAAATTTAATATCTGACTGTTTTCCGCTAAGTTCTACCAACTGAGCCATGCCTTCAACACTAATTTCTGATTTTAAAGATTCATAAAAGATAATAGTGATAATTGTTCTCTGATTTTCTTCTCCCAGAAGCCCACATATAATTATGTTTGATTTAATAGTCTCTCAATATACTTATATGCTGTCTTTTTGGTTTTGGTTTTGTTTACTGGGCTTCAAATCAGTACCTTTCACTCTTACAGAAACTAGGCATTTACGGTTCATGCCTATAAGATTGGCTGCCTCAGAGACTGAGGTTGAGCATCAAGTTTCTAATCCAGCCCAGGCAAGAAAGTCTGTGAGACTCTTATCTATAATTAATCCGGTAAATGAGTAGGAAAGTGGAGCTGTGAAAAATAGTAGAGCCCAAGCCTTCAGCGCAAAGGTAGAATGAGAAGTAAGGTCCTGAGGTCAAGTAGCACACAAAAAGTTAATCTCCTTTCCTGTGAAGACTTAGGGTCTGTGTTGGAGGGATGAATGATGCAGGCTCCAGCCTCAGGATTATCTGAGGACTGTATTTGTGTATGTGCAAAGCTCTTGGCATGCAGGGCTAGAGAGGTTACATGTTCTCTCTCCCTATCTCAAAACACATGTCACAGATTCCTGGGAGCTGACGAAGTAGCTCTTCTGCTTACTTAAGCATAGACGAACATCTAGTCAATCATTTTCCTGAGTACTGGGAAGTGGTTTGAACTTGCTCTAAAATAGTTTAGATAAAAATATACAAAGATATGTCTCATAGTTTGAGCAAAATTGTATCTGTTGAAATTCTTTGTGGGAAAGTCTTCTGACTAAATCTTGGCAAAGATAATGCTTGCTTGTCTTTAAATACCCACTAGCAATAAAACAAAGCATGCAGTGAAAATTGCTGTTTGCACTCTCCATGCCCTGTGTCCTGGTGATTTCGTGACCTTTACCCAGGGACCCCAACCCCTTATACATTGACACTTTCACTTCAGCACTCTAATAAGTTAAAAGGATAAACATTGTATTAATTAATGGTTAACATTAATATAGCAATCATAAATTTTACTTATTGGTGATATTCCTTTACTTTCCTAAAGTTATTTATATACTAATATCATAATATAAGGAAATAATTCCTGTTTAACAAGTTTTTAATGGCAGTTAAGCATCAGAAATGTATACAAAGAGATTTGATTGGAAATAGGCATTTTCAAGTTATTCATATACATATATAATAGTTGAATAAGCTTGGCATGTACGAAGTAGGCTAAAGAAACCCAAAAGAATAGGGCCACACAGACTTGGGGAATAATAAAATATTAGCAAAGAGGTGATTCTGGAAAATAAAAACTCCGGAAGAATGGAAAAAAAGAAAAATGTGTACCTATTTTTAACGACCTTGAAATATATATGTTCTTATGGTAAGTGGGTATATATGTATGTATATATATATATATATATATATATATGTTGTGTATATATATACATGGTCAGTCGAGTGGCCTGAACTCTTGGCCTGGGTTTCAGCTCTTCATCTCAAGGCTAGTGCCCTACTACTTGAGCCACATCGCCACATCTGGGATTTTCTGCTTATGTGGTGCTGAGGGATAGAAACCAGGGCCTCATGCCTACAAGGCAAGCAGTCTACCACTGAGAACTTCCCAGCTGCAAGTGGGCGTATTTTATTTTCTATTATAGAAAGTAGTGTATTTTGCAAAGTTAACCATGACTGATATTTAATACTAACTGGCCTCTGTGTCATTAAATAAATTATTCTTAGAATGTTTGTTTTATTAATTCAACTTGCAGACAAGAATGGCTGCCATGTAATTAGGATGAGTAATAGGGATTTTTTTTAAATTTGTGTTATCAGAATTAAGTTATAAGATGTATAGAGAAAAACATATTTATTGTCAAAATTAGTTTGCTTTGCTTTCTAGTTCAAATTGCGTGTACAGACAGATTAGCTGGAATGCAGATGACAAAATAATGGCTCTTGGCAATGAAGATGGGCTTGTTTGTAACCTTTAGAAAATAATAAAAAACTTATGAAATGGTAGCCTTTCTATACAACACCTTAATAACATCATAAAGGCATTATTATTGTTATCATTATTGTTATTATTATTATCATTATTATCATTATTTTGTCATGGGGCTTGAACTCTGGGCCGGGATGCTGTCGCAGCACTCTTCTGTAAAAGGCAAACACTCTACCAGTTGAGGCACAGTGCCGCTTCTGGTTTTCTGATGGTTAACTGGAGATAAGAATCTCATAGACTTTCCTGCTGGGGCTGGCTCTGAACCATGATCTTCAGATCTCAGTCTCCTGAGTGGCTGGGATTATAGCCCTGAGCCACCAGTGCTAGCCTAAAATTATTTTTTAAAAAACAAACTATCATTACCCTCTTTAAAATCACAATCTGGCAATTGCTATCTATAATGTTTGTTTAGGAGACTGATGGCCTCAGGTTCCAACAATATAGTTGTTTCTGTGCACAATCTAAAACCTGTATTTCATGCTGTGTTCAGCCACTTGCAATTCTGAGATTTGGTTTTTAGGTCTTTTAAGCATTATTTTTTCTCCGTTTTTCAAATAGAACACTTGTTTACCTTTAATATTCAAGTATTCTAAAATGGTTAATGTAGAAAATAGTCGCTAGTCACCAGTGGCTCTGTTTTTTAATCCTAGCTGCAGGGGAAGCTGAAATTTGTAGATCTTGATTTAAAGCCAGCAGAAAAAAATCTGAGACACACTTATCTCTGATTAAACAATCAAAATCCAGAAGAGGAAATGTGACTCAAGGGGTAGAGTAACAACATTGAGGAAAGACACTACAAATGACTGAGAGGTCTAGTTCAAACTCCATTACTCACTTGTGACACACACACACACACACACACACACACACACAAACAAACACACACACACACTCGCCCTTACAGAAACACACAAAATACATTTCTCTTATAATCGCATCCTTTAGTAGTAATCAATGCTATAAACTCAGCACCCATTTTCTCCAAGTTTTGCAGGTATTAACCTAAATATATATATATATATATATATATATATATATATATATGATAATATGTAATTTTGCATTTCTGTGTAGTAATGTAAGAGAATAATCAGCTTCATTTGATGGAATATCACAGGAACTGTTTTGTCCTTAACCTGTCCTCAATCTTGAGGGTTCCTCCCTGTGCATTCAAAAACCTAAAATCTAAGGAGACATAAAATTCTGTCTTTTTTCTGGAAGTTATGGACATGTTCTTCATCCCCTGATGTCATCAGATGTGAGCTCTAGAAGCCATTTTGCTTATTCAAAACCCTTAGGGTAAGTCTGGATTTTAAACTTAGACAAGAAGAAATATAGTGATAACTAATACCCCTCTGTAAATCACCTTCACAATTAAATTTTTAAAGATTCCAGAGCTGGAATTTCAATAAAAATCTGATGACTGTGAGAGCTAAGAGGATAAACATTGTACTTCTTGGCTATTCAATGTGGATGCAGAGAACTTTTTTTTCATCTACAAAGAGATATAAATCAGTCTTTCAATATGGTGATAACATTGTGTAATTTACACACCACTACCAGGTACAGATGCCTCAAATCACATGGATCCATAAACTTTGTTTCTTTTTTAAATATTCTCATAAACAGAAATTCAATGATAAAACATTTTTACATATTTCATTCTTTCTTTTTTCTTTTTTGTCAGTCTTGGGGCTTGAACTCAGGGCCTGGGCACTGTCCCTCAGCTTCTTTTACTCGAAGCTAGCACTCTACAACAACAGCCCCAGAACAATTTCCAGTTTTTTCTGATTATGTGGTACTGAGGAATAGAATCCAGGGCTTCATACATGTTAAACATGCACTCTACCACTAATCCACAATCTTAGCGCTCATTCTGGGAGTGAGCTGGCCAGGATTCATGTGAACAGTTGTCTTTGTTTTTGTATTGACTTGGTTTTAACTTTGCTTTTTGTGCCATTAGAAGAGCTTAAACTTATGAACTCATGCTCTAACTTGGCTTTTTCACAGAAGGCTGGCATTCACACTTTGGTGATTAATTGGAGATAAGTGTCTGACGGGCTTTTCTGCCCCAAATGGTTTGCAATATTGGTCTTCAGATCTCAGTCTCCTGAGTAGCTAGGATTATGGCATGAACCACATATACTGACACAAAGCACTTATCTTAACTTCAACTTAGAAATGTTGGTTGATTGCAAAAATTATTGTTTTTGTTTGGGGAGTTATGTTTTATTGTTGGTTCTTTTTTTTACATAACCTATTACTCTGTTCCTTAGGCTGGCATCAAACTATAGATCTTCCTGTTTTCATATTTCTGCATGCTTTGATTATGAGCATGTATTATTATGCCTGGCACAGAAACAAATGTTGTCTCAGCTATTTTTTTTTATTTTTTCTGTCAGTCGTGGGTCTTGAATTGTGAACTTCCCCTGAGTTCTTCAGCTCAAGGAGAGCATTTTACCAATTGACCCACAGCGCTACTTTCAGAAACATTTTTTAAATAATAAATTGGTAAATCAGAAACCTCCACTTTCTCAAAAATAAAAATGACATGCCAAGCTATGGCTGCCATGTAGAAGTTCTAGATGTCAGATCCAGATTGTTTTTAGCAGATTAGTGAGTAGCATCTGTGGTGGATGTGTGGCTTGGTGTTGAATTTTAATTGAGATTTGTGCACAAATCTGGGCACCATGAAGAAATGCTGAATTCTCTGAAACCCTTCATACTGAAAGATAACACTTGTTATTGGGAGATAACAAGGATCTGAGTGGTGCACATTCATAATCCTTGATACTCAGGATGCTGAAATATGAGTATTGGGGGTCATATTCAGCCTGGGTAGGAAAATTGGAGAGACTCTTTCTTCCAGTTAACTAGTGAAAAGCTAGAAGTGAAGCTGTGTCTCAAGCAGTAGAGAACTAGTCATAAGGGAGAGTTAAGGGTCAGCAACCAAGCCCTGAGTTTAAGTCCCAGTCCTAGCACCAAAAAGGTGGGGGGACAAAGCAAGGGACATGGTAATTTTCCCAGGAACTCAAAAACAAGAGAATATTATTGGGTTATTAGACCTCTAGTTGCCTTTCGATATAATAGCACACATTAGTTGTACAACAGGGAGGTTTTGACCTTTCCAGAGGAGGATACAAATGGATCACAATCTCACATCCTCCATCCCCTCCTTTCCTTCCTACCCAGTTTTATCTCCATTAATCCAATAGAAGCCAGGTTTGGAGGGGGAGCTCAAGTGGTAGATTGCAAGCCTTGGAAAAAATTAAAGTTTATTTCCCTGTCCCTTAATTGAAGCCCTAGTACAATCACTGCCCCCCCCCAACAGAAACTTGCTGTGGGAATGCCTGCCCATCTTGTAGCATATTGCAGTGTACAGGAAATAGTGATGTCTGGCACTTAGCTCCCCACAATGTGAAATAAGAAAATAAAGGTCCAGAGTTGTTTTGAATAGCATTTTATCCTCTGAGAATAACAGAGTAACTACACCTTGTCAATGGATATTCTGTCGCCTAGTATAAGATGCATGTGTAGGATAATATCTGGAAATAGCCTCTGTGCAACTCCTGAGTACATCGAGGTTGAGTGCTCTGTGTAGCAAGGCCCCCATTGGGTCTAGATTGCATCTACTTAGGAATAGATAAACTGTGTATGTACAAATGGCTGATGTCCAGGCAAGATCACTCCAGGCCTCCTCAAGGGTACTCAAAACATGGAGCCACTAAAATGTGTGCTGAATACCCTTTCTCTTGTTTTTATTAGGTAAGCAGAACAATGCAAGAAATGTTCACGCAGAGCCCCAGAAAGGGAGGCAGGTCTATAGGAAAACACTGCCTATCATCCAGAGATTGATTCCTACTTGTCATTCTTCACTGAAAAGATCCAGGGCTATTTTGGGAAATGACAGGATCAGGGATGTTTTGTTAAATCAGAAAGGAAAGACATCATCAAAGATCCAAGCAGAACTAAGGATACCGTAGCTAGCTGGAAGGGGCTGCTGCTACTGATGGATCTGGTACTATTTGGAGTTGAAAATAAGATATAGAAAAAACTTATTTCTGACTGCAGAACACTGATAGCTAACCTGAATACAGGCATAAATAACAGGAGATAATTGGAATATAATGAAAATCAACCAGAATCCAGACTTGGTGGCTCAATCTAGTAAAACCAATTACTCAGGCGACTGAGAACAGAGGATTGTGATTTGAAACTAACCCAGGCAGCAAAGACTGTGAGATATTTCTCCTCTCCTTGGTTATTGGTCTTGAACTCTGGGCCTTGGCACTGTTCCTAGACACATTTTCCCAATGTACACTGTACCTTTGAGCCACAGCTTCACTCCAATTTTTCTAGTGGTTAATTGGAAATAAGAATCTCATGGATTTCCTCCCCAGGCTGACGTTGAACCACAATCCTCAGATCTTAGCCTCCTGGGTATTTATGGCTACAGGAGTGAGCCACCAGTACAAGGCATTGTAACAATATTGTATATGTATTTATATTACATATTATAATATGTATTAAATTTTATATTTATGGTGTATTATTATAAATTATTATTATATGGTATATGATATATAATATAGTGTATAGTAAATATATCATATTATGTATTATGAGAAATATATTGTGTATACTACATATGGACCATATAGTGTCCACTTGTATAAAATGCATAATTATATAATATAAAATATATATGATTTAAAATATAAAATATATTATATATAATACATAATATATAATATATTATATGAACGATATACAATATACTATACATACTATACATACTATACACCATATATAATACATAACATAAATCGTATAAGCATATTATATAATGCCTATTATATCATATATTACTCATATGATATATTGTATAATTATATATTATATAACATGCAATATATTATATGTAATACATAATGACATAATATGCACTGTTATATGATATTCAATATATAACAGTGTACATAATGTTTTATAGTATGTATATATAGTATATGCAATGTATATATAATATGGTATATTATATAACAGTGCATATTTAGTATATACACTATAGTATATTTTATATATTGTACTACATAATATATATTATATAATAATATATTATATATTAATATGTGTTATACATATATAGATTGTGTGTGTGTGTGTGTGTGTTCGTGCATGCAAGTGTGTGTGTAGGTACTCTAGTATGGTGCTTGTTTGAATGTATAGAACCAGAAATTAGATAAAGGAAAAAGACTATAGTCGAGCATGCCACATGTAAAAGTAAATATTAATAAACACAATAAAATTTTGTCTCAAAAAATAAACTGAACAGAAGAAGCCAGTCATAAAAATGACATATTACTTTATAATTCTTTTTACATGAAAGATTAATTGTAGTGATGGTCTATCAATCATACAACCTGTGACTCAGTATGGAGTTGAATTTTACTACAGAAAGACACGAGATCTTTTAGGGGGTCAAGGAAAACCTTTATACTTTATGGTGGCTGTGGATAAGTGTGAATTCATGAGAATATTGAAATGCTATATAGCTATAGCAGTAAGTCATAATTTACTAACGTGATTTAAAATTAGGCAAATGATAGGAACTTTAAAAGAACAATTAAGTTATTAAAAATAGTAAATAATTCAGATAGGAGTCCATGTATATACTGACAAGTAAGTGAATATTTAATAAATGCGAAATGCTGTTCTTTCTCATGATAGAATGCTAACTGATCAATATAAATTGAATGAGAGAATTTAGTGTAGATGCCCCTTTCACATAATCTAATAGATATGTTGTACATCCCAGAGCACTCAAACCTCACACAGTACATAGTGATGTCTGAAATTGAATTTATGGGAAATATGTACAAGTCCTTATTTACAAGTCATAAGACTTATTTGTGTGTGTATGCCTTATTTGTGTGTGTATGCCAATCCTGGGGCTTGATCTGAGGGCTTAGGCACTGACCCTGAGCTCCTTTTTCTCAAACGTAGTGCTCTACTAATGGAGCCATAGAACAACTTCCGGCAATTCTTGAATAATTTTTGCAGATAAGTGTCACGGATTTCCATTCCCAGGCTGGCTTCAAAACAGCAATCCCCAGATCTCGGCCTTCCCAGTAGCTAGGATTATAAGTATGAGCCACCATTGCCAGCTTTCTCATTAATATTATTAGAGGAGAAACATCAGTACACACTGATACAATGAATGCAAATATTTCAGAATCTAATCAGGAATACATTTTCAGAGGTAACCTACAACAACTTCTTTTGAGTTTTTATTAGCATATATAGAGACATTTTCATGCAGAATAAAATGTACTCAAATCAAAAGTATTCATTTTTTTCTATCCCTTCTTAAGGCAATTTTAGTAAATTTTACTTGGTTTTATTTTTTTTGCAGGTCCTGGATCTTGAAATCAGTGCCTGGGAACTATGTCTATGCTTCTTTTGCTCAAGCCTAGCTTGTGACCAAATAAGCCAAAGCTCCACTTCCTTTTTTAGTGGTAGTGTACTGGAGGTAAGACACTCGTGGACATTTTCTGCTCGAATTGCCTTGAAATAGGATCCTCAAATCTCAGCCTCCCACTTAACAAGAATTACACTTGTCATCCAATTTTTCCAGCTTCATTTTTTTGTCAGTCCTGAGGCTTGAGATATGGGCCTGGGCATTGTCCCTGATCTCTTCAGCCCAAGGCCAGTGCTCTATCGCTTGAGCCACTGTGCCACTTCCAGTTTTCTGGTGGTTAAAGGGAGAGAAATGTCTTATGGACTTTCCTGCCTTGACTGGCTTTGAATCATGATTCTTAGCTCTCAGCCTAGTGAGTAGCTAAGTTTATAAGCTTTGACCACCAAACCCTGTCTCATTGTTCATTTTTATATGTGCATATAAAGTACTTTGACCTATATTTAGCCTGTCTACTTGGCCTTCCCCTCTCTCTGCTACCCCCTGATAGCCATATAATAGCTCTCTTAATCAAATGGTTAAAGTAAACCAATCAAAGGGAGAAATAAAAAGGTTGCTCTGACATGAGCACACTATCACTTCAAGTTAAAAATCGATAAACAGCAAATTAGGCAAAACATCTAAGAGATTCAAATTGAGGGATATTGAACAAAGTAAGTCCTCATCTTCATGTTTCAAGTCAAATTAATAGGAAAGCAGAAACTGCTGTAGGCAGTTCTAGGCAACCAGTGAGCCTGAATAGCCAGCCACAGTATGTGATACTGTAGTTTGAAGGAGATATGGATAGTAGTAATGTATTGCTTTGTAAAGTCCCTGACATCAGTTGTTGTGCTGTGATGGTGTTGAGAATGTCTTTGTTCATAAGATGTATGTTATGTCTTCAAGGGTATTGACACTGCCATGGCTTTGACTAAAACTTCATTGGGAAATCCTAGCTACTCAGAGGGTGAGATCTGAGGATCATGGTTCAATTGTCTCCATTTAACAACCAAAAAATCTACAGGAGGAGCTGTGGTTCAGGTGGTAAAGCATTAACTTTGAGAGGGGAAAAAGGAAACAGAGACAGATCCCAAGCCCTGAGTTCAAATTTTTAAAAAAATGATTGGGGAAGAACGCAAAAGGATGTCAAAACAAAGAGTGAAATATGTTATCAGAGTTTGGAGATTACCATCTAGGATGCCTTTAACCAAGAATGCCTCTTTTAGATGACTTTTTCTTGTGATTTTTGTTTGTAGGCAAAAAGTATTGAATTACAGAATAAAAATATGTCTCTCTGAACCTAAAACAAAGTTCAAAAAGAAGAACAAGCCTACCTTGTGCATGCCTATAAACCGGTAGTCACTTGAAGGGATTGAAGAGAGCATAAATAACTTAGTACCCGCAGAGAATAGGGTGTCAGACCAGAAGAGCAAAGAAGTAGCCCAGGAACCATTGTCACTCTGTGGCCTCACTTCAGTGATTATGTGCAGAATCATGTGTCCACTCACTGAGTCTAAAGATTTTGTCATGGTTAGGAAACCAAGCTAAGTGCTTACTCAATCTTCTCAATCTTCCCTGTCTGATTTGACAACTTCTTAACTTAGCTCGTGTCTTTCATGCTTTTTGGAAATCATATTAATTTTTCTTAAAGCTTTATTTCTCTAAAATAAATACTCAGCGTGTTAAAGGAGATTTGGTGGATGGTTGAAATGGAAATAGTTATGTTCTGTTAAAACAACAACAAAAGAGTTGGGAAGAGTAAGACCATGGGAAAAGGTGCAATAAAGATAGTGTCTACAGGGGGCTGGGAAGGTGGCTCAGTGGTAGAGCGCTTGCCTTGTATGCCTGAGGCCCTGGGTTTGATTCCTTAGCACCACATAAGCAAAAAGAAAAAAGCCGGTAGTGGCACTGTGGCTCAAGAGGTAGAGCGCTAGCCTTGAGCTGAAGAGCTGAGGGACAGCGACGAGGCCCAGAGTTCAGGCCCCAAGACCGGACCCCCCCCCAAAAAAAAATAGATAGTGTCTACATAATCTCTTCATGGGAATAGTCTTAGCTGTGTGACATCTTCAGCCCATCTATATGAAACCACTGTTCCTTATAAATGGTGGCCTTGGGAATTACCACTCCACAAGGAACTGACAAGTGTCACTGCTTTTTTTGTTTTGCCTTTTCTTCTCTTTTTCTTCTTTTATTGTGAAAATACCATACAGAAGAGTTACAATTACCTGGGCAAGGTAATGAATACATTTCTTATCAAGCATTGTTGCCTCCTCCTTTGTTTCACCTTCCCATCCTTTCCCCTCTCCCTCCCTTCCCATCTCACTCCCCCAATGGCCAAAGTTGTAAAGTTTGTTTTTTGACATAATGTTTTGTTCATCTCACTGTCTTATAAAAAGCACATTCCTGGCTTTTGGTCTTCTTAGAGAGGAAAAAATTATGTGTGATTTTTATTGTTTTACATTCTTAAGCTGGGGTATAAAAGGTCTCAGGTTTCTCACAGAAGAGGACATGACTATTTTTCCATGATTAATTCCATTTCAAGAGGAAAAACTGTGATTGGGTAAAATGGCACTCATATATTTAAACTAACTATCTGGTGCTATTGATTACTGAAATGAATGAATAAATATATCAGACAATACAAAAAGAATGAGGATATAATTAGAGAAGCGGAGGGATATGAAGGAGACGTGAAAAACTTAACAATAAAAATAATTAAAATATTATATAGGTATAAAGAGTTAGTACTGCTATTAAAGAATGTAAGTCTAAGAGGTTTTGAATTGATTAATATATTTCTTGATTAATTGTGTACTCTGTGGGGGATAAGGTCTAATAATCGACTACGGGTAATCTGAGGATGTGCAGAACAGCAATTAAGTCTCACAAAGAAGAATGAAAGAGAAGAAAAGGTGAAAAGAATGAGGAAGAAAAAAAGATTAAAAGTTCAGTAGAGCTAAACAAAAAAAAATATTTTTTTTAAAAAGCAAAAAAAAGAAAGAAAACATGCACACACACATATACCCCTAAAATAAAAATTATAAGAGGGAGAAAAAAATGTTACTAGAAAACAATTTTTTAAAAGTAAAAATTAAAAGAAGTTTTAGAAAAAAAATTTATGAAAGGTAAAAAAAAAAAATTCTTTGATTTTTTGGGCAGGGTTAGGAAAGTCCTGTATTTCCCTTGTGTCCATTACTAGCCTCTTGTTGGAGTCTCTGGTCTACTTGTGGTGTTTGATTTTCCTGTGGCTTGGTTGGTTTCTTAAGTCAGTTTGTTTGAGAAGGCACAAAAATGCTCTGCTTTACCCAGGATTTTGTGATCCTCCTCCCAGTATAGTTCAATGGGAGGGAAATCTGTTTTGAGTATCACAAGAGGGAGATGGCTGTTTCCTCTACTTTGGAGATGCTGTGATGAGGCTAGGTTCTGGGTAGAGTGGAGGCCTTTCAGTAAAAAGTAGATTTTCCCTGAAGGGTTAGCTCCTGAGACACTCACAGAGCCCAGCCTGGAGCCATTCTCAGGATTTATGTTTACTGAATTTCAATTGATTGTAGAGTCTGCTAAAGGGATGGACAGCCTGTCGCTCTTTCCTAGTGAAGAAAGCCACTCCTGGGTCTGACAGCCTGAGCTGGGTGACTTTTCCCTGGGTTGAGCTGAGTCTGGCACATCAGGTTAGGTCCTTGTGAGCTCCTAAATGACTCTAGTTTTCTTCCAAGGCCTGAGTTGGAGCTAGCAGCTCAGCCAGGCCCTTGTCAGTATCAAAGATGGAGATCTCTGGTAGTGGGGGATGAGAGGTGTCTTCCCTCCTCTTCTCTCTGAGAAGGAGTGAGGACGTCAGGCTTCTACTCACACCGGGTCTTGGTTCCTGGGTTGTCTCTGGTCTGCTAACTGCCGGATGAAGATGATTGCTCCTTGTCGGTTCTTGCTGGTGTTGAATAGAATTTGCTCACCTGCCGAATCTGGCTCTTTCGTCCCGGACTCTCTGTGTTGCAGGTATGGCGGCTACGGCTGCCACCGCTGCAGCCACAGCCACAGCCGCGATTACTGGCAAGTGCTCAGATCTGTCTCCTTGCCAGGATTTTCCCTCTCTGGTCTAACTCTCTGTACTGTGATGGCACACTTGTGATTCTCTGACTTAGGACTGTTCACTGGAACACTAAAACTGCTTTTTATGCGAGAGTTGTTTAACCTCCACTTTCTCCTCTGCTATCTTCCTGGAACTCCAAGAATTCTTCTTATAGCCCTCCGCTTTTTCATCCCTGCAGCCTTCTTTGATATTCTCACAAGCAGCAGAACAATAACTACTGCTGAGGGAATGAAAACAAGAATAGAAAGAAGGGCCACAGAGGACAGCATGGTACCAAAACCCCTTTCTGTGATTGTTAGTTCCGTCAGGGGGATGTCATGGTGCACATCTGGGAGATTCTTCACAGCACAGCTGAATGTCCTATTGTCCATCAGGTTAGGGTTGCTTATGCTTATGGATGCATCCCCTTTGTATGCATTTCCATCCCAGGAGATCTGATCCAGAAAAGTGCCTGCTGTGGTTGGGTAATTGAAAGACTGATAGTGAAAAATAGATTTTGTGCAACTGCTGCTGGGAGGACGGTACTTACAGTCTATGGTCAGTTTGTCAGTGACATATGAAGATGACTTGAAGGTACATCTCAACTTGACATTTTCTCCAACATAACCTCGTATGTCAGCAGCTGCACTAATCCTGCAAGAGTAGGATGCCTATTAGGGCAGAGAAGGTGCAGCCCTAGCCTCAAGCGGCTCTGATCAGCAGCATCCCGGCTGCTCCTCAGGTACCTGCCTAATTCTTTCTGATGGAGGCATAGAATTCCATTGTGTATATTTTCTTGATCCATTCATATACTGAGGGGCATCTGGTTGGTTCCATATCTTAGTTTTGCTAAATAATGCTGCAATAAACATGGTTTTGCTGCCTTCCAAAGTGGTTGAACAAGTTTACACTCCCCCCAACAATGCAGGACGTTCCCTTTAAGCACATCCCCTCCAGCATCAGTTATTATTAAATTTGTTGATTATAGCCATTCAAACTTGGGTGAGGTGGAATCTCAACGTTGTCTTGATTTTCATTTCTTTTATGGCTAAAGAATTTGATCATTTCTTCATGTATCTATTGGCCATTCCTATTTCCTCTTCAGACCTTTTTCTTTAAGTCTTTAGCCCACTTATTTATCGGGCAGTTTTTCTTTGAGGATTTGTTTTTGGAGGGTTTAATTATTTGAGGTCTAATTATATGTTAGATATGAGATCCTTGTCCATTGTAAGCCTAGTGAAGATCTTCTCCAAATCCTTGGGCTTTCTCTTGATCTTGATAGCTATGTCCTTTGTCGTGCAGACGGTCTGCAGTTTCATGCAATCTCATTTGTCCAACCTTTCTTTGATTTTATGTGTGTCTGGGTCTTTATTAAGAAACTTTTGGCAAGT
Organism: Dipodomys merriami; assembly: GCF_024711535.1. Classification (NCBI taxonomy): domain Eukaryota; kingdom Metazoa; phylum Chordata; class Mammalia; order Rodentia; family Heteromyidae; genus Dipodomys; species Dipodomys merriami. The sequence goes on from NW_027206018.1 coordinate 621,922, forward strand.
GCCAAGGAGCCCTGGAGTTTCTCCTTTTCCTTCCCGTAATGTTTTCATGGTATCTGCTTTTGCTCTAAGGTCTTTGATCCCTTTGGAGTTGATTCTTGTTCAGTGTGCTTTATAAGGGTCTATTTTTAATTTTCTACAGGTGTGAAACAATATATGTTTTATAAGTCTTTGTCCATCTCTGTAGAGCCCTCCACAAGTTTATATGTATTTGTAGCTTGGAAAAGGAAATAAGAGTTAAATCAGGACAGTTGGATGCTATGGTTTATAGGGCTCATTTGAGACCCTTTTAGACGGAATGTTAACTTTTTCCATCTGATGTACTACAGATGGCAGTCTTGGTACAGGAATTGAGTAGACTGCTATTGGATAGGAAGCTTGTACTGATTCCTCCTGACTTTCCCCTGAAGACAAGGAGGGTGAAGTAGCCATGGGCATGAATCCGTGTGGGATTTGCAATAAATATCTATTGACTGTGTATTTCTAATTTCTGTTGCCACAGGCAAATGAATGAACGGATTTTTCCTTTCGTACTTTAGCTGTAACTAGATATTTTTCATTTTCTAAATCTTATTTTATTGTGAAGATTCTATAGAAATGCTACAGATACATGAATAAGGCAATGAGTACATTTCTAGTCAAGCATTGTTACCCCTTCCCTTGTTTTTTTCTACTATCCCCTACCTTCCCCTCCACCCTTCCCTACCCAATGTTGTAAAGTTCATTTCTACCATACTGTCCTATGGATATCATTGTTGCAATGGGTCATCCTGTGTCCTTGTTTCAGCAATTTGTTATTTTGGTTCCCCTCCCCAAATTAGAAAAATGTATATACAAGGTGCACGGTATCAAAGTCAATTCAAAGTCAAATGGGGATATATCATAGGGGGAAGAATATACATAATATATTTAAAACAACAACAACAAATGAACCCCAAAATATAGTAACTTGTTTATATACAACATTTAGTCTAAAACTCCTTAGACATCTTAAGTTTGGACTATTTCTTTTATTTTCTGCCAGTCCTGTGGTTTGAATTTGGGCACTCTACTGCTTAAGCCTCAGAGTGCCACTTTGAGCTTTTTCTGAGTAGTATATCTTATATAGAGTGTGATTACTTTTCAGCCTGGTCAGGTTTCAAATAATGATCCTTAGATCTCAGCCTCTTGAATATCTACGAGTACAAGCATGAGCCACCAGCACCTTGCTTGAATGATCCCACAGTTTTAACTACAGATTTTTCATATCCCCTACCAACTATGCTTCCTGATCCTTTTTTAAAGTTATCTCTAAATAGCTTATGGAGGATTTTGAGCATTGCTTAATCATTTTTTCACTTTTATTAGTATATACTAGTTGCACACTCAGAGGTTTGATGGAGTTACTTCCACACACGCATATGATGTACTTGCTCATATTCACCCTACCTTCCCAGTGTCCAGCCCCTTAATTCAAGGCCCAGAACCACTGTACACATGCAAACATTCACTGACACTCTCAAACACACACACACACACACATACACACACACACACACACACACACACACACACAGCAGAGCAATTAGCAAAGGATATAATGTGGACCAGGAACTGCAAGGAAACATGGGAGGGTAGATTGTCTTTTCCCAGTTCCTCTGCCTTCCTCCATTCTCTGCTTTTCCTTAGAACAATTCAAGCCTTACACAACTCACATCTGTCTGTTGTGAACAACCTGAGCCTGGATTCCAGTTTGCCATTCATAGGAAGCTGCCGTTGCTTGGATAGCTGGCCCTCAGAGTAAGCAGAGGCTCTCAGGTCATGTTTTATTTTTCCATGTGTAGTGTGAATGCAGGCCTTGAGACCGTAAGCAGTATCTTGAAGTGTATTGACATCTGTGTTGAGCTACAAGACTCACCTCAAAAAACAAGCAGAGGAAGTGGGATGCAAAGTACAAATCCTAAACCAATGGACCTATAGGTGACTGAGAGTCAATTTCCACATTACTGGAGTAAATACAAGGGCAAGTCCATTTGAAGAGGGGTCTCCAACCATTTCATGGGCCCACATGACATGTCTGGCAGAAAGCCACTTGTGTGTGTGTGTGTGTGTGTGTGTGTGTGTGTGTGTGTGTGTTTGTGTGTGTGTGTGTGTGTGTGTGTGTGTGTGTGTGTGTGTGTGTGTGTGTGTGCCTGAAGGCGGGTCTGGGGCTCAGGATCAGGCTGGGTGCTGCCTATCCTTATGCGTTTTTTGCTCCAGCCGAGTGTTCTACCACCTCAGCCACAGCTCCACTTCTGGCTTTTTTGGTAGTTGATTAGAGATGAGAATCTGATGGACTTTCCCACCCAGGCAGGCTTCAACTGTGACCTTCAGATCCCAGCCTCCTGAGAAGCTAGTATTAAAGGAGGGAGGCACTGGCACCTGTAAAGAAGCCTCTTTTTTGGGGGGGGTTGTCCGTTCGTGGGGCCTGAACTCTGGGCCTGGATGCTGTCCCTCAGCTCTTCAGCTCAAGGCTAGCACTATACCACTTGAACCATAGTGCCACTTCTGGCATTTTTTCTGCTTATGTGGTGCTGAGGAATCGAACCCAGAGCCTCAAGCATGCAAAGCAATTGCTCCACCACTGAGCCACCTACCCAGCCCAAGGAAGCCTCTTAAATAACAGATCTATTCATAGGGAGACAGTAAATGCCTCAGTCCAAGAGATGGTGTTGAGTTTTCATGTTTTAAAAGAATAATTACACTCAATAGCAAAGTATGAAGTAATATTGAAGGAAAGAAGACAACAAACTTTCATAAATCTGGGGTTGTGAAAGCCCATCGAACATGAGACTTTCATATAGGAATAACATCTATGTAGCAACACTGAGGCTCACCCATGTGGTCACATGTACTGTTTGAAGCCCTGTTCTCACATGATATGTTTCCAGAAATCTGGGATTCTGCTCTGTAGAAGATGTTTCCCAGTCACACTGGTAATTCTTAGTTCTGTTTTTCACACTTCTCATCCTTCATTCTTAGTATTATCCAAGTATCTTTTCCAATGCTGCTCCAGAAGATGCTTTCAATGTTACTGTAAGGATTCATTTAATAAGAGAAATATGTTTGAAGAACTTTAATACTTACATTAATAATATCATTACTAATAAAGACTAATATTCAAGAACTACTTTAAGATCAATAAAACATGATTTGGAACAGCTATGTGGCTTTGATATTAAAGCTGATAGCAGACATGTATTCCTAGACCATGATGAATCTGTATTTATTGCAATCTTACAATAAAAAAGTTCTTAAGAAAGAAAATGTCGCCGGGCGCTGGTGGCTCACGCCTGTAATCCTAGCTACTCAGGAGGCTGAGATCTGAGGATCGAGGTTCAAAGCCAGCCCGGGCAGGAGAGACCGTGAGACTCCTATCTCCAATAAACCACCAGAAAACCGGAAGTGGCGCTATAGCTCAAGTGGTAGAGCGCTCGCCTTGAGCTGAAGAGCTGAGGGACAGCGCCCAAGCCCAGAGTTCAAGCCCCACGACCGACAAAAAAAAAAAAGAAAGAAAATGTCTTGATAATATAAGCAACCCAATAGTTGTTGAATAAGACATATATAGTGAGGACGTCTGTTGAGCTGGTACAAACTGGTTCTTGCTCTGAAAGCATCACCTATCTGTTCTGAGGGACAATCAGGGTTAAGAAGGGACACATGCTTCCAGATGACTGGTCTGCCTAGCATTAACTGCATAAGTCCATTCAGGCCCACAGCCCTATAACCAATATAGGACAATCTTCAGAACAGTCATCTTGTCTTTCAGATTCAAGCCTGTAATCCTAACTCATCAGCAGACTGATACCTGAGGATCACGGTTCAAAATCACCCTAGGCAGCAAAGTCTGCAAGATTCTTATCTCCAGTTAACCACAAAAAAGCCACAGTGAGAGGTATAAATTGAGAAAAAGGAAAGGGGTGTAATTGTCCCCCAAAAATGGATTCTTTACCTGAAAACTGTTTAACTGACTTAACTGTTATCCCTCTGAACATCATCTTCCTAATAATATTTTTTTAAAGAAAAGGAAAGATGGGGCTGGGAAGGTGGCTCAGTGGTAGAGTGTTTGCCTTGCATGCATGAGGCCCTGGATTCAATTGCTCATTACTACTTAAGCAGAAACAATGCTGGAAATCACGCTGTGGCTCAAGTGGTTGAGACTAGCCTTCAGCTGAAGAGATGAGGGACAGTGCCCAAGCCTAGAATTCAGGCCCATAACTGGAAAAAAGGAACAAAGAAAAAGAACTAAAAAGGAAGAGAGTTGCTACCATGCTCAATGGCCAATCTTCTAATCCTAGCTATTCATGAGGTTGAGGATAAGTGATTGAAGCCAACTTGGGCAGGAAAGCCTGTACGAATTCTATTTCCAATTATGTCCAAAAAACTAGAAGTAGAATTGTGGTTCCAGTGGTGAAGTAGTAGCCTTGAGGGGAAAAAATAAACTTCAGGGATAGTGTCCATTTCCTGAGTGCAAGCCCCAGAATGGCACAGAAGAAAAGAAGAAAAGACATTATGAACTTGGTTTATCTGTAACTGTGATGCCTTTGTTACAGACCATTATGGACTGAAACTCTGAACACGGCATACTAGGTCTGGAATTTTTGTGCACAAAATGTGTGCATAACCATCTTAACTCCTTCGCTATCCTATAGTTGCAGGTTTCATTATCTTCTCACCATGGAAGAGGCTTCAGTATTTACTTTCTCTAGAATACCTGCTTCCTTGTCCTCTGCTCTTTACTCACTGACAGCATTATTTTACCTGAGAACACAAGGAGGAGAATTGGCAAGACCATGAAAGAAGGGAAGTTGCTAGAAGTGGGTGAGATGCTTGAGATAATGCCCAGGACCAGGTCAGAATTTTTTTGTGACGACTTGCCATGGTGTGTCAATCTTTATCAATATGCTGAGGGTACTTGGACATGAAGAGGAGGCCTCAATGCCTACTGGTGTCATTCAAACTACACAGATATAAGCCAGCTAATAATGCTCTCACTTTCCCAACATGGAGTTTTGGTCCCTGCGTGTCAAGGGAACTCAGGATCAAGCATGGACAGCTATCCACACATCAAGTTGTGACCTCTACATTGTTACAGCATTGAAAGCAGTTCAGCATGAATCACATGGAGCTTGTCAAAATCATTGAAGGGATGGGAAAGTGCTTCTATGTTGTATGGACCAAAGCAGACAGATCACCATACAAGTTTCCTTTCAGAGACCCCACTTCTGTTCAATGGCCAAGAGAACATACATGAAAAACTCCAGAATGAGGAGGTATGTATACCCCTATGTTTCTAAACTGGACCCTTCACTGCATGATTTCCCAGAGCTTATGGAAACAATGAAACTAAATCTCTCGAAGATCTGGCACTGAAGTCCCGCAGAGACCATTGCCTACATCTGTGAGGAGAGCATAGGAGTTAAAATGGCCTGTCAGAGAGGGGAATACCCACAGAGTGTCTTCACGACATCTCAGGCATCCAGGATTCAGATAATTTTGGGGAGGTAATGAAAGCCTCTTTGGTGTGGATGGTGAAACATTGAAGCAGTTGGGACAGAGGATGGGAAAGCCAGTTGAAGAGTACATGGGTCCCATCAAGTCCCAAGATGGGCAGATCTACTATCAAGACAGCTGGACATTGTGATGGATATGTTACATAACTGCTTTTGCTCATGGACAAGTCTTAGACACATGTTATACTGCAGCGACTCTGTTGTCTACTACCACAAATGCATGGAAGAGAGATAGAAACTTGATACAGTTGCTGACATCATCAAGATCATCCTAAGGAAGAACTTGATAGACATTATCATCTGATTGTGTGTCTGGGTGATGGATGGGGAGATGTGTATGTGTGGAAACTAGGGCTTAAACTTTGGGCCCTGAGCTTCTTTGGCTCAAGACTTGCACTATAGCTCTTAAGCCATAGCTCCACTTCCAACTATTGTGATATTTTATTGGAGTTTCACAAGTACTTACTTACAAGATAAACTTTAATTATGAGGTGATATGATTTTAAAGATGATATACTATACATTTTCACAAATATATTAGTGTCAACGGACATGGGTTTCTTATAGTTACTTTAAAATTCATTGTTCGGACAGTTAACGTCCTAGGCCATAATACACTTCTCTTTCCATCTCAGTTTTAGGAAATACTAAACGATGAGCACAGCATTGACTGCACTGCCAACTACTATGGAGACAGCATCTTATAGCTGCAGAGAATCGAGGTATATTACAATGAGGCAGATGGTGATTGTCTCCCATCTGGCTTCCCACACCATGGCAGAATAATTCCCTGAGGAAAACTAATGACAAGGAAGGAGTTGGTGCCTTTCTAAGGGCAGTATTTTAGTTTGAATTTGAGACCTTTATCTTGTAAGTGAGGTGCTGTATCCACGTGAGCCACTCAACCAGATATCTTAATTTTTGAGTATACACTTGGGAATTTCCCCAGGACGCCTTATATGTGAATTCCCCCTACCTCTTCTTGCTGACGAGCTACAACTGGATTTTTTTTTGTCGGTCATGAGGCTTGAACTTTGAACGTAGACACTGTCCACCAACTCTTCAGCTCAAGACAAGTGGCACTACCAATTAATCCACAGTGCCACTTCCAGTTTTCTGGTGGTTTATTGGAGATAAGAGCCTTGCTGGCTTTTCATGCCCTGCCTGGCTTTGAACCATCCTCCTCCATCTCAGCCTCCTCAGTAGCTAGAATTATAGGCATGATCCCATTTTACATCATTAAAAATTAGACGGCCTAAATATGTATTCTAAAACAATTGATAAAATATAATTTAAATACAATCCAAGATAAGGACTCAAATGTTTTTCTTTCTTGGTATTGTTTCTAACATATTTATAAGAAGATTTCTCTGTTGCTTTGTATGTATCTCCCCCATGGTATAACCCTCTTTTCATTGGATGTGATGTTGGTATAATTTGTGGATGGGAAGGGAAAAATCAAACTGTTTAAAAAGGTATACAGGTGGACCCATTCCAACAATGAGATGTTTAAGACGTTATGTAGAAAACAAACTTTACAGCTTTGGTGTTTGGGGGAAAGGAATGGGAAGGGGTGGAAGGGGAACAAAGGAGAAGGCAACAATGCTCAATAAGAAATATACTCATTACCTTGTTCAGGTAATTTTAACCCCTCTCTATGGTATTTTCAAAATGAAAAAAATTGTAAAAGAACAAATACAGTCCAATGCCGTTTTATTGTGTGCTAGTCATCCTTCTAAGCTCAAGATCTTGGCACTGACCATGAGCTTCTTTTGCTAAAGGCTAATGTTCTACCTCTTAAGTCACATCTCCACTACCAACTATTTTGGCTAATTTCTTAGAGATGAGAGTCTCCCAGAGTTTCCTACCCCAGCTGGCTTCAATTTGCGATCCTAAATTCTCAGACCTTTGAGTAGCTAGAATTACATGCTTCAGCAACCAGAGTCCAGTTACATTGCCATCTTTAAAATACAGATTGCATTTCTAAAAAAATATTTTTAATTCAAAATTTAAAATTTTTGGGGGGGTCCGGATGTGGGGACTGAATTCTGGGCCTGGATGCTGTCCCTGAGCTCTTCAGCTCAAGGCTATTGCTCTATCACTTGGACCACAGCACCACTTGTGGCTTTTTACTTTTTGCTTATGTGGTGCTGAGGAATCGAACGCAAGGCCTCATGCATGCAAGGCAAGCGTTCTACCACTCAGCCACCTTCCCACCCCCAATTTTAAAATTTTAAAGAGGGATGTTCAGTCACTAATATGCATGAGAATAGTCCAAATTACAAAGCATAAATAAATTGTTTCACCCTGAAATCTATAACACTTCTGGTCTTGAGCATTTTGAATATGAATACTTAGCCAACAATAAAATCTTTTTAAGGTTTTAAAGTAAGAAAGCATTCTTCTGATGTAGAAAAACTAATGTGTAAACATTGTTTTAAATGATTAATATTATCTTTCCTAATACAGACAACCTAACTGAAGTCTACAGATTAGATTTTGAGTTTTTGTAACAGTCAATGTAAAGTTTATTTAATTTTATATTAAGAGTTTCCATTCTACATTAGTGTATAAAAACAAATCATGGGAAATTGGCTTTCCTGTGTAATAAACCAGTGAACAAGTTCAAACAAAAGGATAAATATATTTAATTTATTTGATTTATGGATCTACATTTTGGGATGTCTCACCTTGATATTTTGTGTAAATATTGTTTAAATAACGTCTAAGATTCAATCTTCTAGTTCCTTGGTTGAAAGTGGTTGTGGGGATTGTGTCACTCCTATGAACAATATTTTAGGTTGTGTCTTTATTAGATCCTGTATATCCAGCAAGATGGCCAGTTTTCTTTATGTGAATGTTTAGAAAACGGGGCATTTTCAAACTGGTATTTTATCATTTTAAATGATGTCCTTTGGCCAACTCAGGTTAAATGGCTAACTGCAAGTAATTGCCCAAGTTTCCTCTGAGTATTTGAATACAGGGACATGTGCTATTTAATAACCATTATTGTAACATTATAAGACAAGAAATATATATTGTGTATATTTTTCCCCAGGAAAGACTTATACTTGAATTCCCCCTACATCTACTTGCTGAATAGCCACACTTGGCTCTTTTATTTTTGTCGGACATGGGGCTTGAACTCTGGGTCTAGGCATTGTCCCTCAACTCTTCAGCTCAAGGCAAGCAGCTCTACCACTTGAGCCACAGTGCCATTTCTGGTTTTCTGTTAATTTATTGGAGATAAGAGTCTCATGGTCTTTTCCTGCCCGGGCTGGCTTAGAACAGCGATCCTCTGATCTCAGCCTGCAGAGTAGCTAGGATTACATTCATGAGCCACTGTTGCCTGGCACCTGTCTTATTTTCTTGAGAAAGCTAATTGGATAAGGGAAAGAATAGTGGGATAATAACAAAGGGAGGGGTAACAATTTTTGAGAAGAAATGTAATTTCCTTACTCATGTAACTGTAACTCCTATATGCAGCACATTTACAATAAAATAAAATGAACAAAAAAGCAAAAGGTTCTTGCTTATAGGCGCTGGTGACTCACACCTGTAATGCTAGCTACTCAGGAGGCTGAGATCTGAGGATCAGGGTTCAAAGCCAGCCTGGACAGGAAAGTCCCTGAGATTCTTATCTCCAATAAGTCACTCAAAAAAACTGTAAGTGGGGCTGTAGCTCAAGCGATAGAGTGCTAGTCTTGAGCTGAAGAGCTAAGGGACTGTGCCCAGGCCCAGAGTTCAGCCACATGACCAACCAAAAAAAAGTGGTTCTCATCTTTCTTTTGCCCTATTAGGCTCAAACCCTGATGCTCATCTTTGCCTCCTGAGTAGCTGAGAATTTGGCCACCATGCCCAAACAAAGGAATGAATATTCATGGAAACAGACAATTGCAAATGTTAAAGTTGCTGAAACCTTTTGCATGTTGATTCATGTTCCCTTCTTATTACCATTTTATGTGATCCGTGGTCTGGATCTCTGAGCCAGGACACTGTTTCATAGCTTTCTCACTCATGGCTGGTGCTTTACAACTCCAATCACAGCTTCACTTCTGTTTTCTTCTTTGGTTTGCTGATGAATTGATGATAAGAGACCATAGCCCTCAGATTTAATCTGTCTTAGTATTTAGGATTACACACAAAAACCAAAAACTCATGAATCATTTTGCAAATTTAATTGGATTTTCTTATACTTTTTTTTCTATTTTTTATTTCTTTATGTATGCTGGGCTTGGGACTATAAATCAGAGTCTAGGTATTGTCCCAGTACATTTTAAAGACTGGCACTCTAATATGTGAGCCACACAATTTGTGGTTTTCTTTACTCTAATTGGCTAATTAGAGATGAGTACATGTCTTCTCCTGACTGGGCTGTCCTTGAACATTGATCCTCAGATGTGAGAATCCAGAGGAACTACAATAACAGGTGTGAACTACCTCAGTTTTGCTCATTTTAACCTCTAAAATTGTCTCTTCCTATTCTTCTTCCACCTTTCTTTTTATTTATTTATTTTATTATTTTTGTGTGTGCTGGTCCTGGAGCTATATCGCAATGTGTGGGGGCTGTCCCAGAAATCATTTTCTCATTTCTACCATTGGAGCCACAGGTCAACCTCCAGCTGTTATTTTCTTCTTTTTGGTGCTTAATTGGAAATAAGGTGGCTCAGTGGTAGAGCACTTGCCTTGCATGCATGAGGCCCTGGGTTCGATTCCTCAGCACCACATAAGCAGAAAGTAAAAAGCCAGAAGTGGTGCTATGGCTCAAGTGGTAGAACGCTAGCCTTGAGCTGAAGAGCTGAGGGACAGTGCCCAGGCCCAGAGTTCAGGCCCCATGACCAGACCCTCCCCCCACAAAAAGAATCTCATGAAAAGCACAGAATGACTCCGAAAATTGAAATCCGAGGATCATAGTTTGAAGCCATCCTTCACAGTAAATTCCATGAGACCCTTTATCTCCAATTAGCTGGTAGGGATCCCACCAATAAATTGAGAGTGATAGAACTCCAGCCTTGAGTAAAGTAGAACATGTTCAACCACCATGGCTGGCACACAAGGGAAAAATGCCCCATGGACTTTCTTGCTTGGGCTTGTCTTTAAATGGTATTTTCTGACTTTAGCTTCCTATGTAGCTAATACAACATTTGTAAGCCACCAGTGACTGACTAAAACTCTGTCACTGTTATTCCTTCTCATCTTCTATACTTCATTTCTTTTGTGGTGGACCTGAGGGTTGAACTTGGGGCATCAGTGTTGCTCTTTTTATGTCTTTTATGTAACATTTTTTCAGTTTTGTTGCTCTAAGGTTTTATTTTCTATATGGCTTTTTATTTCTTATACAAGTAAATTTTTATATCTTACAAAAATAACTTTTATGGGTACTGGTGGCTCATAACTCTAATCCTACTCAGGAGGCTGACATTGAGGATCACAGTTTGAAGCCAACATAGGTAGAAAAGTCTGTGAAATTCTTATCTCCAATAAACAACCAAATATCCTAGAAGTGTTGCTATGAATCAAGTAGTAAAGTGCTATCCTTGAGCAAAAGAAATCAGAGCCCAGGAGGTGATTTCAAGCCCCTGTACTGGCACGAAAAGAAATTCATTAGCTTTACTAGGATTTCTGGTGTGAGCCACCAGTTCTGGGCTTAAGAACCAACTTTCGTAGCAGTTGCCACTTTTGATCTTTTCCTTAGGAGCTTTAATGATTTTTTTTCCATGCCTACATTTACATTCCACAAATGGCTTTATTTTTTTGGTTGGAGGGACAGTTCAATAATTCAATAACATATCAAAAAAGGCATGTCTTGAATTTTTTATTTTAAATAGGAAAGCAAACCATATGCTTAGTCTGAGACCAGCAGAGTGTGAATGCTGGTTTGATTGCAGAGCTGTGGAATGTATTTCAGGAAGTGGGAGCCTACCAGTTTGGGTGTTTCAGTTGTCAGGTCTTCCTGCAGCTTCACAATAAACTTCTATGATGTCACGGCCATCTTTGCCATCACAAACCTCAGGTGTCAGGCACTGATTTCACCCTTATGTGGACTTAGATACACAGGAAGGAAAAAAATAGAAGAAATGACGATTGACCACAAGACCACAGCTTTATGAGCTTTCCTGATTGAATTCTGAGATTTCATGAGCAGAGCAGGCTCATCTCCACACAAGACTCCTAAGAACTAAGGACCAAGCACTGTTGTAGACAACTGCAGAAACAGATGTGAATACAACTGCAAATGGCCTGCCTCCATGTACATTTCATGCTGAAGGAGAAAACCAGAAATCACAATGAAAACGTCAAACCATCAGAAGGATGGTGATCTGGGGAGAAAGCTTCACATTGGAGGATCAGAGGAAAAGACATATGATCTAACAGCACGGGCCATCATCCATGCAATTAATGCTTTTCCATGCTGGCTCCAATCTCAATCCAAGATCTCATCCTCCTGAGATGGAAACTGTAGGTGTGAGGCACCTGGGCTCTTTGATAAGAATATCTATTACCAATGTGTGCTAGGTTTCTTGGAATTTTCTTGTAAGGAAGGTTCAAAATTAAACGTATTATACTTCTTAAACTTTCTTTTCATTATCTTCTAATTATTTGAATTTGAGTTGTCTTCTTGACTTCTTGGAAAAATCAAGATAATATTTTTCATTGTTAAAATCCTGGGGAGGGAAGGAAGATCACAGTTTCTTTGCCAAAGTACTAGAATGCAATAGTCATTTTCACTGATCAGTTTTACCAAATAATGTGTCTTGTCCTTGATGGACTTTTCATCTTCCATAATATTAGATGAATGAAACTATAAATAGGGGGAAAGCAACCACAGAGTAGCAAGTTTATCACAATGACAAATATAAATTGTCCACTTTCGACCTAATGAAAACAGTTGCCTGAAGCATTAAAAACTTGAATAAATACTTGGAGATTCTTCCACTTTATACAAAGTTGTTTTTTTCTTAATTCCTTTTTTTTTTCTTTTTTTTTTTTCTTTTTGGTTGTTCGTTGGGCTTGAATTTTTACCCTGGGGGCAGTCCCAGAGCTATTCAGCTCAAGGAGAGCGCACTACCACTTGAGACACAGCACCACTGCTGGTTTCCTGGTGGTCATTTGGAGGTAAGTCTCACCAACTTTCCTGCTTAGACTGGCTTTTAAATGAATTCCTCAGATCTCAGCTTCCTGAGTACTAGTACTACAGACATGAGCCACCAGCACCCGGCCAAAATAGTATTTTCTTTTCAGTTTGGCTAGTTTGAATGATTACCAAGGAAAAAATATAGAACCTAAAATTTTTAGCTTGTGTTAAAATTTGCAATAGTTTTGCCGTAAAGAATAGGGAAATATTTAGAATTACATATTTTGAAAAATGCAGCTGATTAGCTATTATTGATTTAAAATACTACAGCATATCTTTTTTGGTAGACACTGAAGTCAGTTCAGAACTTGTTGGTGAGCATTCTGCTCTGTGAGCCAAATCCATCGGGACCTTTTTAATTTGATCATCGATTAATTAATTTGAAACTTACAAAGCATCTTTTGGTAACAATAAGTAAAATAAGCCTAAACTCCCGCCTTTTGTGTAATGGAAGAAATCGTAATATCTAGAATGTATAAACTCAAAAATTAAACACCCGTGGGGGAGAGACATGCAAAGCAAAAAAAAAAAAAAATCTTCTGAATATGTTAGAAAAAATCTCAAGAAAGAAGAACCGTTTGAATCTTTATCTTGGGGTTCATTTCACCTAACACCAACTTATCTGCTCTTTTCTGCTTCTTTCAAAAATATATACTAGTTATTGCAAATAAGGGACCTATGTTTCTTTGTGCCTGTCTAACTTCACTTAATATAATTATGACCCCTGTTTTCACTGTATTTGATGTTGGTATAATTTGTGAAGGGGAAGGGAAAAAACAAATCATTTAAATAGAGATACAGGTGGATACATTGTTACACAAGTCGTTATGTGAAAAACGAACTTTAGAACTTTGGCCTGGGGAAATTGGGAAGGTGGAGTGTGAAAGGTGGGAGATGAGAAGGGATGGGAAGGCGAAATATAAGAGGAAGCAATAATGCTTGATAAAAAATGTGCTCAATACCTTGCCCATGTAATTGTAACCTCTCTGTATTGTATTTTCACAATAAATAAATAAATATGAAATTCCCAAAGATCAAATAATCTTATTAATAAATAGGCAAGTGAATTGACTAGATAGGTCCAAAAAAGATATAGATGTCTAAGGAATACCCGAAAAAATTCTACATCTTTAGTAATCAAGGAAATGCCAATCAAATCTATGTTGAAGTTCCATCTCTACATAATCAGAATGTCTATTATCAAAGAAAACACAAATACCAGAAAGGAGTTGGGGAAAGGTACTCTACACAATGTTGGAACTTAGTGAATCAGTGTAGCCACAACAGAAATCAGTGTGGAAGTTCCACCCAAGAAAACCTATATATACACTTGAAGAAACATAAGTCAGCCTTATGGTAGAGTTATCTGTACACACATTTTTTACACATTCCAAATAGTCACGTTCTACAATAAGCCACCACAGGTAGAAAAGTATGTAAAACTGTTATCTCCAATTAACAATAAAAATAAATCTGAGAGTAGAGCTGTAGATCAACTGGCAGAGTACCAGCCTTGATGGAAAAAATGCCAAGCAAGAGATGAAGGCCATAAGTTCAAGCTTCAGGACTGCTAAACACACACACACACACACACACACACACACACACACACACACACACACACACACACAAAACCAATGCTACCTATATTCTTTTAGCCAAACTTCTTATTCTCTTATGATTCATGCACCTATGACAGAGCTAAATACAATGAGAAAGAGATATTTATAATGATAAACTTTTCACCTAACATCTGTTTTCATGGTATTTGATGTTGTTATAATTTGTGGAGGGAAGGGAAAAAACAAGTTGTTTAAAAAGTGATACAGGTAGACTCATTGCAACAATGAGATGTACAAATTGTTATGTCAAAAAACCAATTTTACAACTTTGGCAGGGGTGGGGATGAGAAGGGATGGGAAGGGGAAACAAAAGAGGAGGCAACAATGCTTGATAAGAAATGTACTCATGGGCTGGGAAGGTGGCTCAGTGGTAGAGCGCTTGCCTTGCATGCATGAGGCCCTGGGTTCAATTCCTCAGCACCACCTAAGCAGGAAAAAAAGCCAAAGTGGCACTGTGGCTCAAGTGGTAGAGTGCTAGCCTTGAGCTGAAGTGCAGAGGGACAGCACCCAGGCCCAGAGTTCAGGCCCCACGACCGGACCCCCCCACCAAAAAAAAAAAGAAAAGAAAAAGAAATGTACTCATTATCTTGCCCATGTAATTGTAACCCCTCTGTATGGTATTTTCAATAGAAAAAGAATGATTTACAAAATTCAAAAAAGAAAAGGTAAACTTTTACTGAAGAACCCAGGTATATTTCTTGTGTTGTTTTGTTTTTGTTGTCACTGGACTTGATCTCACAACCTGAGTGCTGTCCCTGAGGTTTTTACGTTCAAGGTTGATTCTCCACAACTTGGAGCTACAGTTCCACTTCTGGTTTTGTGGTAGTTCATTGGAGATACAGAGTCTTAACAACTCAGTCTTCCACATGCTGATTTCTAACTGCAACTCTCAGATTTCAGCTTCCTGAATTGGTAGGATTACAGGCCTGGTCTGCCAACGCTGAGCCAGAACCTGAGTATTTTCACCACTGATCATTGAAAGAGTTCAATTCTTTTTCCTCCAGACTGCTTGCCACGCACATTTCTCTCTGGATGGCAATTGAGAAAATAGAGAGTTTCCAGTAGTTCACACCTATACATCCTAGCTACTGAAAAGTCTGAGATCTGAGGATAGTGGTTTAAAGCCAGCCCAGACAGCAAAATCTGTGAGACTTTTAGTGCCACTTATCCACAAAAACATCTGTATGTTGAACTATGGCTCAAAAAGTAGAGCTCTACCTTGATCAAATACCCCTGGGATAGACCTCAGGCCCTGAGTTCAAACCCCAAGACAAGCGCACAGGCATATGCATGCGAATGTGTGCTCGCTCGCGCGCAAACACACACACACACACACACACACACACACACACACAATTTTATAACAGAGTTCTCAAACCTAGCAAGGTGCCATCCTAATTCCTTAATGTCCTGCTATGCTATGGAATTAGAAGAGCCTAACCTCTGGCTTGGGCTGCAATCCCTGCTGGTAAACAGCATCTGGAGGGATGAAGTAGCTCTGAGCCAAGACTGACTCACGCAGACCAGAAGCAGGAGTGAGGTCGTACAGGCAAGTCGCCCCTACTCACCCAGAGTGGAAAGGGGAGTGAGGTGACATGGACACATGGCCCCACTCACCCAGACCAGAAGTAGGAGTAAGGTAACACAAACATGAGGCCCCCACTTACTCAAACTAGAAGGAGGAGTGAGGTGACAAAGGCATGTGGCCCCCACTTACTCCATTTACTCCCTCTTCTCCAGGAGGGGAAGCAGGAGTGAGGTGACACAGACACACAACAACTACTTAGCCAGACCAGAAGTAGCAGTGTGGTGGTGCAAGAATGTAGCCCCCACTCACCCTGACCAGAATCAGGAGTGAGGTGGTACAGGCACATGGTCCTTACCCACCCAGACCGGAAGCAGGAGTGAGGTGACACAGGCATGGGCCGAACTTTCAGTCAGGAAACAGAAGTGAGGTGATGATCTCATGCCACACCAAAGGAGCCTTGAGAACCATGGAAGCCCCCTGAGGAGGAAGGCACAGTTCAGAGACCATCCAGCCTTCTCTCCTGCCTTTTGTGAAGGCCTGCTTGGTTCCATGGTGCACTCAGAAGGTCATAGGGCTTGAGCCATGGATGCCGCTGTCCTTTTCCCACTGGTGTTGCACCTGCTGCAGCTACAGTAGCAAACTCAAGAAGTTCTAATTCACAGAATGTATACTATGAACCATTAATGTCTTCAGTTACCATGTGCCACTTGCTAGTCACTTAATAAAAGAGTTGCCAATGTCTTCAGTGTTCACTGACTTGTAAAAATGCTGGGTTGGGAATCTTAATATTACTGATTGTCTTTTAATTCCTAGGAATGATGATTTTTTAAAATGGCCATTCTGTGTTCTATATCTACTAAAAGACTTGTGCAAAGATCAAATTACTTACAGCCTGGTTGTTAAGAGTATAGACTCAGGGACTGGGAAGGTGGATCAGTGGTAGAGTGCTTGCCTTGCATGCCTGAGGACCTCGGTTCCATTCCTCAGCACCACATAAGCAAAAAGAAAAAGCCAGAACTGGCACTGTGGCTCAAGTGGTAGAGTGCTAGCCTTGAACTGAAGAGCTAAGGGACAGTGCCCAGGCCCAGAGTTCAGGCTCCACGACCGGACCAAAAAAATAAAAAGTAAAAGATATAGACTCAGATTCAAATAAATTCAAATTCAATTTTGTGTACTTACTGGCTTTTGGTTAAAGAGGAAGGCACTATAACACTGAGCTTTATTCACTTTTGTACATATGTGAATTGAGCCAGGGACAGGTAGCTCATGCCTATAATCTTACTCAGGAAACTGAGGGCGAAGGATTGTGTTTCAAAGCCAGCCCCGGCAGAACAGGCCCTATGAAATTTTTAGTTCCAATTAATCCCTCAAAAACCAGAAGTGGGATAAGAAGGTGGCTCAAGCATGCTTGCCTTGCATGCATGAGGCCCTAGGTTTGATTTCTCAGCACCACATAAGCAGAAAAAGCCAGAAGTGGCACTATGGCTCAAATGTTAGAGTGCTAGTCCTAACCTGAAGAGATGAGACACAGCACCCATTCCCAGTGTTCAGGCCCCATGAACAACAACAACAAACTCCATGACCAACTAAACAAAAACAAAATCAGAAGTGAAGCTGTGGTTCAAGTGGTAGAGTGCTAGAAAGTGGATAAGGAACAGGCCCTGAGTTCAAGTCCCACAATGTACCAGAAAAAAACAAAGAAAGAAAGACAGAAAGAAAGACAGAAAGAAAGAAAGAAAGAAGGAAAGAAAGAAGGAAAGAAAGAAGGAAAGAAAGAAAGAAATGTAATTGGATACTGGTATTTCCCATCTCCTAGGGTTTATGAATATTCAATAAACAAAATTTATTGAGCATTTCCTATTGAAAAGAGGGATTTTATCTAACCATTAAGTGATTTATGATGCTGCAGAGCATGCAATGGATACCCTCTACTTCAGTGGAAAGTTGAATGTAAATTTTGTGAGTCCTATTTGAATAGCTGGTGAGAAGCCAAATTGATGAGCCACAGACTCTTCTGAAAAATGGTTTCCTAAGGAAGATTCAGTTTCCCACATGTCAGTTTGCCTTTCTGCTTCTAGTCAGAAAATCTCTAAGGCTCAGGAAAGGATTCCAGCTCTCTGTTAAACCATGCTGTAGCCATTTTTATTTTTATTAAAGGAATAAGTACTCTAGACATAGGTGGATACTGCCTATTATCCTCCCTGCATAGGAAGCTGAGATTTTGAGGATCATGATTTCATACCAGCCCAGGCAAAAAAGTCCATAAGACTTGTCTCAATTAAGCAGTGATAAACCCAGAAGAAGAGGTATGGCTTAATAATTAAAGTATCATTCCTAAGGAAAAAGCTCTGTTTAAGTTGCCCTAATGCTTCAGGTCATAGGTTGGGACATTGCCACCTACAATACTGCTGGACCCTGCCTTCCCTTGGTGTGATGGCCTACAGCCTGGCTTTCACTCCTGTGCATATAGTCTGTTTGGCCATCGACATTGGGGGTGGCATGATCCGTTTATGGAATATACTGCCCATAAAAACTAACTATGATGTAAACAAAGTTTGACAAGTTGTTAAGTCCAAAGGTACAGTGATAAGGATGATTACTATTTAGCTTTTTTTTTTTGGGGGGGGTCCTGTCGTGGGGCCTGAACTCTAGGCCTGGGCACTGTCCCTCAGCTCTTCAGCTCAAGGCTAGCACACTATCACTTGAGCCACAGTGCCACTTCTGGCTTTTTTCTTTTGGCTTATGTGCTGCTGAGTCCAGTATTGGCTTCCAATCTCCATCAGTCACCATAGGCGACATCACAGATGGGTTTTTTTATCTGTAGTTCAGCAGGAAGTTCTCTACATTGACAGAAACATAAGAATGGAAATAGGTACAGGAGTCTTAGAGTAGACTCTAGAAGTTAAAGTGTGACTAAACTTCTATGAGGATTTAATAGGAGAAGCTGTAGAACTTGAGTTTGGACTGAACACTGATGAGAAGGTAGGGTGTTTCTAATGAGTGGTTATGTCCAAGTTCTTTTAAAACGGGAACAGACATTACTAGGCATAGAACATCCATATAAGGACATTTTGCCAAGCTGGGTAGTACAAAGGGCTCTTGGACAAGCAGGCCCATCCCTTGAGACCTACGTTCCATCCCTACTCACAAGCTCTAAGGCATCTAAACAAGTACTACTTACTCTTTTTCTTGGTCTCATGGGTCATGCTTTGCTCCAGCTGGTCCAGAAGGATATGTAAGCAGGACAGCAATTCTGAAGAGGGCATGTTGAGCTTGTCATACTTTGTAAGTTTTTTTAGGATGTCAAGTTTCTTGTGCTCA
This sequence comes from Dipodomys merriami, assembly GCF_024711535.1. Taxonomy (NCBI): domain Eukaryota; kingdom Metazoa; phylum Chordata; class Mammalia; order Rodentia; family Heteromyidae; genus Dipodomys; species Dipodomys merriami. The sequence continues at coordinate 641,056 of NW_027206018.1, forward strand.
AAAATCATCATGGTAGAAGTTCATCCAAATAGTTAAGACGGAACAATCGATGCTGTTGGCAAATTGTTGACAAGGAAAATGAGAGTCCGCCCTCTCCATCCTGAGCTTTCTACCATAGACCCTTTCTGGCAGGACTAGAATGTTGGGAAGTGGGAAGAGACTCCTGGAAGCAGGATGCTGCTCACAACCCACTTCTAGAAATTTCTAATACAATCCTCCAAAATTCTCCCTGTGATGGACAGAGAAAATTGTTTCCCCACTGTATCTGACTTGCTACACACAACCCTCCCTGTCATTGAGGGATTGTGATCCATGCGGGCCTGGTCATAAACAGAAAACCCTGTCATAAAAATGGCTCAAGCAGAGCTGAGCTCAGGTGGCTCATGCCTGTAATCTTAGCTACTCAGGAGGCTGAGATCTGAAGATCCCAGTTCAAAGCCAATCTAGGCAGGAAATTGTGTGAGACTCCTATCTCAATAAACCACTAGAAAACCAGAAGTGGCACTGTGGCTCAAACAGTAGAACACTCGTCTTGATTTGAAGAATGCAGGGACAGTGTCCAGGCGCAGAGTTCAAGTCACATGACCAACAAAAACAAAAGTGACTAAAGCGAAAAGAGCAGGTGTATAGCTCACTTTGTAGAGCACCTACCTAAAATACATGAAGCCCTGAGTTTAATTGCTAGTATTGAAAGGAGGAAAGGATATGAAGGAATGGAATGAAGAAAAGACGGAAGGGAGGAATTTTGATTTAACCAAATATTGGAAAGATATGAAGTATTAATTAATTACAGGTATTTTATATGAAAAGATACTGATTGTTTACTAAAAGGCAAATTATAAAATGTGGAATTCAGGCTAAAATACATGTACAAATTTGTTTTTCCGTAAATTGATACTTACATACTTCTTTTGTTTAAAAGTAGTAAATGAGTTTAAAAAATCGAAGAGTTGTTAGAAATGAATCATTATGTCTTATCACTTTTTCTGCTACATTCACCACCTAAAAAATTGAAACAATGTTGATAATTTCAATTATTAATTTATTAATTTAATCTTTCATCTTTCGTGTATATTCTATTGTACACATCATTTAATTATTTGAACTCTTTTTTTGTTTGTCTTTTGTCAATCATGGGTCCTGAACTCTGGGCCTGGGCACTGTCCCTTAGCTCTTCACCTCAAGGATATCACTATACCACTCGGACCAAAGTGCCACTTCTGGACTTTCTGCTTATGTGGTACTGAGAAATCGAACCCAAAGGCTCATACATGCAAGGCAAGCACTCTACCACTTAGCCACCTTCCCAGCCCTGAACTCTGTATTTTTTCCTTTAGACATGGGGCTTGAATACTGGGCATGGGTGCTGTCCCAGAGCTTCTTTGCTCAAAGTTAGCACTCTACCATACAAGTTTAAACCATAGTGCCATTTCATGTTTTTTAATGGTTAATTAAAAATAGCAGTCTCATGGTAACTTTTCTGCCCAGGGCTGGCTTTGAAACACCATCCTCATTTCTCAGCCTCCTGAGAAGGTAGGATTACAGGCGTGAGCCACCTGTACACTTGTGCTCATTTGTTTTTCTTTTAACTGTAATAAAAGTTTAGTTCCCCCACCTAAATACGTGCACACTGAGATGCAATTTGGCTTTAAATAAACCATTAGTTGAGGATGCTGAGATTACAAATGATGGCAAATTGTTTTTAACTTTTTTTAATATGTGAAGCTTGAACTGAGCGCCTGGTTGAAATCTCTGTTCTCTTGTGCTCAAGGCTATCACTCTACTAGTTTGGCCCACAGTGCCCCTTTTAGTTTCTTGGTAACCAGTTAAAAAGATAATAGACTCACAGACCTTCTTACCAAGGCTGTTACTAATCCTCGATTATCAGATCTCAGCCACCTGAGTTGTTATGATTACCGGCATGAGCCACTGGCACCAGTTTTTTAAAAGGCAACAACAGATTACTTTAGGGGAGGTTGCAGGAGGAAAGAGCTAGAGGCTAAACAAGCTCTCACATAGAAAATAGTTGTAGTGTTCCAGTGAAGAGTCCTAGGCCAGAGAATTACTAAGTGTGCCATCACAGTACAGAGAGTTTGGCCAGAGAGGGAAAATACAGGCAAGGAGACATATCTGAGCACTTGCCATTAGCTGCAGCTGCAGTGGCGGCAGCAATGACAGCAGCCTAGCCACCAAACGAACAACACAGATTCTGGGACAATGGTGCCAGAAACAGCAGGTGACAGGATTCTTCTTAAAACCAGAAAGGGCTGACAAGTAGCAGGTATCTTCTTCCTGCAGATCACAGACCAGAGACAACCCAGGAACCAAGACTCCAGGGTGAGTTGAATCCTGACATACTCACCCGCACTCACCCCCGGAGGTCTCCATATTTGATATTGAAAAGGCCCAGCTGAGGAGCTAGCTCCAACTCAGGCCTTGGAAAAAAAACAAACGAGTCATTTAGGAGGTCACAGGTACCTGACCTGACCTGCCAGGCTCAGCTCCTCCCTGGGAAAAGTCACCCAGCCCAAGCAGACAAAGCTCTGCCATGAGGGGAGTGACGTTCTTCACTGGGTAAACAGAGCCAGAGGCTGCCCCTCCCTACAGCAGCCTAGACAATCAAGTAAAATTCAGTAAACATAAACCCTGAGAATGGCTCCAGGCTGGGCTCTGTGAGTGTCTCAGAAGCTACCCCTCAGGGAAAAGCTACAATTTGCTGAAAGGCCTCAGTTCTACCCAGAACCTAGCCTCATCACAACTTCTTCAAACTAGAGGAAACAGCCATCTCCCTCTTTTGTGAAACTCAAAGCAGATCTCTCTCTCATTGAACTAGCCTGGGAGGAGGATCACAAAATCCTGGGTAAAGCAGAGCATTTTTCTGCCTGCTCAAACAAATTGACTTAAGAAAACAATCTAGCCACAGGCAAAACAAAAAACACAAGCAGATTAGAGACTCCATCAAGAGACTGGTTACAGACACAGGGAGATACAGGATCTTCCCATCTAATCCCTCCCCACCCACCCCCAAAGAAAAGAGCTCTTTGTTGTACCTTTTTTGTTTTTTTGTTTTTTTTAAAAAATTGTTTTCTATTAATCTTTTTTTCTCCCCTCCTATTTTTTATTTTAGGTGTATATGTGTGTGTGTGTGCTTTGTTTAAATCTCTACTGACCTTTTGGTCCTTTTTTCCTTTTTTTTTCTTTTTCATTCTTTTCATTTTTCTTCTGTTTCCTTCTTTTTTGTGTGACTTAATTGCTGTTCTGCTCATCCTCAGATATATGCCGTCATCAAATATTAGACTGAAAGACCATAGTCCCCTAGGATACTTTCATCAATGGGAGGGCACCCCAGAAACTCAGGCTCCAGGCCGGGAGATGCAATAAACAAGTGGAGTTTATTTGACGTTTGCGCAAACGGACTCTCTGCCATGGTCAGTCAGAGAGCCCTGAGCAGCGGTTACAAGCCTTTTTAAAGGCAAAAAAAAACAAATGATTAAAGCATAACACAAAGCATCCCATGATTGGTCCATTTAAAGGTCACCATATACGCCAAAAATCACTTTGCCAAGCGGGAAATTTTGTAACACTCTTTGTAAAACATTTGGCTCATGGTTGGTTTAAGGGGGGTTTACATGGTTACAGGCCTATGATTGGTTGACATTTGGCTTTGCTTGGGGTCTTGCCAGGTGGTCGTTATCTCAAGGTCCTGTCTGGGGAATTTCTAAATGGGAACTGAGGAACACGTACTGTCTGTTCTTTATCTATGACCACTGACCTTGTCCTGGGGCCGGCATCTGGTCTCTGAAACTTCTTAACTCATTTCTGGGAAGGGAAGGGTCAGTGCTAGCGTAAGCAAGTTTACAGAAGCACAATCAGCAGTTAGCAAGTTAGTAATGGTAATGGGCAATTTTTTATCTTTCATTCCCCCCTTCTTCTCTCGACTAATTTTAATCTTAAAATTCATGGTGTCTCTATATTATCTTGTGGGGTGTCAGTTTTTCTCAGTGCTTGGTATTGAGATCTCAGAACTAATAGATGGACTGTGCTGATTTTTTTTCTTTTACAAAAGATACCAATCTGTTGAGTATACCATTTGCAACACACTCCTACCATTTGCTACATACTTAAACTTTCTGAGGTTTGTCTTAAAGACAATTTTTAAATTTATCCAATTCCTTTTCCAAGGCTTTCTTTACCATTTGCTACATACTTGAACTTTCTGAGGTTGTCTTAAAGACAATCCTTACTTTTTAAATCCTTTCTTCTCCAAAGAGGACATTTTTTCCCCAATTCCTTTCTCAAAACTCTCTTTACTACCCTCCTCTTTGTTACAATTCCTTGAGCTTCTTTGTGGCTAGAGTTTAAAACTTCCCAATTTTTCCTGTGGCTTGTGAAACCAAGTTATCTCAGAACAACCTCAAGGTACCACTGGGCTGGAGAAGCTTGCTAGATTTTAAGGCTAAGACTATTACTTCCATTGATAACACACTCAGGTTATTACCATACCAGAGCCAAACTAGGCTGTGACCATAGAGTGGATTTCCAGTCACTATGCACTGAAGTACCTAAAGCAAGCAAGCCAGTGATATCCTTGTCCCCAATATCCACTGTGGGAAGAGAGGGTTTCTGGATATCACCCAAAAGAATGTCCCACAAGATCTTAGATTTAGCAGCAGTCAACCAGGAAGCAGACTCAGGTCATGGAATCAGGAAGGAGTTTCTCCAGGTGGGTGTCAGGACGTCATCCAACTTTACCCATTAGGGTATGCAACAGCAGCAGCAGCAGCGGTAGGGTCTCTCAGTGGATCAAAGGGACTGTCATACCTCATGCTGGGCTGTAAATTCCTACACAGACTGGTTAAGGATACATTGCATAGGCTTGGCAGACTTTGATCCTGCTAGTTTTTAAGATCTTTAAACAATAGTCCAGGACAATTTACCAAAATCTCAACTTTTTTATTAACCAGATATTTTTGTAAATAGACACAGAAGGCTCAGAAGGCTTAGTCTTGTAGCCATCTCTGACAGATGCAGTCTCCACACCTTGCACACCGACAACTATTAACACTATTCTTTATGCCTTTTTTAAAAAAATTATTTTATCTATTTTGCCTCATTTTTTCAAAACTGACTATGGACCCTTGATCTTAAAATGGGGGTAGAAGGGCGAAGTTCCATCTTCTGTAACTTCTTCAAGCTGACTTCAGGGGCATTGATCTTACTTAGCCAGGAACCTATAACCTTAGCCTATTTTACAAAGAGGCTATCAGGGTTAGATGTCATTAAGAACAATATTTAACTTTTGACAACTGCACAGACCTTTTCTCCGGCTACAGCAATGTAGCTTGTTTAGCACTCTGGTTTGCAAAAGCATCTTTCTAGATGGCTTAGGAATGTGATCTCTAATGATCCCAACAATGCCTAAGTTATCTTTGCAGGCCTTTAGACAGATATCAATAGAAATACACTCTCAGGTTTACAAAATTTTTCCTGAGCAGATGAACTTCATGTAACTAGTGTCAGCTCAATTAGAGCTGCCAATTAGAGCTTTTGGCACATAAAGGGGTTGAGATTTAAACTATCCCCCACACTTTATAACATTAATTTTTTACTATCACAGAGGACTGGCAAGTTCCTGTCCCTTACAAGGTAGTCATGAACATTAGGCATGCTTACAAACTATCTCCCATGACCTCCTGGCTCTGACCAGTTTTGAAGGGCCACACAGAAATGATTCTAGGATCTGACATTTCTGCCATCCAAGCAGTGGCTTACTGTCTCTAGATGTTCCTCCATTGCTTTTGTCCTAGGAGTGTCTTCTCCACATTGGGATAAATGCCTCATTGGCATTTTCCTTTAGCTGGTCTCTGGACCTGAACTCGGGGCCTGAGTGCTGTCCCTCAACTGTACAGTTCAAGGCTAGTACTCTGCCACTATGAGTCCCAAAGCAACTCTGCTTGCTCTTTCAGCACTCTGCTGGCTGAGTAGAGGTGACAGTCTCACAGGGACCTTTTTGTGCCTGGGCTGGCTTTGAACCAGTTTGCAGATCAATGAGTCTTATAAAAGGCCACCTTACTCCAATTAAAAGCAACAAGGCTGTCAACATAGAAGTAGCTTTTAAGCATGCTCTTACCTGAAACGTATTAAGAGTCAAAGTTACATCAAACAAACTTGTAAGAATCCTCTGTGCTTTGCTCTGGGCTTTGCTGGAAAATTAAAAAAAAAAAAAAACCCTATAAGAGCAAACTAGAATAGCAATCGTTTTGATAATACTAATCTTTTTTCTTTGTGTACATTGAGGCCAATGTTAAGAACAATTTTACATTTAAACTTTATATCCAAAAATCCATTTCCTATTTTTTAAGTCTCCTTTAATCTTCTTTTTAATATTGTATACCTCAGTTTTTATTTGCATTTTGAAAATGTCCCTTGAAATCTTGAGGCCAAGTGTCACTCATTACCTCTTGGCTGCTTGTTTTATAACAGATACACATTAAGATTTTTAAACTCTAACCAAAAAGCTAGACTTAACACCTTTATAACTTTTAAAAACATCCTAATTGCAGAACATAATTGAAAGTAAGCCACATTATACAAATAACTTTTTAAACCTCTATTTAAGGCCTTCCTAATTTTAATGTTAACACACAAAAGGGAAGTTTTAGCAATACTAATCAGATCATCACATCACTCATTTTAACCATCATGTTTTCAGTGTCTATCTGCAGGGAAAAGAGAGAACAAAGATGGGCCACTCAGCCACTTCTATGGAATGGGCACACACCCAATCTGACTCTTTAGGTTTAGATGAACTGCGTTTGTGCCAGCTTGCCCTCTTTCACCATGCGTGGACTATTCCCAGGGCTTGTCCCACCATGCATGTCCAGCTGAACTGAACTTCTGCTTGTTCACCCCTCACCCCTAAAGATAGGTCTTCTGTTGGCTTCTAAGTTTTTCCCCTTTTCTTATCTCTTGGTTTTCGAATGAAATACACAGTTTTTAGACAGACAGAAAAAGTAATATCTTTGATGGTGTTAAACTAACCTTTATATTTAAATTTTTAATATTTATCCCCAAATTTTAGCCAAGGGAACTAGATCCCAAAAAGCCAATGCATTTTTGTTAAGCCAGATAACTTGATTACAGTATAAACAGTCATGCATTTAAAACATTAGTTTTTTAAAATACCAGATTTTCTAATTTGCAAGTTAAAGAAACTTTAAAGAGCCATTTAAAACAATGTGAAAAATTTTTAAACATTTTTGTTAATGTCCAAACCTCATAACCTTTTGAACTTTTAAATTTAAACTCACCCAATTGTTACAGCATGCTGACAATTCTTATATTTGAACACATTCACAGACACACAAAAAACAGTCATACTCTGGTTTGCAAAAGCATCTTTCTAGATGGCTTAGGAATGTGATCTCTAATGATCCCAACAATGCCTAAATTACCTTTGCAGGCCTTTAGACAGATATCAATAGAAACACACTCTCAGGTTTAACCTTTTGAATTTTTAAATTTAAACTCATCCAATTGTTACAGCATGCTGACAATTCTTATCTTTGAACACGTTCACAGACACACAAAAAACACTCACACAGATCTTAAAGCGCGAAAAAATCAAAATCAGTCATACGTACACCTTTTAAAGTTTTTAAACAAAAATTTAAGACAGTATTTCTTTTAAACTAGGTATCTTTGTTGGGCTTTATTTTCCCAGAGCTTGTTTGTCTAGCAAGGCAATTCACTAATTAGTCTCTTGAATCCCTTCTGTTGGAGGAGCGCTGGGGGAGGAGGTCACCTAAATCTAAACTAGTCAGATTTTTTTAATCCAATTTTAGACAAGAGCACTTCACAAATTGTTACATTGTCAGGACTAGCTGAAAAAGTCCAAACCAGGCACACAGCCTTCTACACCCTCCTTGCCGGCAGCCTCCACAAGGAGAAAATGCAGCCTGAGGCTTGAAGGGAACCAAACTAGCCCAGCTGGAACTTTTATTCTCCCAGAGATGTTTAAATAAATAAATAACAAAAATACAGATAAACACAAAAAACAAGGATCCACATTTAAAACTGGTACCAATTCTAAAACAGAAATAGACAAAAACTGAAGGCTGAGTTGGGGACTAATGGGCCCAAGTTCATTCCTACCGGAACCCTGTGCTGCTCCCACTTAGCAAGCTGAATCCAGAGTCTGCTGAGTGAGCCTGCCACACTCACCCAGAACTTCCCTACCCCAGAAAACATAAAACAAACACACACACTAAAGTAAACAAGACAAACAAGTGGCCACAAAGACAAAATCAAGACTCAGTGAATGGGGCTACATCTCACCACCATTCGCTTACCAGGGGACTCAACACCCCCTACTCCCCTCCGGAGGATTTTTCTTTTAGAATCCTGCAGACGTTGACTGAGGGGCCTTCCAAGGCAGAGGAGAATTCCCAGTCATCTTGGGGCAAAGGAAAAGTAAAACCCCTAGCAGCCGTCCCCTCAGACTGACAGGTTCTCCCCCACGCTCAGACCCCCCTGAGCCAAGGCCCAAGGCTGAGATCTAACTTGGGCCACTTGCAGGTGGTCAGTAGCAGCTTCATAATTGACAAACAAGCAAGTTACAAAAGCAGAACCAGCAGTTTTTGTTTTCAAACGAACTAGGACAGGGTCTCGGGGTGTCCTAGGAGGGGACTCACTTGTTGTCCCATCTCTATAGAGAATACAAAACACACATTAAAAACGATTAACACTAAACAGAGACAGACAGAACCAGATGCCGCGCGGCAACCAAGTGAATACAGATGAGGAAGGAAATTACAGATGGGAGTGGCCAGCCGTGCCTTAACTCCCCAGAACAGAGAGACACTCGGATCTCTTCCTTCATCGAGACGACCCTGGAGCAGCACTCCAGGGCAGGACCAGGGCACTGGGCACGTCTGCTTTTCCCTCTGGCCCAAATACAGATTCAGAGGACCCTGGAGCAGGGCTTCAGGGCGGGACTAGGGTACTGGGCACGTCTGCTTTTCCCCCTAGTCCAAATACAGATTTGGATCCCAGAACGCAAAACGAAAGTGACAAACACACAAGACAAGAGCTCTATCTTACCTCTTGCCGGTCCTGGAATCTGGGGTTTGGGGGCGCCTGGTTCCTGGCCAATGCACCAAATAAAAGACCCTAATCCCCTAGGATACTTTCATCAATGGGAGGGCACCCCAGAAACTCAGAATCCAGGCTGGGAGATGCAATAAGCAAGAGGAGTTTATTTGACGTTTGCGCAAATGGACTCTCTGCCCCGGTCAGTCAGAGAGCCCCGAGCAGCGGTTACAAGCCTTTTTAAAGGCAAAAACCCACAAGATTAATGCTTAACACAAAGTATCCCATGATTGGTCCATTTAAAGGTCACCATATACGCCAACAATCACTTTGCCAAGCGGGAAATTTTGTAACACTCTTTGTAAAACAATTGGCTCATGGTTGGTTTAAGGGGGGTTTACATGGTTACAGGTCTATGATTGGTTGACATTTGGCTTAGCTTGGGGTCTTGCCAGGTGGTCGTTATCTCAAGGTCCTGTCTGGGGTATTTCTAAATGGGAACTGAGGAACACGTACTGTCTGTTCTTTATCTATGATCACTGACCTTGTCCTGGGGCCGGCATCTGGTCTCTGAAACTTCTTAACTCATTTCTGGGAAGGAAGGGTCAGTGCTAGCGTAAGCAAGTTTACAGAAGCACAATCAGCAGTTAGCAAGTTAGTAATGGTAATCATCAATTTTTAATTTTTCAATACCTTACCCCCATTGTATACACACTTAATCAAGAATTGTATTACTCAATTCAAAACTTCTTAACCTTAAATTCTGTAATAGCAGTATTATCTCTTTGTACCTATATAATTTTTGAGAATCTTTATTTTTTAGTTTTTCATGTATCCTTTCTATCCCTCCCCTCCTCTCATCGTATCCTTTTCTTCTCTCAATATCACCTTAAACGTAGATAATTTTTAAGATTCATTTTTTAAATTTAAATATTCGTTTTTCCCATTTTTCTTGTCTGTTTTATCCTCTCTCCTACTATTCTGTCCAATCCATTTCCCTCTTTGAGATTAGAACTTGGTTAAATTCACTCTCCTTTTGCCTCTCCACATTCTTCTAATCCTATTTTTCCTCACATTTGTCCCTAAATATAATAATTTCTGGTTTGCCAAATTCATCCTTGCTGTTGTTAGCCCATTAATCCATAGTTGTTTGATGTTGAATAGATTGTATCTGTTGAACTAGATTATATCTGCGTACTTTTGCCTGTGCCACTACAGGACTTTGGTTGATGCATGCCTTGAAAAATGTATTCTAGCAGAAAACTGGTGTCACTTCATATCAAATGGGCAGAACAAGCCAGAAAAACACAAGAAAAATGCAGGTCCTGGTATCTCAACTCCCACTCATGATAACCAGGTGACAGAACAGATAATGTGTATTGCAGAGGAGAGTTCCCCAAAAGCTCTATAAATATTACTGGAAAACATGGTGAATGAACATGAATAAAACCTTCAAAGGACTCGGTGTGAACATGATAGGGAGAGAGAGGAAGCAAACCAAAGATCAATACAGTAATCTCATGAGCATGAGGAAGCTACTCAAAGATTGATACAGAAATGCATGAACAGGCTGAGAACACTCAAAGAGAAATACAGGAATTGTATGAACAGGCTGAAAACAGACAAAGAGAATGTCAGGAATTGAGTGAGCAGGCTGAGAAAAGTCAAAGAGAACTACAGGAATTGCATGAACATGAGGAATCTAATCAATGAGTAATACAGGAATTGCAAGGGAGGGACGAGAATAAACAAAGATCAATAGAGGCATTCATGGAATCCTTAAACAGACACATGAAAAAATTCGGGGAGACCACAAAGGGAATGCTGAATGGAACCTGACAGAAGGAATGGGAATATAAGGAAACCATAACCAAACAACTAAGTGATTTGAAAATAAGCACTGAAGACCAAGTTAAGGAAGTAAAGAAGCTCATACGAGATCTAAAACAAAGCTTCAGCAAAGCATTTGAAGTCATCAAAGACAAACAATTAGAGGAAAATGAATAAAAAACAAAGAAGAAAGTCTTGACAGTAGATTAGACCATGCAGAAGATCGAATCTTGGTGACTGAAGACAGCCTAGATATTATAGAGAAAGAATATACAACTATACAAGACAAATCCAGAAATAGTTTTAGATATATTCAGCAATTGGAATACACCATCAGAAGGCATAATCTGAGAATAATGGGTGTAGAGGAGCACCTAGAGACAGAAGAAAATGGTCTAGGAAATTTGTTTAACAGGATCCTAGCAAAGAAATTCCCAAACATGCAAAAAGATAAGCCTATTCAGATACTAGAAACTTTTAGAACCCCAAATAAACCAGAAGAGAGCAGGACATCCCACTGTCATATTATAATATTCACAAGATCAATTCAGAACAAGGAAAAGATCCTTAAAGCTGTCAAGGAGAAAAGATCAATCATCTATGAAGGGAAACAAATTAGAATAACTTCATTTTTTCAGCAGAGAAAATTAAAGCAAGAAGAGACTGGAATGATGCATGCCATGACCTAAAGACAAAATATGAACCAAGAATACTGTAAACAGCTAAATTCTCCTTCATAACCAAAGGTGAAATAAAAACCTTCCATAGCAAAGAAAAACTGAAAAAATATATCTCCACCAAACCGGTCCTACAAAAGATACTTAAAGATGTCCTACACAGACAGAACCTACAAGATGACAATAAAGGCAAAGAAACAACACCCAAACTGAGAATCCAAAAACCATAGGAAGAACCAAGTTGCTGCAGCCCCCAAGAAGGTGGATAAAATTGCAGAAACTAGCAAACACTTCTTAGTCCTTTCTCTCAACATTAACGGACTTAACTCTCCAATTAAGCGACATAGACTGTCTAGTTGGATTAAAAAGCAACATCTTTCTATCTGCTGCCTTCAAGAGTCAAATTTTGCCCAAAAAAAACAAAAACATTTTCAATGTTAAAGGCTGGAACAAAATCTACCAAGCAAATGGTCCCCATAAACAGGTGGCAGTTGCAATCCTAATATCAGATAAAATAGACTTCAAATAAAAATTCGTGAGAAGAGATAAAGAAGAACACTACATACCAATTAAGGGATAATTCTTTCTTTCAGGAGGGTATTACAATAATAAATACTATTCGACAAATAATGGATCACCGAAATTTATCCAACAAACACAATTTTCCCCAAAATCTCAAATTGATCCAAAGACAAGTGGTGCCGGGGGGGGGGAGGGGAGGAGGGAGGATTGAATAGGGGGTGGGGGGGATGCTGGGAAGGGATGTGAAGGGTAAACAAAGGAAGAGGCTGCAATGCTTGTTAAGAAATGCATGCATTATCCTGTCCATGTAATTGTAACCCCTCTGTACAGTGTGTTCACAAAAATAAATTAAAAAAAATAAAATAAAAATTTAAAGAAAAGAATTGTTGGGGCCTTTAACAGACCACTTTCCACACTAAGATTAAGTAGACAAAAACTCAACAGAGAAACTGCAGATCTAAAGAACTGCCTAAATCAACTAGATTTAACAGACAACTACTGAATATTTCGCCCAGCAGCCTCAGAATTCACTTTTTTCTCACCACTACATGGAACATTTTCCTAAATAGAGCACTTTTTTTAATTGTGAAAATACTGTAGAGACGGGTTACAATTACATGGGCAAGACAATGAGTACATTTCTCATAAAGCATTGTAGCCTCCTTCTTTGTTTCCCCTTCCCATCTCATCCTTTCCCCGTCCTACCACCCAACCCTCCTCTCCACCCCACCAAATTTGTAAAGTTCGATTTTGACATAATGTATGTCTCGTTGCAATGAGTCCACCTATATGACTATTTGAACGATTTGTTTTTTCCCTTCCCCTCCCCAAATGATAACAACCTCAAATACAGTGAAAGCAGGTGTTATACAGTGGGGGAGGCACATACAAAGCAACAAAGAAATAATCTTATAAATGTGTTAGAAAAAATTGCATGAAAGAAAAAAACATTTCAATAAATATCTTAGGGTTCATTTCCCTAATATCAACTTATCTGACCTTTTCTGCTTGACTCAGATATATACTAGTTATTACAAATAGGGGAAACCATGAGACCTATGTTTCTTTGGGCCTAGACTTTACTTAATACAATTTTTCCCAAGTCTTTCCATTTCCAAACAAATGGGGCAATGTCATTCTTTCTGATGGAGGCATAGAATTCCATTGTGTATATATACTACATTTTCTTGATCCATTCATCTGCTGAGGGGCATCTGGGTGGATTCCATATCTTATCTATGATAAATAAGGCTGCAATAAACATAGTTGTGCTGGTAGTTTTAGTATGGTCTTGTTTGTGATCCTTTGGGTAAATGAAAAAAAGTGGGATTTCTGGGTCATAGGGGAGCTTTATGTGGAGTCGTTTGAGGAAACTCCATACTGCTTCTGTTGTTATTAGCGTTCTTGATTATAGCCATTCTAACTGGGGTGAGGTGGTATCTCAATGCTGTTTTGATTTGCATTTCTTTTATGGCTACAGAGGTTGAGCATTTCTTCATGTGTCTATTGGCCATCCTTCTTTCCTCTTCAGGGAAGTTTCTCTTTAAGTCTTTAGCTCACTTATTTATTGGGAAGTTTTTTCTTTGAAGGTTTGTTGTTGGGGAGTTTATTTTTTTTTGAGTTGCAGATATATTTCAGATAAGAGACCCTTGTCTGTTGTATGGCTAGTGAAGACCTACTCCCAATCCATTGGCTTTCTATTGATCTTACTAGCTATGTCCTTTGCCATGCAGAAACTATGCAATTTCATGGAATCCCATTTGTCCAAACCTTCTTAGATTTGTTGTGTGTCTGGGTCTCTATTAAGAAAATTTCGGCCTGCGTCTTTGGATCTATGTCTGATTTGAGGGAATGTAGTGTTTCTTGGAGAAATTTGGGTGCTCCGTTGTATGGTGAATAGATATTTAGAATTGTAATATCCTGCTGAAGGAGAGATCCCTTAATTAGTATGTAGCGACCTTTTAATTTTTTCTCACTAATTTTAATTTGAAGTCTATTTTATCTAATATTAGGATTGCAACCCATGCCTGGTTATGAGGGCCATTTTCTTGGCAGAGTTTGTTTCAACCTTTCACATTGAAAATGTGTTATTTTTACGGGCAAGATGTGACTCCTGAAAGGAGCAGATAGAAGGATGTTGCTTTTTGCTCCAAGTAGACAGTCTATGTCATTTAATTGGAGAGTTAAGTCTGTTAATGTTGAGATTTAGGACTGAAGTATTTGGGAGTTGCTGCCGTTTTATCCATATTCTTGATGGCTGTGGTTACTTAGTTCTTCCTATGGTTTTTGGATTCTGTTTGGGTGCGGTTGCTTGGCCTTTATTGTGATCTAGTTGGTTTTCTATGTGTAGCACATTTTTAAGAATTTTTCGTAGATCTGGTTTGGTGGAGATGTATTGTTTCAATTTTTCTTTGCTACGGAATGTTTTTATTTGACCTTCGGTTATGAAGGATAGTTTATCTGGTTACAGTATTCTTGCTTGATAGTTGTCTTTAGGGCATGGCATAGATCATTTCAGGCTCTTCTAGCATTAGTTGTCTCTGCTGAGAAATCTCAGGTGATTCTAATTGGTTTCACTTTATAGGTAATTGATCTATTCTCCTTGACAGCTTTAAGGAACTTTTCCTCAGTCTGAATTGACCCTGTGTGGATTATAATGTGACTGTGGCATGTCCTATCCTGATCTGGTCTATTTGTTGTTCTAAAAGTCTCTTGTATCTGAATAGACTTATCGTTTTGTGTATTTGGGAAGTTCTCTGCTAGGATCCTGTTAAACAAATTTACTAGACCATTAACTTCTGTCTCTAGGTGCTCCTCTACACCCATTAGCCTCAGATTAGGCCTTCTGATGTTGTCTTCCAAATGTTTAATAGCTCTATCATATTTCTTGGATTTGTCTTGGATGGTTGTATGTTCTTTCCCTATAATATCTAGGCTATCTTCAATCCCTGAAATTCGATCTTCAGCATGGTCTAACCTACTATCAAGTCTTTCAACTTTGTTTTTTATTTCTTTTCCTTCTAGTTGCTCGGCTTTGATGGCTTCAGAATCTTTGTTGGAGTTTTGTTTTTGATCTTGTATGGACTTCTTTACTTCCTTAATTTGGTGTTCAGTGGTGTTCTCAAATCACTTAGTTGATTGGTTATGGTTTCCTTGGACGCACATTCCTTCTGTTGGGTTCCGTTCAGCATTCCCTTTTGTGGTCTCCCTGACTTGTTTGAGCTCTCTGTTCATGAATTCCTTGAATGCCTTTAGTGATCTTTCTGTATTCTCATCACACTCTCTCAATTCCTCTATTACTCTTTTATTAGCTTCTTCACATTCACACAGTTCCTGTAGTTCTCTTTGAGTGTTTTCAGCCTGCTCAAGCCATTCATGACTTTCTCTTTGACTGATCCCAGCCTGTTCACACAATTCCTTTATTTCTCTTTAAGTGTGCTCAAGCTACTCTCGCAATTCCTGTATCAATCTTTGAGTAGCTTCCTCACACTCATGATATTCTTTATTTTGCCTCCTCTCTCTCCCTATCATGCTCATACAGAGTCCTTTGCAGGTTTTCATTCTTTTCATTTACCTAGTTTACCAGTAGTATTTGTAGAGGTTTTTGAGAACTCTCTTATGGATTATTTGCCATCTTATTTGTCCCCGGATTATTATGAGTGGGAGTTGATATACCTGGCCTTGCCATTTTTCTTGATTTTTCCGGATTGCTCTGCCCATTTGGGATGAAAATAAACCAGTTTTGTGCTTGCACACTATTTTAAGGCAAGCATCAACCAAAGTGTGTAGTTGCACAGTCAAAAGTCTACAGATACAATATAGTTCAATAGATATATCTATTCAATATCAAACAACTAAGTATTAATGGGCTACGAACTGCAAAGAAGAATTTGGCAGACAGAAATTATTAGGTTTAGGGAGAGATATGGGTAAAAGTAGGCATAAAGGGATGTGAAAATGCAGTGGGAGAGTTAACTTACATAAATACTAAATTCAAAGCGGGAAATCGCTAGGATTAAATGATAGTAGTCAGAGAAAAAAGAAGAAACTGAAAGAAAAAAAGGCAAGAAAAAATAGAAAAACAAACATTAAAAATTAAGAAGTATAACACTTAAAAATCATGCAAATTTGAAAACATAATATTTGGAGAAGAACGTGGATAGAATAAGAGAACAGGAGGGATAGAAAGGAGATGTGGAAAACTTAAAAATAAAAATCCTTAAAATATTATATAGGTATTAAGAGGCAGTACTGCTATTAAGGAAGTTAAGTCTAAGTAGTTTTAAATTAAGTAATAAATTTCTGGATTAAGTGTGTACACAATGGGGCTAAAGTCAAATAATCAACTACGGGTATATGTGAGGATGAGAAAAGTAATTAAGTCATGCAAAGAATGAAAGAGAAGAAAACGTGAAAAGAAGGAGAAGGAAAGAAAAAAAAGGATTAAATGGTCTCTAGAGGTAAACACAGCACATTTATTTTAAAAGAAAAACAGAAAAAAATACACACATATAACCCCAAAATAAAAATTATAAGAGCAAGAAAAAAAAGTTAATAGAAAACAAAAATTTTTAGTTAAAAATTAAAAATTAAAAAAAATGTTTAGAAAAAAATTATAAAAGTTAAAAGAAAAGAGATCTTTGATTTTTTTGAGGGGATGGGATGATCCTGTATCTCCCTTGTGTCCATAACCTGTCGCTTGTTGGAGTATCTGGCCTGCTTGTGGTGTTTGATTTTCCTGTGGCTTGGATAGTTTCTTAAGTAAATTTGTTTGAGCAGGCAGAAAAATGCTCTGCTTTACCAAGGATTTTGTGATCTTCCTCCCAGGCTAGTTCAATAGGACAGAGATCTACTTTGAGTTTCACAAAAGAGGGAGATGACTGTTTCCTCTAGTTTGGAGATGCTGTGATGAGGATAGGTTCTGGGTAGAATTGAGGCCTTTTAGCCAACAGTAGCTTTCCCCTGAGGAGATAGCTTGTGAGACTCACAGAGCCCATCCTGGAGCCATTCTCAGGTTTTATGTTTACTGAATTTCAATTCATTGTCAAGGCTACTGTAGGGAGGGGCAGCCTGTGGCTCTGTTTACCCAGTGAAGAAAGACACTCCTGGGGCTGGGGGCCCAAACTGGATGACTTTTCCCAAGGAGGAGCTGAGCCTAGCAGGTCAGGTTAAGTTCCTGTGACCTGCTAAATGATGCTTGTTTTCTTCCAAGGCCTGAGTTGGCGCTAGCTGCACAGCCAGGCTTTGTCAGTATCGAAGATGGAGATCTCCAGTAATCAGAGGGGAGTGTTGGCCTTCCTTCCTCTGCTCCCTGAGAAGGCGTGAGGATGTCAGGCTTCTACTCAAGCCAGAGTCTTGGTTCCTGGGTCATCTTTGGTCTGTGAACTTCAGGATGAAGATGTGTGCCTCTTGTCAGTTCTTGCTGGTGTTGAGTAGAAACTGCTCGCTTGCCGCGTCTGGTGCCTAAGTCCCGGACTCTCTGTGTTGCAGATATGGCGGCTATGGCTGCCACCGCTGCCGCCGCATCCATGGCAACTAGCAAGTGCTCTTATCTGTCTCCTTGCCTGGATTTTCCCTCTCTGGCCTAACTCTCTGTCCTGTGATGGCACACTTGGTGTAATTCTCTGGCTTACGACTATTCATTGGAACACTAAAATTGCTTTCTATGCGAGAGCTTCTTTAGTCTCCAGCTTCTCCTCTGCCATCTTCCCAGAACTCATCAGAAAATAACATTTAAAGGCAAGCCCATGCAGGAAATTACATGGGACATTTTGCTGTGTGTGCCAGTCATGGGGGTTGAATTTGTTCTACTTTACTCAAGGCTGGTGTTCTATTACTCTCAGCTAATTGGTGGGATCACTATCAGCTAATTGGAGGTAAAGAGTCTCATTGAATTTACTGTGCAGGCTGACTTCAAACTGATAATCAGATTTCAGCTTCTTGAGACATTCTGTGCTTTACATGAGACTCTTATCTCCAATGAACCACCAAAAAGAAGAAAAAAAAAACACCTGGTGTTGAGCTGTGGTTCCAATGACAGAAATAAGACAATGATTTCTGGACAGCACCTACACCTTGAGATCAAGCTCCAGGATCAGCACACACAAGAATAAAATAAATAAATGAAAAGAAAGGTGGAAGAAGAAAATGGGAGCCGATTTCAGAGTTTAAAATGAGCAAAACTGAGTGAGCTTACACTTGTTACTGTACTTACTCAAGGGTCTTACATCTGAGGATCAGTGTTCAAGGCCAGCCAAGGCAGGGGTGTCCATGTACTCAACTCTAATTAGCCAACTACAGTTTTTTTAAAGCTCCAAATGTGCTGTGGCTAGTATTAAAAATATACTGGGACGGGGCTGGGAAGGTGACTCAGTGGGAGAGTACTTGCTTTGCATGCAAGAAGCCCTGGGTTCAATTCCTCACCAACACGTAAGCAGAAAAAGCCAGAAGTGGCGCAGTAACACAAGTGGTACGGCTCTAGCCTCAAGCTGAAGAACTGAGGGACAGCACCCAGGCCCAGAGTTCAGACTCCATGACAGGCAAAAAAAAAAAAAATAGAAACTGGGACATTACCTAGGCTCTGATTTATAGTTCCTAGCCCAAAATATATATGGAAATAAAAAGTAGAAATTAAAAAATGTATAAGAAAATCCAATTAAATTTTCAAAATGAGTCATGAGTTTTTGGTTTTTATGTGTAATCCTCTTTTTTGGTCGGTTGTAAGGCTTGAACTCTGGGCCTGAAGGCTGTCCCTCAGCTCTTCAGTTCAAGGATAGTGCTCTACCACTTTAGCTACAGTGCCATTTCCTTTTGTGTGTAATCCTAAATACTAATATAGATTAAATCTGAGGGCTATCGTCTCTCATCTTGAAATCACAAGCAAAACAAATAAACAAGAAAACAGTAGTGAATCTGTGATGGAGTTGTAAAGCACCAGGCTTGAGTGAGAAAGCTATGAAACAGTGCCCTGGCTCAGAGATCTAGCTTCAGGATCACAAAAATGTAAATAAGAAGAGAACCTGGAGCTGGTGACTCATGCCTGTAATTCTAGAACTCCAGGAGGCAGAAATATGGGTATCCAGTGTAAAGGCCAACCCAAGCAGGAAAGTCCAGAAGACAGTTGTTTGTGGGCCATCCTGGGGCAAGAACTGTAGTACTCCCAGATTTTTGGCAGTTAATTGGAGGTAAGGATTTTAGACTTTCCTGCTCAGCCTGGCTTTGAAGCATGAAGGTCCGATTTCAGCCTCCTGAAACAAGCCAGGTCTTGCATGAGTTCTGGCTCCAGCACCAGCACACTCACAAAAAATGAAATGAATACACGCAAAGAAGACTAGAAGAGAAAGAAGAACCAATAACTGAGGCTGCAATGAGTCAATCAGCCCATCACTGGTGGCTCATAACTGTAATTCTAGTTACTCAGGAGGCTAAACTGTGTGGATATTATTTAAAGGCCAGACCGAGTAGGAAAGTCCGTAAGATTTGTGTGTGTGTAAGTATGTCTGTGTGAGTCCTGTTGCTGGAACTTGTACTGTTTTGTTCAAAGCTCTACTAATCTCAGCTTTTTAGTGGTTATATTTGGAGATACCATGTACTTTGCTGCCCAGGCTGCCAAACTTTGATTCTCAGATTTCAGCCTCATAAATCTGGTCTGGCTCTACATTATATTCATTTCTAATTAAACACCGAAACAGAAAAAAAAATCCTGGAGTTTAGCTGTGGTTCAACTGGCAGAAGTGGGAAAATTTCTGGGACAGCACCCAGACGCTGAGTTCAAGCTGGAGGACAAACTCAGAAGAAATAAAAAGAGGATAGAAGTACAAAAGGAAGAGTCAGTGACAGAGGTTGAAATGAACCAAACATTGGTTTCTCACACATGTTGTACTAGGGACTCAGGAGGATTAAATCTAAGATTCACGGTTCATGGTCAGCCCAGGCAGGAGAGTCCATGAGACTCATATATCTAATTTGCCACCAAAAAAATAAGCTATAATTTGTAACTTCGGCTCATTCGGTTGAGTGCTAGTCTCAAATAGAAACTTTGGGACAAAACCTAGGCCCTGATTTGAAGTCCTAGACATACATTTCAAAACAAACAAACAAACAAAAATATCCCATGAATTAAAAAATGATGGGAAAAAGAGAAAACTAAGGTTTAAAAATGAGCCATGTTTTTTGGTTCATGTGTGTATTCCTATCCATTCTAGGTTCAAAGCTAGACTGGGCAGTAAACCCCAACTACCCAACCAAAAGCTGGATGTGCAGATATGATAGTAGATGTAAAGCACTGTATTTGGTGCAAAAGCTAATTTAAAAACTGCTGACCCAGAGTTCAATTCTTAGTGCTAAAAAATTGTAGGAGAGTGAAAAAAGACCAATTGTAAATTTAAATATAAGTCTGGGGTTTGTTGGTAATGGCTGTAGTTGATCCCTGGCTACAAAAATCTTCGGATCAAGTTTAAAGGCCAACCCAAAAAGCAAAGTTCAGGAGATTTTGTGTGTATATGTGTGTGTATGTGTGAATGTTTGTGTGTGTGTGTGTGTGTGTGTGTGTGTGTGTGTGTTTGTGTGTGTGTGTGTGTGTGTGTGTGTGTGTTTCTATTTGTGATGTGTGTGCTTCTGTAGTATCCTTTGCCTAGTACCCTAGCATTCTCAGCTTTTGTGTGGTGAATTGGAGATAAGAGTGTCATCGACTTTCCTGCCCAGACTGGCTTTGAAACATTGTCCTCAGATTTCAGCTACTTTATTTAGCTGGAATTTGAGCAGTGGCTTAAGTGGCAGAACTGGGAAAATATTTTCTGGAACTGCATGCAGACCCTGAGTTCAAGCCCCAGGACATACACAGAAGAAATAAAGAGGAGTCGAAGTAACCAAGGAAGAGCGAGTGACAAAGGCTTAAATCAATCAAGCATCAGTGGCTCATACATGTTTTACTAGCGATTCAAGAGCCTGAAATCTGAGGATGATGGTTCATGGCCAGCCTAGGCAGGAGAGTCCATGACTTTTGTCTCTAATTAATCAACCCTCAAAAAAGTGCCAAATAATTATGATCATCTCATGTAATAGAGGATATGCTTGAAAAAAATCTTCTAGGACAGAATATGAGCCCCAATTTGTTGACCCAGGATCAGCACACACAAATGCAAAAAATAAAAAGTAAACAAAAGAAGGAAGTGGCAAGCACATATTAACGTTTTAAAATGACACAACGGTTGTTGGTCCTGTGTATAATCCTAACTACACAAGAGCCTGACATCTGAGGATTGTGGTATCAAGTAAGCCTGGGTAAGAACGTGCTTGAGATGCTTATCCCAGCTACCTAACACAAAGCCCTGAGCTGGAGCTGAGGTGGTAAAGCAACACCCTTCAGTTAAATAGCTAAGAAAAAGTCCCCAGAGGCAGAGGTCAAGCTGCAGGACGACTAAAAATTACAAATAACAAAATCAATACAAAGGAGAGCAGATGAAGAGAGACTGAAATCTGAGGATCCACGATTTAAAGTTAATGCATGCAAGAAAATCCATGAGACGTTCTGTGTATGTGTGCATGTGTGCCATCTTGAAGCTTGTGTGTGCCTCCTTGAACTTGTGCTGGTTTGTTCAAGGACAGAGCTCTACCACTCCAATATTTGCAGTGGTTAATTGGAGGTCATGGTCTAATCGACTTTCCTTCTCAGCCTGGCTTGATTCATGTACGATTTCTTCAGATTCTTTTCTCCAATTAATTGTCAAAAAGAAAAAAAGCCTGGGAATTGAGTTATGGCTCAAGTGGCAGGATTGGGCAATCAGTTTCTGGGACAGCAACCAGACCCTGAGTTCATGCCCCAGGACAATCACAGGAGGATTAAAGAAAGAGAGGCTAGAAGTGCAGAAGGAAGATCCAATGACAGACGTTTCAATAAATCAAGCATTCGTAGCTCACCAATGTTCTATCAGCTATTCAGGAGGATGAAATCTGAGGATCACCATTGAGGGCAAGCCCAGGTAGGAGAATCCATGAGACCCTTATGTATCATTTGTCACCAAAAATATGACACTAGCTGTGCTCTGTTTCATGTGGTATATTCCTAGTCTTATATAGAAAGCTCTGGTACAGCACACAGGCCCTGGTGCTGAGGTCCCAGCACAAAAACATACAAAAACAAAGAAAAAAGAGCACAAATTATGAAAGATGAGAGAGAGAGAAAATTATCATTTCAAAATGAGCCATGGGTTGTTGGTTTATTTGTGTATACTGAGGAAGTTGAAATATGAGGATCACAACTCAAAGCCAGCCTGGCTAGGAAAGTGATTGAAATTCTTATCTTCAACTACCCAGCAAAAGCTGGAAATGAAGGTGTGATAGTAGTTGTAAAGTACTGAAATTCGGTGAAACGCTGGAAGTAGTTTCCTGGTCCAGAATTCAGCCCAAAGTCGACCAAAAACAAAACTGAAAGAAGAGAAGAAATGACCATTTGAGATTTAAAAAATAAGCCTGGCGCTGGTGGTTCATGCTTATAATTTTAGTTTTCAGGAGGCTGAAGTTTGAAGATAGTATTTAAAGGTCAGTCCAAACAGGAAAGGCATGGGGCTTTGTTTTTTCTGTTTGTCAACCTAGGGGTTGAATTTATGTATGAGCTCTACCACTCCCAGCATCTTGGCAGTTGATGAAAACAATCTCATGAACTTTCCTGCTCAGGCTGGCTTCAAACTATGATACTCAGATTTCAGCCTCCTGAGTCTTGCTGGGCTTTACATGAGACTAATCTCCAAAAGGAAGACAAATAAAACCTGGCGATTGAGCTGTGGCTCCAATGGCAGAAATGAGAAAATAATTTCTGAAACAGCACCCAGACCTTGATATTAACTTCAGGGCCAACATACATACAAAGAATAAAATAAATGTGGAGGAGGGTGGGAGAAGAAAGAGTCAATTTTAGAGTTTAAAATGAGCCAAGCGTAGTGGGCACACACCTGTGATGGTAGCTACTCAGGAGGCTCAAATCTGAGGATCACAGTTGAAAGCCAGACCAGATAGGAGAATTCATATATTCAACTCTAAGTAGCTATTTAAAACCTAACAATATCAACAAATAGCCACAAGTTGTGCGGTGGCTCATTTGTTAATTTGCTAGTCTTGAATAAACACCTCAGGGATAGCACCTGGGCTGATTTGTGGACCCAGGACCAGCATATACAAGGAAATAAAAATACAAATAAAAAGGTGTAAGTATGGCAGAGAATATAGCTTAGTGATAGCGTGCTTGCCTAGCATGTTTGAATTCCTGGGTCTGTTTCCTCAGTACCTCATAAATAGAAAAGCCTGGAAACGGCACTGTGGCTCAAGTAATAGAGTCCTCAACTTCAGTAAAAGAAGCTCAAGAACAGTGCCCAAGCCCTGATTTCAAGCCTCAAGGCCAGGAACAAAAAAGAAAAAAAAGGTGGGAGAAAATCCAATTAAAGTTTAAAAATTATCCCTGAATTTTTGCTTGATGTGTTTAGTCCTAGTGATTCAGAAGGCTGAAATCTAAAGGTTGTTGTTCATAGCCAACCTGGGCAGGGAAGTGCCTAAGTCTCCAACTAATCAGCAAAAAAATCCAGAAATGAGGATGTGGTTGTATTTGGAAAGTACCAGCCCTGAGGAAAAAAACCTATGATAAACAGTGCCCTGGCTCAGAGATCCAGCCTCAGGATCACAATAAGAGAAATAAATGATTGGAAGTAGAGAACCTTGGACTGTTGGCTCATGTCTGTAATTCTAGAAAAGCAAGAAGCTAAAATATAAGATCGAGTGTAAAGGCAAACCGAGTCAAGAAATTCCAGGAATCCATGTGACCTATGTTTCTTTAGGCCTGGCTTACTTCACTGAATATAATTGATTTCAGCCTCCTTAGTAGTATTGGGGTTCGCATGAGACTCTTCAAAAAGAAAGCAGCTGGAAGTTGAGCTGTGGCTCAATTGGCAGAACTGAGCAAAATCTCTGAGACAGTGGCCAGTCCCTAGATGGAGAAAAAAACATAAAAATTTCAAAAATAAATAATAAATTGTAATACAGAAAATATCATGTTTAATATGACACAAAGGAAAACTTTTTTTTTTTTAAGTTCAGCAAACAAGAACATACTACAATGTTTCAAAATGACATACTGAGAGTAAGGGGAAAAAGAAAAATTTTAAAATTCATGTAAATATTAAATCCAAACTGTCATGACCAAAATCTAATATGATCAGAAACGTATCTCTCACTTGTAATTGCTTATAAACAATTGTCCCTCCAGTTTCAGCACTAGCATGGGGATTTATGTAGGACCTCTCTATGCAGCCTTGATTGAATAGGGATCTTCCTGCTTTAGACTCTTGAGTTAGAAATACAGGCTTTGCTCTTTTTTTTAATACACAAATTACATTTTAAAGCTCAACATCAATATTTAAATAATGGATTATGCGTAAAAGCATGAAAAAACATCCACCAGAGAACCTCTGAGCAATACTATCATAACAGTAGAAGAGCACCTACCACTTAATGTAGGTAACAGAAGGAAGATTTAGCATTTTTTTGGAAGTACAGGGGATTGAACACAGGGCCTCATGTTTGCTAGGTATAAAATTCAGTGACATTAATTATATGCACACTACTTTTTAACCATTACCTCTGCTTGTTAACTTTCCTTTCAATACTAATGGAATCCACACAATGACCTGCACCAGAAACTTTTGTTTTGTTTGGTTTTTGGTCGGTCATGGGGCTTGACCTTTGAATTGGGCACTGTCTCTGTGCTCTTCAGCTCAAGGCGAGTTCTCTACCGCTGGAGCTACAAGACCACTTCCGGTTTTCTAGTGTTTTATTGGAGATAATAGTCTCACAGAATTTCCTGCCCGGGCTGGCTTTCAACTGTGATCCTCAGATCTCAGCCTCCTGAGTATTTGGGATTACAGGTGTGAGCCACCCTCGCCCAGCCCCAGAAACTTTTAATCTTCCCTATTTCCCTTAAGAAATTCTTTAGTCCATATATTTTACATAAATTGATTATTTTGTGTCCATCCATGACAGACATATATTAATTGCAGCCTTTTGTGGATGAGTTATAATTTATGCACACCTCATTTTATAAACTTATTCATCTGGGCCCACATTTAGCAGCTTGTTCTGAGAAGAATGGTAGCTATTTTGCTAGCCACCTCTATCCTCTGCCATTTCCTATTCAAATTAGTCTTTGGTATCAGTTTGAGTCTGCTCAGAGGGTAGAGCCAGCCTGGCCTGGCTTTGAACCATGATCCTCAGATCTCAGTCTCCTAAATACCTAGGATTACAGGCTTGAGACATCTGCACCAGGCCATCATTTCTTCCAAGAACATTTCAGGGGGATGGAATAGCACAGCACCACATACATTTATTAGCAACTGCCCCTGGTGAGCCAGATGCTCAGACCAAATCCACTGACCTTGATATTGTCTTTGGTGTCCAAAAGAATATTGTTGGAGTTAAGGTCTTCGTGTATGATTTTGTTTTGTTGTAAGTAGTGAACAGCACTTACATGTGTGACAAGCCTCCTGGTTTCATCCTCATATAGGCGGCAGAATTTTCAGATCCACCACAGGAAGTATCCCCTAGTGGCCAGTTCCATGATGAGATACACATTCTCTTCCTTCTCCTTTACCTGGTACAACCTGCCGATGTGTTTGTGCCATACCTTCTTAAAAATGTCCACATTTTCTTTATCCAATGATGAGGACTCTCACTTCCAGAGTATTTTAAATACCACGTCCTTGTCTGTGAGGTGGGAATGGGTCAGCTTCACTTTTCCATAGGTACCTGTGTCTAAGAGCTCTTTCTTCTGGTATTGTTTGATGATCTCCTCCTTCAAGGAGCTTGAGAGTGATTCTTTCTGTACTTCCATCGTTCTGCTACAATGGCAGGTAGCAAGTCTACCTAAATAAATTAAATAAAGTAAAGGAAAACCCAGAAAGAGTAAAAAGAAATAACTAAATCCAAATAACACCCCGTCCCCACTAACAAAAAATCATTTAACTTTGATTCAGTGTAGCGGGTCATCAAGCAAGAGCTCCAAGCTCTGTTAACTGATATAGGTTGGAGCACAGTGGCTTCCTATATATCTTTCATGACCTCACACAATGGAGCAATCACAACCAGGCATAGTGATGTCATAGAAGAAATGGACCAATCAGAGTCTGGTCCAGTGAGGTCAGAGAAATAGTGGACCAATCACAGCCTGCCAGCATTGACACTCTAGCTCTTAGACCTCAAAGACTGTTGCTAAGGAATCCATGAGGTTTCTCTTGTTGTTCTCGTGGCATTTCTATCTGAAACCACTAGGAGAGTGGTTAAAATCCTCTGATTTTCTGGAGGACTACTGAATCTTATAAATTTCTTCTCTGGAGACACTAGCTAATAGCCTCCATTCTTGATGGCCACCTTATCCAATGTCTTTTTCCAGCAATAGCACTGCACAAAGGACTCCGCCCTTCTCAAGGACAGCTGTGTGCTACAAGTTCCTCACGAGGGGACAAGTTCCAGGGTGTCTTTGAGCCACCACCCTCACAATTCACCTTCCTGAGTTAGGATTATAGGCCTGACCATCGGTAGGTACTTAGCTCATCTCTTACATTTGGAGGAAGTATATTTGCTAGAAAGGTGGTTTTAGATGTGTCCTTTTAACCCTTTTAATTTGTTCTCTGAGTAAGGTTATCTACAGACCTCAGAGCACATCTTGGCTTTCTCTCTGAATATTTAGTTTCTGTGAAAGACTCGTCTCAGGCCTAAGTGTTTAAGGCTTCAAATGCTTTATAGGTTTCCAGACATATCCAGGGCTTGTTCTTTTTCATCTTTCAATGACAGCTCTAATTTCCTCCCTTAGTCATGGTCTATTGACCCCTTTGACTCTGGCATAAATGAGGGAAGACAGGCAGGGCTGTTGTGTTGCTAAGGAAAGCAGACAGAGCTGCCTTGTTGCTGAGAAAAAGAGGCAGGCCTGTCTTGTTACATAGTTTCATTTTATTCCCCAATGTTGGTAAATAAAACCTCCGGACTGGACTTCAGGAGCTGTCCATGATCATTGCTCCATTCCTTTTCCCTGCTCTTACCATACTGCCTTTCTATTTAAATTCATATTTACTTTTAATTTTTGTTAGGAACAAAGATGCAATTAAAAATCTATATGTAATGTTAATTTTTATTCTTGAATTACTAAAATACATGAAGAACATGTCAATTAAAGCAGCATAAAATGGCAGATGGCGTGAGCTTGATCACTGTCCCTCTACTCTGTCTCTCTTGCTCTACCTTGGGGTGACTACTGCAACTATTTAGCTTTGTAACCCTGCATCTAAACCAAATGTGCACAAAGTTCAGGCTATTAAAAAGAGACTTGCCCACAGCTATCCAAGTCGCTCAAACTGCTATCTTTGTAAGAGGTTAAATTTCCATTCACACTATGGAGATTCAAACGTCTACACTCAGGTTCACAGACCTGAGCCAAGTCTGTGCTGCAACCAGGACTGAAGGTGGTAACTTATTGTTCACTAAGGGAGAAGTCTGCAATAGCTAGAAATCTGCATTTTGCCTTTCCTACTAAGTCACAGTATCAGGTATGAGGATCAAGGAGTTACACAGGCCTTTTAGAAGTTACTAGACTTTGGGTTTTAACTTTTGTAATTCCAAGTTTCTCTTCAGATTAAATATTGGGCCTGCACAACAGCAGCCCATGAGGAAGTGATGTCCAGAACTTGTGTAAGTGTCTGAGACAATTTGAATTTGTTTTTACTGAATTGTCTTTTTTTCTACAATTCACACCTATGGCCAAATAGAGTGTAGAAAAACAAGGCCATTTCCACCAAACCAGATTGTTGGTGTTCAAGACCTAACTTGAGTCAACTCCATTTGATGCAATACTGTTCAAAGGAACATTCATTCAGTGAGGAGTAAAACATTGCACATCTGTCAGAGATAGACGTTAACAGATATCCTTGACTTTTAACATTATATGTGGTATTTGAGACAGATGATGGTGGCATATACCTGTAATCCTGGCTACTCAGCATTCTAGTTTGAAGCCACCCAGGTCCAGAATGTCTGTGAGAATTTTATCTCCAATTAACCACCAATAAGCCCAAAGTAGAGTTGTGGTTCAAGTGGTAGAGCAATAGTCTTGGACACAAAATCTCAGGAACAGCACCCAGGCCCTCAATTGAAGTGCCAGGCAAGGCTAGCAAACACATACCAAAAATGTGGTATTTGCAACCAAAGAATAAATTTCA
Organism: Dipodomys merriami; assembly: GCF_024711535.1. Classification (NCBI taxonomy): domain Eukaryota; kingdom Metazoa; phylum Chordata; class Mammalia; order Rodentia; family Heteromyidae; genus Dipodomys; species Dipodomys merriami. The sequence goes on from NW_027206018.1 coordinate 669,425, forward strand.
ATTTGATCTCTTTTTAGCCAATTTAATGTCTGAGCTCTTGATCTGCAAGCCTCTTTGTCACTCTACTCTTGGAGAACAACAATTATTCAAGTGGAAAAGAAGGATCTAGAATTATTCTCCATTAGAGATACTGATGTTTGAAAGACTATGCGAAAAAAAATACTTCAGTCTCTAAAAGAATATAGCACTCACAGTGGAACCTCTGAATTTGTTAATTGATGGTCAGTATCTAGGCTTGAACTCAGAAGCTGGGCTTAGTCCCTCAAGGCTAGCACTCTACCACATGAGACACATCTCCACCTCTAGTCTTTTTGGCAATCAATTGGAGTAAGAGTCTCATGAATTTTCCTATCTGAGCTAGCTTTGAATAATGATCCTCAGATCTCAGCCTCTTGAGTAGCTAGGATTACAGGCTTGAGCCTCTGATGGCTAATTGAAATTTAATGGTACCTTCTACCAGAGATGGTAGTTAAGACCTTTACATCCACCACAAAAGTCCAAGTTAATTTCAGCTTTGGTTTCTCCAACACACTTAAGAGAAAGATAAGTAGATATCTACCATTAAACATTAATAGTAGAATTCAAATACTCTTGGCTTATTTTTTCTTAATTGTGAGAATACCACACAAAGGAGTTAAAACTACATGGGCAAGATCTTCGTTTATTTTGAGTCCTGCTAAATCCTTGATGTCCAGATACAAATCCCAAAATACAAGTGTTAGGAGGTCAGAGACAGGAGAGTTCCCAGAAATTGCATTAAAATTAATACTAAAAATAATATCATTTATTTAACTACCAATCTAATAAGTACATTTAATATAATTTTTTCCAAGCCTTTCCATTTCCTAACAAATGTAGCAATGTCATTACTTCTGATGGAGGCATAGAATTCCATTGTGTATATATACCACATTTTCTTGATCCATTCAACTACTGAGAGGCATCTGGGTTGGTTCCATATGTTACTTATGGTAAATAATGCTGCAATAATAAACAAAGTCGTGCTGGTAGCTTTAGTGTGGTCTTGTTTGTGATCATTTGGGTAAATGCCCAAAAGTGGGATTGCTGGGAAATACGGGAACTCTATGTGGAGTCTTTTGAGGAACCTCCATATTGCTTTCCAAAGTGATTGAACAATTTTACACTCCCACCAACAATGTAGTAATGTTCACTTCTCTCCGCATCCCCTCAAGCATCTGTTGTTATTAGAGTTCTTGATTATTGCCATTCTAACTGGGGTGAGGTTGTATCTCTATGTTGTTTTGATTTGCAATTTTTTATGGCTAGAGAGGTTGAGCATTTCTTCATGTGTCTATTGGCAATTCTTCTTTCCTCTTGAGAGAAGTTTCTCTGAAAGTATTTAGCCCACTAATTTATTGGGCAGTTGTTTCTTTGGAGATTTGTTATTGGGGGATTTAATTTTTTGAGTTCCAGGGTATATTTTAGATATGAGGCCCTTGTCCATTGTATGGCTAGTGAAGATCTTCTGCCAATCTGTGGGCTCTCTATTGATCTTGCTAGCTATGTGCTTGGCCATGCAGAAACTCTGCAATTTTGTGCAATCCCATTTGTTCAACCTTTCTTTGATTTGTTGTGTTTCTGGGTCTCTATTAAGAAAATTTCATCCTGTGCCAAGGAGACCTAGGGTTTCTCCTATTCCATCCTGTAATGTTTTCAGATTGTCTGCTTTGACTTTGAGGTCTTTGATCCATTTGGAGTTGATTCTGGTGCAGAATGATATATAAGAATCTAGCTTTCATTTTGTACAAGTAGTTAACCAATTTTGTCAGCACCATATATTAAAGAGGTTGTCTTTCTTCCATTCTATTTTTTGAGCTCCGTTATCAAAGATTAGTTGGCTATAGGTCTGTGTGTTAATTTCTGGGTTTTTAATTCTGTTCCATTGGTCCTGAGGTCTGTTCTTGTGCCAGTACAATGCTGTTTTGATTACTATGGCTTTGTAGTAGTGTTTGAAATTTGGTATTGATATTCCTCCAGCCCTGTTCTTTCTGTTGAGGATTGTTTTTGCTATTCGGGGTCTTTTACTGTACCATATGTATTTTTGGATTTCCTCTTCTAATTCCTTTGAAGAATGAGGGTGGAATATTAATAGGTATTGCATTGAATTTGGAGATAGCCTTCGGAAGAATGGCCATTTTCACGAAGTTAGTCTTTCCAAACCAGGAGCATGGGAGGTTTTGCCACTTTCTAAGTTCTGTTTTGATTTCCTTTTTCAGGTTTTCAAAGTTTTCATCATAGATGTCCTTCACTTCTTTGGTTAAGTTAATTCCTAGGTATTTTATTTTTTGTGGGGCTATTACGAATGGAGTTGCTGTCCGAATTTCAGCCTCACTTTTTTTATTGTTGGCATACAGAAAGGCCATTGATTTTTGAGTGTTAATTTTATACCCTGCTACTTTGCCAAAGTTTTGAATCAGCTTGAGTAATTTGGGAGTGGGGTCTGTGGGATTCTTTAAATACAAAATCATGTCATCTGCAAAGAGGGAGAGTTTTACTTCTTATTTCCCTATTGGGATCCCCTTTATGTTTTCATCTAATCTTATTTGTAGCTAAGCATTCTAATACTAGATTGAAGAGAATTGGAGATAGTAGATGTCCTTGTCTCGTTCCTGAATTAAGAGGAAATAGCTTTAGTTTTTCACCATTAAATGGAATGCTGGCAGTTGGTTTGTCATATACAGTCTTTACTGTATTGAGGAATGTTCCATGGATTTCTAATTTTTCCAGAACCATCATCATAAAGGTGTGTTGGATCTTGTCAAATGCTTTTTCTGCATCTATTGAGATAACCATGTGGTTCTTATCCCTGATCCTGTTGATATGATGAATTATACTAATTGATTTCTGTATATTGAACCAGCTTTGCATCCCTGAAATGAATCCTGTTTGATCGTTGTGTATGATTTTTTTTGATGAATTGTTGAACTCAATTGGCCAAAATTTTGTTGAGAAGTTTTTCATGAATGTTCATCCAAGTAATGGGTCTATGGTTCTCTTTCTTTGAGAAGACCCTGCCTGGTTTGGGGATGAGGGTTATGATGGCTTCATAGAATGAGTTCCGTAGTGAACTTTCTCTTTCAATTTCATTGAAGAGTTGGAGGGGTATTAGTGTGAGATCTGCTTTGAAGACCTTGTAAAATTACACTGTGAAACCATCTGGACCTGGGCTTTTCTTAGATGAGAGATCTCTTATTACTTTTTATATTTCAATGCTTGATATGGGCCTGTTAAGGTGATTTAACTCATCTTGGTTTAGTTTTCAAATGTCAGTATTTGTTAGGAAAAGGTCCTTTTCTGCCAATTTTTCAATCTTATTAGTATAAATTATTGAGTAGTATTTCCTTATAATGTTCTGAATCTTTGTTGTTTCTCTGGTGATGTTTCCATTCTCATCTCTGAGTTTATTTATTTGGGTGTGTTCTTTTATTTTTCTGATAAGATTTGATAATGGTCTGTCAATTTTGTTATTTTTTTCGAAGAACAAACTCTTTGTTTTGCTGATTATTTCTATGGCTTTTTTGTATTCTAATTCATTTAATTCTGATTTAATTTTAATTCTTTCTTTCTGCTCATTGGGTTGGGGTTTATCCTGCTGCTCTTTTTCAAGGAGGCTCAGATGTGTCATTAAATTGTTGGTTTCAGATCTCTCCAATATGTTGATGTAGGAACTCAGAGTATAAACTTGCCTCTGAGTATTGACTTTGCTGTGTCCCAGAGGAGTTGGTAATTTATGTGCTCATTTTTGTTGAATACCATGAAATTTGAATTTCATTTCTAATTTCTTCCATGACCCACTCATGATTCAGCAGTGTTTTGTTCAACCTCCATGTGTTACAGGACTTTCTTTAGTGGCTTTTTGTGCTGAGTCCTACTTTTAATCCTTTGTGGTCTGAGAGAATGCAAGGTATAATTTCAATATATCTGAATTTGGACAAGTTTGCTTTGTTGCCTAAAATGTGGTCTATTTTTGAAAATGTTCCATATGCTGCTGAGAAAAATGTCTATTCTGATGCTGCTGGGTGAAATCTTCTGTAGATGTCTTTAAAATCTTGTTGATCTATGCCGTTGTTTAGATATGCAGGTTCTTTGTTGTGTTTTTGCCAAGTTGATCTATCTAACGGGGATAGTGGTGTGTTAAAGTCTCCCACAATTAATGTCTTTGGATCTATGTGGGATTTGAGGGAAAGTTGGGTTTCTTGGATAAATTTTCGTGCTCCGTTGTTTGGTGAATAGATATTTAAAAGTGTAATATCCTCCTGAAGGAGAGATACATTAATTAGTATGTAGCAACCTTCTTTATCTCTTCACACTAATTTTCAATTGAAGTCTATTTTACCTGATATTAGGATTGCAACTCATGCCTGTTTAGGGGGGCCGTTTGCTTGGTAGATTTTGCTCCAGCCATTCATATTGAAAATGTGTTTGTTTTTATGGGCAAAATGTGACTACTGAAGGCAGCAGATAGAAGGATCTTGCTTTTTAATCCATCTAGACAGTCTATGTCAATTAATTGGAGAGGTAAGTCTGTTAATGTTGCGAGATAGAACTGACAAGTATTTGGGAGTTCCTGCCATTTTCTTCATCTTGGGGGCTGTGGCAACTGGGTTCTTTCTATGGTTCTTGGATTCTCAGTTTGGCTGTTGTTTCTTGGACTTTTTTGTGGTCTTGTTGGTTTTCTATGTGTAGGACATCTTTAAGAATCATTTGTAGGGCTGGTTTGGTGGAGATGTATTGTTTCAAGTTTTCTTTGCTGTGGAAGCTTTTTGTTTGACCTTCCTTTATGAAGGAGAGTTTAGCTGAGTACAGTTTTCCTGGGTGATTGTTGTTTGTCTTTACAGCATGGCATACATCATTTCAGCCTCTTCTTGCTTTGATTGTCACTCCTGAGAAATCTGGGGTGATTCTAACTGGTTTCCCTTTGTAGGTGATTTATCTTTTCTCCTTGACAGCTTTAAGATTCTTTTCCTTGGTCTGAATTGATCCTGTGAGGATTATATTGTGATGCTGGGTTGTCCTGTTCTGGTCTGGTCTATTTGAAGTTCTAAAAGCTTCTTGTATCTGAATACGCCTATCTTTTTGCATGTTTGGGTAGTTCTCTGCTAAGATCCTGTTAAACAAATTTCCTAGACCATTAACTTCGGTTTCTAGGTGCTCCTCTACACCCATTATCCTCAGATTAGTCCTTCTGATGGTGTCTTCCAAATGTTGAATAGATCTATCATATTTCTTGGACTTTTCTGGGATGGTTGTATGTTCTTTCTCTATAATATCTAGGCTGCCTAAATGCCTAAGACTTCGTAGGGACATAATAGATATCATTGAATACTAGATGCACGGCTCTGGCAATCTCTACTAATATGCATTTATTGGCATACTACCTATCCATGTATGGCTATTTTGGCCACCTCTGGGGCTTGATCTCAGCACCTGCCAAGAATTTCATCCTCGAGTAAGAAGCCAAGTGTGACACCTGTTTTCCTTTTCTGGGAGAGTGCTGGGTGTCAGGTATGATGAAGAACAAGTCTACAAATCTAGATGCAATGTGATAGCATGTAAACAATGTCAAACATGTTTAGGTGTCCTCACTGTCGGTAAAATAAATGGTAAATAAATGAATAAAACAGCAAATACAATGAATAACCACACTAAACATGATATAGACTGAATATCTATATGGAAGTTCAATCCTATCTTTAAAATATATATAAGGAGTATGACTGGGGCATGAATTCAGGCCTAGGGAACAGGCCTGAATTTCTGGTCTTCAAGCATAGTGACCTTCCCCTTCCCCCACAGTGCAACACAGTTAACCAGTTTCTAAGTTTGAATCCCAGGCCTTGCCTACAAAAAATCGCACATTCCAAGCCAAGGAGTTTCATTAGCTTTTTTAATATTATTTTATAGTTCACTTTGCCTTTATTTGAAACATTTTGATTTTATAACATGAGAGTTTTTCAAAAAAGGGGTTTAAACTTTTACATTTCAGCATAGCACATTGGTGTTTTTGACCATCTGCCATGAAGAGTGAGAATGAAAATGAGGATATTATTTCTCCCTAGAAGGTTGGGACAGTTGATGTTATTTCTTATTTTTTCTTTCTTCTTTTTTTTTTTTTTTGTTGGTCGTGGGGCTTGAACTCTGGGCTTCGGTGCTGTCCCTGTGCTCTTCAGTTCAAGGGAAACGCTGAAGCACTTAAGCCACAGCACCACTTCCAGTTTTCTAGAGGTTTATTGAAGATAAGAGTCCCACAGACTTTCTTTCCTGGCTGGCCTTGAGTCGCCTTCCTCAAATCTCAGCCTCCTGCATAGCTAGGATTATAGGCATGAGCCACCCGTGCCTGGCAGTTGATGTTATTTCTATTTAGAGTTATTCTTGTAATTATAAAATGTCTGCAATTGTGTCCTGTGAGTTTTCCTCAGTGCCTACCACGAAATAGACTAGGGGAGTCCTCATACCACCAAAGGTTGAGTTTCTGAATAAACACTCACTTCTGTGAGGACAGTAGGTACTTGTAAGCATTTTGGGACTAAACTGGATTGTAAAATGAAAAACAAAAATATTGGTACTAAGATGTAGCTCAGTAGTGGAGTAGTTGCCTAAAGAGCATAAGACACTGGAAGAAAAGTTTCCTAAAGCTCAGAATTTTAGAATTTTGTCTGAACAAACTTATTTCCTTCCTTTTTTTTGGTCTGTGGTGGGGCTTGTACTCTGGGATTGGGCATTATCCCTGCACTCTTCACCTCTTTGCAAGCACTCTACAGCTTGAGCCACATCGCCACTTATGGTTTTCTAGTGGTTTATTGGAAGTAAGAGTCTCCCGGACTTTCCTGCCCGGACTTGCCTTGAACCGACATCCTCAGATCTCAGCGTCCAGAGTAACTAGGATTATTTGTGTGAGCCAATGATGCCTGGTTCATGAACAAATATTTTAAGATTGATTCTAAAGAAAGAAACCTCGAACAAAGTTTTTTTTACAAATAATTTATAATGCCATAGTTAAGGCACTAATTCAGAAGTATTTTTTCTTTGGCTGGTTTCTTAGTTTATTTATATATATACATTATTAATTTATATACACACATATTATTAAAAACATAGCTTTGGAGTGTACCTAAGAATATATGTGCTCATGTAAAATTATACAAATGCACAAGCTTGATTTTTTTTCAGTTTTTTGGTGCCACAAATTAGGTGGGATTTGTGTATTGTTATTTTGTTCTCTGATTTTGGGGGATTTCTCTCCCCTTTATTCCCCTACCCCCCTCTCCCTGCAATTGAACTCAGCTTGCTCTTTCTTTGCTTGGTTGTTCGGAGCTGATTTTCTAACACTTCAGCAATACCTGTTGACTGGCTTTTTGCCAGTTAATTGGAGGTGATATATCTCAGGCTTTGCTGCCTGGATTGGCTTTGAAACTTCATCTTCCAGTTCTCACCTCCTGAGTAGCTGGGATTACAGATGTGAGCCACTGGGGTGTGTAGGGATAAATTAATTTGGTTGATGTGTTCTTTCTGTTTTTCTAAGCATGGAATGATCTACTATAGAATTTCAATGAATGTCCTGGGTCTGAAGTAAGATATATAATACATATGCAAATCTGTATAGTTCTCATAAGATGTAATCAATTTAATACATGTTATAAGTGTAATAATAGTCAATAAAATAATGAATGAATAATACAAAAAATAAAATAAATACACTCAAAGCAAATTGCAATAAACATAAGTATGTAGATATTAATCATTATTTCAAATGTGAATGAATATTGCATTAACAGGGCTGGGGATTGAATTCAGGCCTAGGGAACAGGCCTGAATTGTTTGTCTTCTAAGAGAATGAGTTTCCCCATCCCCCTAGTGAATTAGTGTTACCCAGACTCTGAGTTCTATTCCCAGGCCTGGCAGAAAAAAAAGGCATGAATTCCAAGCCAGGGAGCTTCATTAGTATTGTATGTAAGTATGTATGTATGTATGTATGTATGTATGTATGTATGTATGTATGTATGTATGTATGTATGTATGTATGTATATATGTATGTATATATAAATATATCATGGGACTTGAATTCTGGCCTGGCCTTGGGAGCTCTCCTTGTGCTCTTCAGCTCAAGATGAGCGCTATAATGCTTAAGCCACAGCACCACTTCTGGTTTTCTAGTGGTTTATTGGAGATAAGTGTCTCAAAGTCTTTCCTGCCCTGGCTGGCTTTGAACTGTGATGTTCAGATCTCAGCGTCCTGAGTAGCTAAGATTACAGGCGTGAACCATAGCCAGTGCCAGGCTATTTTTAATATTTTTAAATTATTTATTTATTTTTAATGTTTTTTTTTTGCCCAGCATGGGGCTTGAACTCATATCGTGGCAACTCTGCCTCAGCTAACATCAACCTAGGCTGGGATGGTGCAGCCTCTGGACCCACAGCCCATCCTGGGATCCTAGGACTCAGGGGCTGACAGGAAAACAAAATGAAAACGGCACCAAAAAGAAGCCAGGAACCACCTACGGATCGCAGTTTCTTGGTTTTCCTTCCTTGCATGGTGACGATCCCGGGTCCAAAAAACACTGCTGCAACTTGTAGGTCACCTGACATTGCTGAAGGCTGACGGGCTGTCAGCGAAGCCATAGGCCAACCTGGACACGTAAGCCCTGAGTTTGAATCCCAGTCATGCTACTTACAAAGGGCTGGAGAGCCTAGGAAACTATTGCTTGTCCATAGGAACGTCAGAGAAATGTGATCAATGTCATGGTTGGATGAGTAGTTCATCAATCAGTATAGTATAAATTTAGACCCAATAATCACAGAACATACATTGATTTTCATGCATACTTTATTATGCATTAAAAGAATACTATTCAGTAATGACCTGAGAATCTGTACGAACGTAGTATATGTCATTTAATTCCACATAGACATCATTGACAGTATCAAAATATCTAAATATATATTTATCTGTATACCATCGTCTGAATAGAAAGGTACTGCTATTTTGGCCAAACCTGTGGCTCCATCCCAGGTCCTGGGATCCACTTGGCAGCTGAATGGGCTAGAGACACCATGCTGACACTCACCCATTCATGAATTGGGACTTCTAGGCCCTCAGTTCAGGTGCCAAAAATTTCATCTCGGAGTAAGATTCCAAGTGAGACACCTGTTTTCCATTTCTGTGCAAATGCTGGGTGTCAGGTATGATGTACATAATATGTGTGCAAAACTACATGCTATGGAATAGATTAGAAGAAATGTAATAAATGATATAGGTGCACTCACAGTCCATAAAATAAATGTTAATTCAATCAATCAGTAATAATATATAATGAATCACTCCAACAAACACGATACAGACTGAATATATAGATGTAAATATAAATCACATATTTAAAATGTCTATAAATGTTATATTTTGTGGTCTGGTGCTTGAATTCAGGCCTAGGGAAGAGTTGAGAAGTTCATGCATGATTCACATAGGAAATGATAGGCAAGACCTCTGGCACAACAATTATTTTTAATTAAGATTTTCACGAAATGTGACAATAATAATTACAATCGGTAAATCGAGGAATTGGGAAAGATCCAAGAATTGGTAGTCACATGGTAGATAGGATTCCAACATAGCTTGCCACATCTTCTCTATACAAATAGGTACTTATTAGCATACTAGCTTCAGCTTTTGAAGGGATGAATATGGCTCACAAACCCCACCCCGGAGCTCAATCTCAGGTCCTGGGTAGGGCCTAGATCTTTAGTAGCTCAAAAGCTGTTGTGCTCATATGGACCCTTTAGAAAGTTGGCCCTGCTAGGCCCAGAGTTCAACTCCCAGCAATGCCAAAAGGTTCATCCTGATGTGAGAAACCAATCCTTACAGCTGTTTTCCTGTCCTGTGAAACCCTGGGCCTCATCGAGGATGGAGAATGCTATATAGGCAACTCTATAGCCATTGGAATATGTTGTCATCCATGGCAACACAGATATACCTGTCATATATACTCAAGAACATACATAATACATCCATGAATAGCATACCAAATAGAGAGGATAACTACGCTCAATGCATGAGGCAGTCCACACACAGATGTGAATATACATCCAAAGTTTCAATGATGCATGGAGTGCGGGGAGCCGGGCAAACGCAATTAGACTCTGCCCACTCCTTTGCAGCTTTGAGGTAAACAACTCCATATTAGGCAGTGCTTGGTGGGATGGTGGGTCCTGGGCTTTGCGCATGCGCGAGCCACGTAGAGTCCCCAGCCAATCCGTGGCACTTGGTGATGGTGAAAGGCAGACGACCAATAGTAGAACGACACGTGTCCCTATTCCCTATATAAGCGGCCATTTTTTTTGTGCGCTCTCTCTCGCGCTCAAGCTCTCCTACATGTAAGAAGGCTCTCCAGTAAAGTGTGATCTGAGAAGACTCCTGGTGTGGTGGTCGTTCTTCCTCGCTGGTCGAGAAGGCATTCGCCGCAATGGAGGACTCTTGTGGCCTCCTTGGGGCTTGATCTCAGCTCCTGGGAACAGCCCAGTTCCTTAGTGGTTCACAGGCTAGTTTGCTCATGTGGACCCATTGGGCAGTTTGGCCTCCTAGGACCCAAGTTCGAATCACAGCACTTCCAAAAATTCACCCTGATGTGAGAAACCATTCGTTGCACCTGTTCTTCTGTGCTGTACAACTTCTGGGTTGCAGCTAGGATGGAAAATGCATAGGCAACTCTATACTCATGGGAATAGCTTGTCATCCAGGTCACCACAGTTATATCTGTCATCCTATGCTCAAGAAAATACACAATACATCAATGAGTAAGACACCAGATAAAGACAATAACTACACCGAACCCAAGATGCTGCCCACCCATGTATGGAAATAGAGATCCTCTGTTTAAATTCTGAATTTATGACTACTATAACGCCCACCGGGGCTTGATTTCAGGTCCCAGGAAAGACCTAGATGTTTAGTGGCTCACGTGCTGGTGTGCTCACCATGACTCATCCATCACTTGAGCCAGCTAGCCCTTGAGTTCAAATCCCAGCACTACCAAAAGATTCATCCTGATATGAAAAGCCAATGGTTGCACCAGTTTTCCTATGCTGTGAATGGGAGTATGCTATATAGGCAACTCTATACTCATGGGAATTGGTTGCCAGCCATGTTGTTATCACACTCATTAAAATACATATTGCATCCATGAATAAGACACGAAATCAAGAGAATGAGTACACTGAAAGCAAGATGCCTCCCACTCATGTATGGAAATATAGCTCCTGTCTTTAAATTATGATTTCATGAGTATATTGACCCCCATGGGGCACTAGCTCATGTCCTGTGAACGGCCTAGCACCTTAGTGGCTCACAGGCTGGTGTGCTCACCTTGATCCATTCCCCAAGTCTGCCTGCTAAGCTCTGACTTCAAAGCGCAGCACAGCCAAAAGATTCATCCTCATGTGAGAAACCAATGGTTCACATGATTTCCTGTCCTGTGAAGGTCTTGGGCCTCATCGAGGATGAAGAATGCTATATAGGCAACTCTATAGCCATGGGAATAGGTTGTCATCCATGGCAGCACAGATATACCTGTTACCATTCTCAATAAAATACACAATACATCCATGAATAAGACTCAAAATTTAAAAATAACTACATTGCAAGCAAAATGCATACCACACCTGTATGTAAATATGTTTACATGTTTAAAAAAGGTAAGCTTTGTCCACTGCTGGGGCTTCAAATCAGGCCCAAGAACAGGCCTGACATTCTAGTCTTCAGGGATTATGAGCTTCCCCTTCCCCCACAGTGCAACGGGGTTACCCAGACCTGAGTTCAAATTCCAGGCCTGACAAAAAATTCATCCTGATGTCAGAAGCCAGTCATTGTGCCTGATTTCCTCTAATGTGGAAGTCCTGGGTCTCAGCTAGGATGGAGAATGAATGCATAGGCAACCCTATAACCATGGGAACAGGTCATCATCCATGTCAGGACAGCTATATCTGTCACCATACTCAGTAAAATACAAAATACCTCCATTTATTAGACACAAATTAAGGAGAAGAAATGCACGGAGTGCAAGATGCTGCCCACACATATATGTCAATACAGATCCTATGTTTGAAGTATGAATTTATGCCTATCCTGGCCCTCCCTGGGGTTCATTGTCAGGTCCTGGGAATGGCCTAGCTCCTCAGTTGCTCACATGCTGGTGTCCTCACCTTGAGTCTTTCAGCAATTCGTCATGCTAGGCACTCAGTTCAAATCCCAACATTGCCAAAAGCAGAATCCTGATGTGAGAACCCATAGGTCGACCTGTATTCCTGTCCTGTGAATGTCCTTTGTCTCAGCTAGCATGAAGACATAGGCAAGTCCATGGACATGGGTATAGGTTGTCATCCATTTAAGCACAGTTATATCTGTCATCATATTCAATAAAATACAAAATGCATCCCTGGCTAAGACACACAATAAAAAGAATAACTACACTGAAAGCATGATGCATTCCACATATGTATGTAAACAGAGACCCTATGTGTTAAATAGTTGGGCATATGATTTTTGGCAGTGTTGGGCTTCAATTTAGGCCCTGGCAACAGGCCTGACCTTGTAGTCTTCAAAGATGGTTCGCTTCCCCTTCCCCAACAGTGCAACAGAGATACCCAGACCTGAGTTCAAATCTCAGCTCTGGCAGTAAAATGGCTCGAATTCTGCACTAAGATGCTTCATTCATATATGTGTGTGTGTGTATATATATATATATATATATATATTTATATATTTATATATTTATATATATATATATATTCTTTTTTTTTTTTTCACAGACCCAGTGCTCGAACTCAAGTAGTGGCAACTCTGCCTCAGCTTCTATCATCCTATGCTGTGGCCTCTGGACCTACAGCCCATCCTCGAATCCTAGGACTCCAGAGCTTACAGAAAAAAAGAAAGCTGTGAGTGGAAAAAAAGCAGTGGTAAGTTCCACCTGGTGCTTTTATGTTCATTTTCCTTTGTACAGTGACCATGGTGTGTCTGAAACCGGAGACCTACAGAGTGAAGGTTACCTGGAGTGACTGAAGGCCTGCAGCTGTTGGGGAAGCCGCAGGCCATCCAGGCAAAGAGGCCCAGAGGTCGAATCCCAATCAGCCCCCCTACATTGAGGGATTGGCGTGAGATCCTGAGATACTTGTTTCTGGACCTAGGAAGAGTCATGGAATGTGATCAATCTCATCCTTGAATGAGTAGTTCCTGCAGGATGTGAGCAGGAACTGATAGGCAAGATTCCTGGGGTATCAATTATTTTTAATGGAGAATTGATGAAGCGTGACCATAATCATCACAGTCATGAAATGGAGGCATCGGGAAAGATCCAAGAATCAGTAGTTACAAGGTAGATTGGATTCCATCACAGGTCGCCATCTCTCCTATTCTAAACAAATATGCATAGTATCTTCAGCTTATGAATGGATGACTATTGTGCTCTCCACCTGCCCTATCCCCAGGACTCAATCTCAGGTCCTGGGAACAGCCTAGTTCCTTAGATGCTCACATCATGGTGTCTTCACCTTGACCTTTTCTCCAATTGGCCCTGCTAGGCTCTGAGATCAAATCCCAACATTGCCAAAAGAGGAATGCAGGTGTGAGAATCCAATCCATCCACCTGTTTCCTGTCCTGTGAAAGTTCTGGGTTTCAGCTAGGATGGAGAACGCTTAAGCAACTCTATAGACATGGGAATAGATTGTCATCCATGCTAGCACAGTTATATCTGTCATCATGCTCAATAAACAAATTGCATCCGTGACTAAGATACACAATAAAAAGAATAATTGTACTGAACAAATTTATGTGAATAGAGATCCTATGTTTAAAATAGATGGGCATATGATTTTTGCCAGTGCTGGGGCTTCAATTTAGGCCCTGGGAGCAGGCCTGACCTTGTAGTCTTCAAGGATGGTAAGCTTCCCCTTCCCCCACAGTGCTATAGTGTTACCTAGACCTGAGTTGGAATCTGAGCTGTGGCAGAAAAATGGTGTGAATTCTGAACTAGGGTGCTTTACTAGTTTTTAGAATTTTGTTGTTTTTTGTTTTTTGTTTTTGGCTAACCAAAGGATTTGAACTCACTTCATGGCAACCGTGCCTCAGCTTCGATCACTTTAGCCTGGTGGGCTGCCACAGGCCCATAGTCAACCCTGTGATCCTAGGCCCTGAAGCCTTTCAGGAGTCAAAAACAAACCACACACAGAAAAATAGCCACAAGATGGATTTTTTACAATTTCTTCCTTTGCATGGTGACCAACCTGGGTCCAAATTACAAGGCTACAAAGGTACTTCACTTTGCATTGGCCACGGCTAGCAGACTATCGAGGAAGCCACAGGCCCATATGTCATCATAGACCCTGATTTTGAATACTGGTCCTGATACCTACCAATGGGGGGACTTCCCACGAGACTCATTCCTATGCATGGGAATAATGATGGAATGTTAGCAAACTCATGATTGAATAAGAAGTTTCTGGGGGGAAAAGTTCTAGTCTAAAATTAGATGCAATGATCCTAGGGTGTTGATTGATCTTAATGCCTGGTTTATTAAGCATGAAAACAATATTATTCCTTCAATGGAGGCATAATAAATACCCAAGAGTTGGTAGGAACGTAGGTGATGTTGAATCCTAGGTAGATGTCTCTGGAATTCTATACAAATATATATTTATTGATATATACCACCTGCCTACCCATGTATGGCTATTTTGTTCACCCCTGTGGCTCAATCTCAGGGTCTGGGAACTGACTGGCAGCTTCCTTGGCTAGAGGTTGCCGTGTTGGCACACCCATTCATGAACTGGGTCTCCTAGGCCCTGAGTTCAGATGCCAGCACTGCAAACAATTGGATCATGGAGTAAGAAGCCGATTGTGACACCTGTTTTCCTATTCTCTGAGAGTCCTGGGTGTCAGACACGATGGAGAACATGTCTACAAATTTAGATACTATGTGATTGGATGTCATCAATATAATAAATGGAATGTGTGTCATCACAGTCAATAAATGGTAAATAAATGAATGAAACAAAAATGCAATCAATAACCACAATATGGCCTAAACATCTATAGGTAAGTACAAATCCTATCTTTATAATGTATATAAACAGTATATTTTCCAGGGCTGGGGATTGAATTCAGGCCTAGGGATGAGGCCCAACTTTCTTGTCTTCAAACATGGTGAGCTTCCCCTTCATCCACAGTGCTGCAGAGTTACGAAGACCCTGAGTTCAAATCCAAAGTAGAAAAAATAGTGAGAATTGCAAGCCAGTGAGCTAAATTTTTTTTTTGTGTGTGTAGGGGGGGGGTTGTGTTTTTTTTGTGAAGCAAGGTCTTGAACTCAGATCATGGCACTCTGCCTCAGCTTCTATCACCCTAGGCTGCAGTGCAGCCACGGAGCCACAGATGATCCTGGGATTCTAGACTTCCAGGCCTTGTTCTGGGAAAACCTATGCACAGAAAAAAAGTGGCAGAGCCAGGCGCCGGTGGCTCACACCTGTAATCCTAACTACTAAAGAGGCTGAGATCTGAGTATCTCGGTTCAAAGCAAGGAAATCCGTGATACACTTATCTCCAAGAAACTACAAAACTGGAAGTGGTGCTGTGACTCAAGTGGTAAAGTGCTTGCCTTTAACTGAAGACCATAGGCCCAGCGCCCAGGCCCAGAGTTCAAGCCCTATGACCGACCCCCCCCAAAAGAAAAAAGTAGCAGGATTGCGTTTTTACATTTTATTCCTTTGCACTGTGACCATTTGGGTCTGAATGACATGGCTCTAAAGGGTGCTTCACCTTGCATTGCTGAAGGATGGAGGGCTATTGGGGAAGCCATAGTCTCGCACAGCAATGTAGGCCTAGAGGTAAATCCCAGTAATGCTACTTACAGATGTTGGAGATCCTAAGAGACTGGTTCCCATCCATAGTAATAATGATGGAATGCTATCAATGGCACGGTTGAATGAGCTGATCGTGAATACTACTCGTATAAAATTAGACATCATGATTTCAGTAGACTGATTTTATTTAATATGAAGCATTAAAAGAATACTATTTCTTACAGAGATGCAATAATTTCAGGACACTGATTTAATTAATAGTTTAGTAAGGATGAAAACAATAACATGAATTACAAAGAGGCATAATAAATACACAAGAATTGGTAGGAATGTAGCCTACATAACTGAATAATGTGTAGACATGTCTGGCACTCTATAAAGATATGTATTTATTAGCATAATACCATCTGGGTGTCACGCTGTTCTTATTTTGTCAAACCATGGGGCTTGATCTAAGGTCCTAGGAACAGCCTGTCAGTTCAATTTTCCCCAGGATGGCGTGTGACACTCACCCATTCATGAATTTGGCCTTGTAGGCCGTGAGTTCAGATGCCAGCACTCCCAAAAAATGAATCATGGAGTAAGAAGCTGATAGTGACAAACTTTTTCCTTTTTTGTGAAAGTCCTGGCAGTCAGGTATGAAGTGGAACATATATGCAGACCTATATCCTATGGAATCAATGTTCTATGTGCCATAACAGTCAATAAAATATATGGCAAACACATGAATAAAACAAAAATTAACAATGAATACACTGAGCGCTATATGAAGTCAACCTATGTATATAAATATAAATCATATAAATCATATAAATATAAATCATATAAATCATATATATAAATATAAATCATATAAATCATGTTTTCTAGTGCTGGGGATTGATTTCAGGTCTAAGGAACAGACTTGAATTTCATGACTTCAAAGAGGTGAGCTTCCCCTTTCCACACAGTGCAAAAGAGTTACCCAGACCATGAGTTCTGATCCAAGTCCTGACAGAAAAAATGGCAGCTGTATACTATGTGATATCCAATTCTTAGGTATTTCATTCTGCCTCCATTTAATGAATGTGATTGTTTAAATGCTTCATAAAGTATTAATTAAAATTGATCAGTGTCCTATAATATAATTGTGTATAATTTTATCCTAGAACGATTCATGAGCTGCCCATTTAATCACATATATCACATGCCATTGGTATTCATATGGATAGGATTGAGTTTTTTAGGATCACCTGCCATTTGGAGGTGGCAGGACCAGGATATGGGCTCCAGCTCTCACCTCTTTAACCCGTGGATAAGGAAATTACCAGTTTGTCCAAGAACATCAGCAAGACCAATGATTAGGCAGGCACCAATGGCTCTCAGCAGTCCTCCTTGATACTTGCAAAGCTGTGACAGGAGGATCATGGTCAAAGTCACCCTAGGCAGGAAAGTCATTGAGACCCCTGTCCAACTTCTGTGCCAACAAAGCCAGAAGTAGAGCCATGTGTCTTCACTAGTTGAGAGCTAGCCTTGTGCAAAAGCAGCTCAAGGACTGTGCCCAGATCCTGAATTCAAGGTCAGGGACTGGCAACAGACAAACACAACAATCTGTGCAGCCATCCAGCTAAAGCAGGTCACCCTCATGTCCCCAACTGGATTGGACAGAATTTCATGTGAAATGGGTGCTGTTATCTTGACTCTGCCCATTCTGCCTGCATCACAGGATTCCGTCCACACCCCTATTCTTTTATGGTTCTTTCTGACCAATGGGAAACAAAAATGGTGGCCACGCCCATATTCCTTGCTACCCGGTAGCACCTGGATTCCCTCAGTTGGATGACACCACTACTAGCAGTTAAGGAAGGTAGAGGTGGATGAGTGGTGAGCAAGATACTCGAGACCACATTGGAGTAGAGTAGGAAATTGAGGTCCTAGACAGTGAGTGGTTGAATAGAGGATTTCCCATACCATGGGAAAGTGGCCAGCCCATCTTTCCTGTCCCAGCGCTCTGATGTCTGAAACAACAGGACTCCATGAAAGAGCTGTGAGCATGAAATTGCCACAAGAACACTGGCAGAAGAATCCTCCCAACAGATCTGCAACATTCAAGAAAACCAAGAACATGAAAAAGTGAAGGATCCCCAAGACAAACGCCACTGTGGAGTATGATTGAAAGGAGAGTCCAGCCAAATGTGATGCTGACCATGGGCCTCCCCTGCCTTTGGACACAGCCGCAACCACCAGGGTCCAGAGTGTCAATGGTCCCGATAACACCAAGGATCTGCAGAGGTGTACAGACATGTGGTGCCCACCCTGGATCCCAGCAAAAGAAAAAAAGAGGTGCTCTGTGCCAAGATCCAACCACTGAAGCAGGAAAGACTGACCTGCAGGATGAACGGGAGTAAGAGAGAAGATAGCCCAACTGCACACAGCAATGAAAAGGGAGCTAGAGATCCACAAGGCACCCATACAGAGGTTGGTTTGGGCAGAAAGTGATTTACAATGTTCACCAGCCCGCATGCAGCAGGGGACCGATGACAGATAAAGGGAGCATCAAGCTCTCACCAGCTGCCTGCAGACAGCAGAGAAGCACATTGCAGAGCTGGAGATAGTGACGTCTCTGGTCACTGCTCACAGAATGAGACCGAAATGTTTTTATAACAGCTGAATGATGTGACTCTTCAGCTCGAGGAAAAGATCAGAAGCTTCAATGACTTGGAGCAAGTGAACACTGAGTTGCAGGAGAAGCTGGAAGCACTCTGGACACAGTGGAGCAACATGAAAAGCATAATCTGTAAGTTCCAACAAGCTCTGGCGGGGCGTGAGGTACTAAAGAGACTACTGGCCAAAGTGAGCTGGATGGTGACTGAAGTGAATCTAGAGAGAGACATCTTCACAGAAGACCTGAGCATTGAGAGGTACGTGCAGAAGGAAGAGGCCCGGAGGCTGACCCAGTGGGCACACCAATTGACATGGTGAATAATCAAGGGGCAAGGCAGGTTTTTGACCTCAAGAAGGAGCTGGGGGAATTGAGAAGGAAGCTGGCAGAGACATGGCCCCCTTTGGGACCATCTCCGGCCAAGCAGCAGATGCAGGCCCAGGCCTACTGCACCCAGATGGAGTTGAAAAACCTGGAGGAACAATTTCACATCCAAGTCCAGGAAAACCAAATGCTCCATTTCCAGAACACTGAGCAGCAGAAGCAACTGTGGAGACTGGAGGAGAAGGCCAAGGATCAGCAGGAGATCTGCAAGATCCCATGATGTGCATGTGTGCAACAGACAGATGGAAGAAGAGCTGGCCCTGCTGTGGGACACTCTACACATGGTGATCAGTGAGGAGAAGCTAGGCAGCATCTTGGACTCAGAGCAGCAGATGAAGGAACATCTGTGGAAAGAGCTGGACCACACAGAGGAGAAGATAGAGGAATGGAAAGAGGTGGCTGAGAGAGAGAGCCAAGCAGATTGGGAGCTGCAGGATTTGCAGGAGCAGTCCCTGGCTCAGCTGCAGGAGCTCAGAGACACCTGTGAGCTGCACAACACCTCCAATGAGTAGCTGAGCTCTGACAAGGAGGCCCTAGATAGGCAGCACCTAGAGAGGCAGACCCAGCTGCTGGAGCAGCTGAAGCAAGTGTAGGCCTACCAACTGTGGGACCAGGTGGTAGTCTCAAAGTGGCAGGATACCCTCAAGTGCCTGGAAGTGACCAGCCCAGAGGAGGAGAGCCTTCAGGCCCAGCTGAGCTTCCTGGCTTTACCTGGGGAAGGGAAAGTTGAGAGCCCTGGAGAAGCAAAAGTTGAGGAGGCAACTCCCCCAGATGTGACCATCATAGAGGATGGAGACATCCCCCAAACCGAGAGGGGGCCCTCTCCTGGCTGAAATCCACAGGGAGAAAGAAACTCCTGCACCAAGAGTGGCAGTCCCACTGCGGGTGCCCAGTCCACCTGGCAGCTTAGTGCCAGAGAAAACTGGAGCCACTGGCACCCCACCCTGTGAGCTGACACCACAACATATGTGGAGATGGGAAGCAGGACACGTGGGCGTCTGAGAAGAAAATCTGCTTTGTCCATGACCTGCCTATTGTGGTGGACTTCGGGAGTCCAGTGGATGAGCTCCACCATCGATGCAGCCAGATGTTGGCACACATCTGCACCATCGAGAACTCCCTCGTGGCGTGTAAAGAGCAGATATTCATCCTGGATGAGCTGGGTCAGGAGAAAGCTGAGCACATGTGCTGGCTGTCCCAGGAGAAGATGAAGAGGAGAGAGTTTTGGGAGCCCCTGTGGTTCCTCTCAGGGGAAGGCATGGACAGCAGGCACCAAATGCCAGCACAGACTGAGTCCCCCGCCACCACCACTGCTTCAGACACCTCAGGCTCTGGGGTGGTCAACATGAGGGAGGAGCAGAAAGGTTTTGAAGAATTGCCACTTCAAAGCAGTGTGGAAACTGCCAAAGGACAGGTCGGGGTTCCCTACCCCATATAGGACTCCCCCATGGAGCACATCCTGCTGCAGAAGCCACACATGCAGATCACCCACAGCTCACAGGCTCAGGCAAGGAGTGTTCCCTCCCTTTCTTCTGTAGACTGATGCAGATGATGACTCTATGTGACATACTGACTCTCAAAAGCCTCAGGAGCCACCACAAGTAGGTGGCCAGGTGGCCTTCTCTCAGGACTCCATCTGCCAGGTGATGGGAAGAGTAAACTGTGGGTCGGGTAGGGCAGAGGCTGCTGGGAGGTGGACAATATTCAAGGGACATCTAATGGACCATTGGTGGCCAGGGAAGAGGCCCATATTATGCTTATCACAAAGAATGAATTGTTTTCAAAGGGAAAACAAGCCTCCAACAAAGATTTGTTCTTCCAGTCCTGGGGCTTGAACTCAGGGCCTGGCCACTGTCCCTGAGCTCTTTTTCTCATGGCTAACACTCCATGACTTTTTCTCATGGCTAACACTCCACGACTTGAACCATAGTGCCACTTCTTGTTTTCTGATGGTTCATCAAAGATAAGAGTCTCACATACTTTCCTGCCCAAAATGGCTTTGAACTGTGGTCCTCTAATCTCAACTTCCAGAGTAGCTAGAATGACAGGCATGTGCCACCAGTGCCTAGCATGTGACACCTTTTGAAGGCATCTTGGCGATTCTGTAAAAGGAGCCCCAAAGGACCAGGATAGACCTTGACCCAGTCAAGGAGCTGTGATGGGGGAAAGCTGATGTTCTAGCCATTCTGTTCCCCCAAATAAAAAAATACTCAAAGATTGCAGTGTAGAAATCTGCTTTTGCATTCGTGTGTGTGTGTGTGTGTGTGTGTGTGTGTGTGTGTGTGTGTGTGAACTCAGGGCCTAGGCTCTATCCCTGAGTTTTCTTGCTCAAGGCTAGTGCTCTTCTACTTGAGCCACAGCCCCACTTGCTTTTTGATGGTTAATTGTAGGTAAGTCTCTCAAGTACATTCCCATCCAGGGTGGCTTCAAAGCATGATGGGGGCCCCAGGGAAGCAAGAGTAAACACAACTCGCAGGTACAATCCCTATGGTGGGTGACTCTTGCCCCCTTGTAGCCAGATGTAGGACATGCGGCCACGTGCCATCGTGGGGGACTATTGTCATCTAGAGTTCAATTGGGGGAAGTGACCAGGCCCAAGCTGACTTTTGCCCACTGTGAATGTTGATTCCAGAGCAGATCTGTTTCACCCTAGGCCAAGAGAGTTCCAGGAGGCCCGGCTTCCAGGAGAACAAGGAAGGGAGAGGTCAGCTCCAGGCCAAGCTAAGAGCCTTTGGCCATGGACACTCCAACTTGGCCTTCCTGATTACTGTAAGGCCTGTCAAAGAACAATCCCCTCCCACAAAAAAACAAAATTGGAGCCATGTCTCAAAGTGGTAGAGCTCTAACATTGAACCAAAGAGCTCAGAGACTGGGCCCCCACGCTGTGAGTTCAAGACCCCCAGCTGACCCTCCTCCACAAAACATAGGTTAGTTAAAGGTGAACTAGTAGGATTTGTGAAGTGTTTCTGAAGAATGGTGATACAGAAGAAAGCACACTAATTCTAATGACAGCTGAGCTTGTGACATACAGCTCTATGCTGAGTCCTTCAAAGGGTGCAGTTTTTTGAGTCCTTCCTACATGGGGGTTTTTTGCTGAGTCCTCAAAAAGCATTTTGTGTGCTGAGTCATCACAAAGGGTGCTACATTATGAGTCCTTGAGAAGAGTGGGCAGTGCTGGGTTTTTCAAAGGTTGCTGTGTGCTGAGACCATTACACAATGTATTTATGCTGAGTCCTTCAAAAGGTGCAGTGTGCTAATTCATCCCAAAGGATGCTATGTGCTGAGCCCTTGAGAAGGGAGGGACAGGTGAATTTTTCAATGGGTGCTGTGGGCCGAGTCCTTTACACAGGGTACTTTAGCTGACGCCTTCAAAGGGGGCTGTAAGCTGAGTCATCCCAATGGGTGCAATGTGCTGCATCCTTGAGAAGAGTGAGATGAGGTGAGTTTTTCGAGTGCTGTGTGCCGAGTCCTTTATACAGGGTGCTCTGTACTGTCCTTCAAATGGTGTTTCCACAGGGTGGTATGTGCTGAGTCCTTCAAAACACTGCTATGTGCTGAGTGTTTTAAAGGGTGCTGTCCACTGAATGTTTTACACAGGGTGCTACATACTCAGCCCTTCAAAGAGTGGTGTGTGTGGAGCCTTAACACAGGGTGCAATGTGCTGGGTCCTGGGAAAGAGTGCTACGGGCTGTGTTTTTCAAAGTGTGCCATGAACTGAGTCCTATACACTGCGTGTTATGGACTTCCTCTTTCAAAGGGAGCTGCATGTTGAGTCATCCCAAAGGTTACTATATGCTAAGTCCTTCAAATGGAGCACTGTGCTGAGTCCTTCACACAGGTTGCTTTGTGCTGTTTTTTGAAATGTTCGATGTGTTGAGTCATCCCAAGGGGTGCTAGGTTCTGAGGTAGTTATCCCCAACAATCTCTCTCTCTCTCTCTCTCTCTCTCTCTCTCTCTCTCTCTCTCTCTCTCTCTCTCTCTCTCTCTCTCTCTCTCTCTCTCTCTCTCTCTCTCTCTCTCTCTCTCTCTCTCTCTCTCTCTCTCTCACACACACACACACACACACACACACACAGTCACACACCTACATACATACACACAGAGGTCATTGTGTACCTGCTTGATGTGTGGAGTGGAGAGGAATGGAGAAGAGTCTCCTCCAGTGGTGGGGCTGAGGGGAGATTTGATTCCCTGGGCAAGTGTTAGGGTTGGCGGGAAGTGCTGAGCTGAGGTGAGGCAATTCCCATGGCCTGGAAGCCTTAGGGCCCAGTCAGGGCTGCTCTTTTAGGCAAGGGTGGGGGCGGGGCTGAGGGGAATCGGTGGCAGGGCTGAGGAGAGGAAAGGGTGGGACTGAGGGGAAGAGGAGGCAGGGCCCGGGGGCTTAATGTGGTGGTAGCAGTGGCCAGGGGCTCTCTGTGGCAGGCATGCATGCGCAGAGGGGTCGAAGTGGCCCGCAAGAGAAGTGGAGGCAGAGAAAGAGAGAGCAGAGAGGAGTAAGTACATGCATAAGAGGAAATAGCTTCATATATACCACATTTTCTTGATCCATTCATCTACTGAGGGGCATCTGGGTTGGTTCCATATCTTAGTTATGGTAAATAATGCTGCAATAAACATAGTTGTGCTGGTAGCTTTAGTGTGGTCTTGTTTGTAAACATTTGGGTAAATGCCCAAAAGTGGGATTGCTGGGTCATAGGGGAGTTCTATGTGAAGTCTTTTGAGGAACCTCCATACTGCTTTCCAAAGTGGTTGAACAAGTTTACATTCCCACCAACAATGAAGTAAGGTTCCTTTCTGTCCACATCCCCTCCAACATCTGTTGTTGTTAGAGTTCTTGATTTTTGCCGTTCTAACTGGAGTGAGGTGATATCTCAATGTTGTTTTGATTTGCATTTCTTTTATGGCTAGGGATGTTGAACATTTCTTCATGTGTCTATTGGCCATCCTTCTTTCTTCTTCAGAGAAGTTTCTCTTTAAGTCTTTCGCCCACTTATTTATTGGGCAGTTGTTTCTTTGAGGATTTGTTGTTGGGTGGTTTAATTTTTTGAGTTCCAAGTATATTTTAGATATGAGACCCTTGTCTGTTTTATGGCTAGTAAAGATCTTCTCCCAATCCGTGGGCTTTCTATTGATCTTGCTAGCTATGTCATTTGCCCTGCAGAAGCTCTGCAACTTTATGCAATCCCATTTGTCCAACCTTTCTTTGATTGTTGTGTTTCCTGATCTCTATTCAGAAAATTTCGGCCTGAGCCAAGGAGACCTAGGGTTTCTCCTATTCCATCCTCTAATGTTTTCAGAGTGTCTGCTTTGAGTTCAAGGTCTTTGATCAATTTGGAGTTGATTCTGGTGCAGGGTGATATATAAGGATCTAGCTTAAGTTTTCTACATGTAGTTAACCAATTTTGCCAGCACCATTTACTGAAGAGGTTGTCTTTCTTCCACTCTATTGACTGGCTGGCTGAGGCCTCAATTGAAGTGACGGTCCTGACTGGGAGTGCAAAGCATGTGGAGCTATTACAGCAGACACATCACCTCAAGCAGCCCCTCGGTGGCGTGGTGGCCATGAGCTGTCCCAAGTCCAAGGTTCCAATTTTCATGGTGTTGGCAGTCGCCACAGAGGAGGAGGCCACTGAGGAGGAGGCAGCTGAAGAGGCAGCCTTGGCGGCAGCAGTGGCAGAGGTGATAGCGGCATCGGCAGAAACAGGTCTGGCTGAGGATGAGGCGAGAGCTGAGTTGTCTGCAGCTGAGGGGGAAGAGAGGCCGAATTCGCCCTACCATGTGCCCTCAGACCCCGGCCCTTCCCAAGGTGCTGCGTTTCAAAAATGGCGCTGCCATCCTAGACCCAGGGAGCCTCTCTCAGTTGCCAGGCTGAGATAACGCACCCCTGGCTGGCTTGTCTCAGGACCTGGTCCAGGTCCCTCATCCTCAGACTCCGGGCCTGCCATACCTGGAGTGCTGCCTACAGCTTCTCCCAGTAGCACACGTGAGTGGCCACCCTGCTGGCCCACACTCTGAGAACCCCAATGCCCAGCGAACCCCTCGGCCCCCCCTCACCGCTTCCCCCATTCTGCAGACCTGGACCAGTGCCTCCCACCTCCCCTCTCCTGTCCCACCTGTGCCTCTCCTGCATCCCACAGTACACCCTGGTTCTGCTTCAAATGCACCCCAGGAGTGGGGGTAGGGTGTGTGGCAACACCAGGATCCCTCTCATGTCCCTAGTGGCCAGTGTCCCAGGAAACGGGAAGATGCAGGGTCGGGTGAGGAGGGGGCGCCATAGAGCTCCTGGCCTGGAGTAATGGAGCCACACAGCCACCCATCTGCACCCTTCCTCACCTTGGTGGGAACCTGGTGGCTTTAGTCAGAGATGGGGAGCAGCATCTCCAAACTTGCCTTCTCAGGTCTTTTCCTTTTTTTGGGGGTTGGAGGTGTTGGATGCAGAAGATAGACCCCCTTCCTGTGTGAGCCCTTGTCCTCTATGCTTGGTCACCCTTTCACCCGAAGAAGGTCCCAGAAGAGCACACTAAGGAGGGGAGTGCACTGGGTGTCAGAGAAAAGATGAATATCTGGGAGGAACATACCCCCTCCCACACACACCCAGCCTATTCTCCCGACTCCAGCCGTCATCAGTTCTCACAGGGTGATCACATTTCCCAGCTCTGCCAGAATCTGCTGGTGCTCCCGGTGACCACAGCCACACTCATACAGCCAGACACCCTGCTCTGGTGTGTAGAGTTGGAGCTAATTCAAGGGTTGGGAATGTGTCTGCCAATCATAATTAGGGAATGAGATGGGGGGAGTAGGGCAGAAGATGTGAAGTTAAGAGGGTCTGGTGGGTGGCGAATGGTGTGACCTGGCACATGGTTAACCACAAGCAAGGATGAGAGGGGAAACTTATCCAGGGCTTTGGTGGTGACCATGGGCATCTGGGCAGGGGTCTCCAGGCCCCCACTTGTGGCATTGATTCCCTCCTAGGGCATTACACCGGTGGGCAGTCCTCCCTCCCTGGAGTCCTGTAGACTCCAATCTGTGTCCTGCCTGGGCCGTTTCCAGCTGGGCAGTGGTAGGCAAATGCATTCCCCCTGCAGAAGCTTGCATGGTATCAGGCCATGGCAGTTAGCTAGGGCTGGCGGAATGCCAGTTTCTGTAACCTGCTGTAGGCTGTCTGGAAGGAAAAGGGGACCACTGACTTTGGAAGCCTTTAAGTTTGATTGGGACAACTGAAATGCCAGCTTTTCCAGGATTTTTTCTTTAAGCTGGCAATTACTACTAATGACTGGGATTATGGGTCAAATTAGATGGACGATTTCAGCTGCCAAACAATGATGTTCAAAGTGGCACAGGTAGAGTTCCCAAGCCAGATCGAGACATCCTGCTTTAACTGCCTTCCTCTAGCAGCTGCTGATTCTCCTATGGTTTTCTCTAGGGTGACCACCACAGTCAAGTACATCATGGGGAACAGAGATGGTGACCTCGCCATCCCCAGCCTGCCAGCTGTGAGCAGAGACGATTCCCAGCACCTGCACTGGAATCTGGGAGATTCAGAGAACCGGAATGCCTCAAGGATCCTTTCTCTGCAACATGAAACTTGGGGGCCGGATGTGGTGGACCATCCTGTCTGGCCCCAGGGGGAGGAGAGGAGGCCCCTTGAGCCAGGCTTTCACCTCAAGTGCCTCATTCTCACCTGAGGGACGAATTGAGTGCCAAACTGTGGGTCAGCCGCTGGACAAAGATTTTTGAGAAGAGAGGCATCGCAGAGGTCCCAGAATCCAGCGAGTACATCGTGGCTCACATCCTCAGAGCCAAAAGAGTTAAGTGCAGTGGCACCAGGAGGGCAGGACAAAGGACGAGGGAGAACTGTGGAAGAGCTATGTCAGGCTTCGACATCTCCACCACCAACCCCTCCACCCCCAGGATGCTTACCTGAGTTGGATGGGAGTTTTCTGTAATATTGTCATAGACAGATGCTCATTTATTTATCCAACAAACCGTTACAGCGAGTGCCAGGTCCAGGTGGTAATAGAAGATGAAAGGTTCCACAGCGCCTGAAGAAATCTTGGTTTGAGTTGGATGCCGGTGCTTCACACCTGTCATCCTAGCTACTTAGGAGATTGAGATGGGAGGACTGAGGCTTAAGTCCCAGGAAGAAAAGCCCGTAAAACTCTTATTTACAACAAACTACCAAAAAGAAAACTCCAGAAGTGGATGAGTGGCTCAAGCTGTAGACCGTTGGCCTTGAGGAAAAAAGGCTCAGGGACAGCACCCAGGCTCTGAGTTCAAGGCCCAGGAATGACACAAAGAAAGGAAAGAGAAAGAGAGGAGAGAAGGATGGAGGGAGAAAAGGAGAAAAGGAAGGAAGAATGGAACATGCAAGCCTTGGTTTGGAGTCCCTGGATCAAGGGAGCCAACCATTCATAATCACTGTGGGCACAGTTTCAGAGCCTAAAGCCAGTATGTAGGACCAAGCCACTGACCCTCAGCAACTTCATGACATCCAGGAGCTGTGTGGTCACCGACTGCAGAGGGAAACAGCCTTGGGTAAACCCTAGGGCTCAGGGTGTGTCACCAAATATCAGTCTCTCCTAGCCCACCGAGTTTATTTTCTAGTCAGATAAGAAGAAATTATCCAAGGGATAGGGAGGTATAGGCTGAGGGAGTGTCAAGAGGGAGGTGGCAAGGGATAAGCAAGAAGATGAAGAGGGAGGATGATCCCAGGTTAGGTGTGTCAGGCCATTGGAGCCATGACCTCACCTAACAACTTAGACCATCAGTGATAGAGACTTCGACCCAGCCACATGGCTGTTAAAAGTCCTGACACTTTGTGTTCACTATTGACCAGCTTGCTGTCATTCACTGCTGGATACCTGTGTGGTACATCCTTGGGGATTGGGACTTCTTCTGGCTTAATCTGAAGATGACACCCCCAGTGTTCATTCCTCGACAAGAGACAGAGGTAAGCCTGCCACTGGCACAGCACATCCAGAGAATGAGGGGGGAAGTTAGACCCGTGTTGCCCCAAGACTTCCTCTAGGGGACTGTAGGGCCCTGTGACGGCCATTCTCAGAGATAGAGGTGGGTCCCTTTGCTGACTCAACCTTTAGTCTAGATGACAGATCTGGGATTCAGAGAGGACCGACTGAAGGTGGAGCAGGGCTGGTTAGAGGCTGGTGGGAAAACCAGAGGCACTGAGCTCTGAGCAGCGTTGTTTCATTGAGGATACTCACAACCCAGGAACATTCCTGGGATGGTTAGGCCTTTTCTCCTTTCCGGGAGAGAGGGACCTACAGCTCTCCAGTCTGCATCCCTTGACCAAGAAATCCTTTCAATCCCATATCTTGTGGCTGGATAACTAGACCACAACTGACTGCCCAGTGTCAAAGGATCTTGAGTCCTTGATGAGGTCACGGGATACTCAGTATGAGATTGTACTTGAATGTCCTGACTTGGTGTATGGTCAGTCCCATCTAAGACTGCCATAATCTAGGACATATAATCTAGAGAATCAGAGCAGGATGGGGTCTATTCTGTGAGTCTTGAGTATTATGTGTGAGCTTTGAGCTCCCGTGTGCCCACCTGCTTCCCTTTCTTGGGTGGGTCTATGCTAGAAAAAGTTTATAAATAGGGCCTGGGTCCCATCCCTTGTGTTATGCTCAAAGCTAGCACTCTGCCATTTGAGCCACAACTCCACTTCCAACTTGTTTGGGTGTTTAGTTAGAGATAAGAGTTCTCATGGACTTTGCTGAAAAGGGTGCATCCAAATGCAGTCCTCAGAGCTCAGTCTCCTGAGTGGATAGAATGACAGGCTTGGAAAAGTATCTTTGGCCAGGTGCCAGTGTCTCATGGCTATCATCCTAAGTAATCAGGAGTGGAAATCTGAAGATCACGATTCAACTCAAAGCCAGCTTAGGCATGAAAGACCCTCATTTCGGTTAGGGGCCAGGGTTCAGAGGAAAGACCTCAGACCTGGCACCTCCCGGGGGACATTTGTTCTTGTGACAGAGCCCAGTCATTGCTGTGGATAAGGAGGAATCCGCCATCAGACTGACCTGGAACAATGCTCAAAGATAGGTAAGCTGTTGAAGTATCAAACCCACTCATGTCTGCTTCCCATTCCCAACAAGGAGGTGCAGTGTGGGTGGCACAGCCCTGGGCCAAAGAGATTATAAACGGATGGTGGCAGTCAGGAGCTTGTGGCTCCCACCCATCATCCTGGCTATTCAGGAGTCTGAGGGCTGATGGTCGTGACTCAAAGCCAGCCCGGGCAGAAAAGTCCTTGAGATTCTTATCACTCATAAACCACCTCTCCCTCCCCACAAACCCACACACAAAAAAGCCAGATGTGGTGGTGTAGCTCAAGTAGTAGAGCCTCAGCCTTCAACAAAAGAAGCTCAAGGATAACACCCAGGCCCTAAATCCAAGCCTTAAGGCTCACACAATCATCATAAAATAAATGAACAGTGTACACCTTTTATCTGACTACCAAGAAAGATGGATTCAGTCTTCTAGCTGGCTGGCACTTCTAGCCAAAGGTAAGGGGCTTCCCTTGATGTCCCCCTATACCTCTCCTTTTCTCCATTATCTGTCAAGGCTTTGGTTGCAGGACAGAATTCGGATCATCCCCCTGGATATGACCTAAAATACCCTCGCCCATCCACCTTCCTTGGGGTCAGTATCCTGGATGCACTCCCTGCTGGGAGGATGAGGCACCACAGAGATACGGGTAGGTATCCCTGACACTTACACACACACACACACACACACACACACACACACACACACACACACACACACACACACACACACACACACACACACACACACACACACACACACACACAAATACCCCTAGCCAACTCAGACTAGCCTTTTCCAAAGACACTTTATCTCTTTGGATTAACTGACCTAGGAGAGGATTTTGATCCCCAGTAACTGATTATTTTAACTTGGGCTTGCTAGTTGACTGGAGATAAACCGGAGCAAAAAAAAGCATTTGGTGCCATTCATCTGGGGCTAAGGCTCATCCATGTCATACTGGCTACTCAGGAGGCTGACATCTGAGGATCACTATTTGAAGTCAGCCATAAGCTGAAAAGCCCGTGAGACTCTACTCTCCATGGAACCACCAAAAAGCCAGAAATGGAGCTGTGGCTCAAGAGGTAGAGCACCAGCCTTGAGCAATAAAACTCAGAGATTCTTCTCCTGGATCCCCTGTTCAAGCCCACACCAAGAAATGGCCCTGTTTTATGACTACAAACTGCCTAGGTTTTGAGTACCCTCTCTTGGAGTGTGATAAAACACCTGTCCCTGGATGGTGTACCAGGGCCTTCAGAAATCCAGTGGTGGAACCCAGGCCTGCCCCTTTGTGCATTCTCAACACACACTGGCCAGAAGGCAGAGTGTGAAAATGCCCGCAGCCCGCAGAGCCGAGAGGCTCCAGCTGTGCCAAGGTGATTGGAACGGGCTTCTTGCAGGCAGCACTTGAAAAGTTGGTCCTGCTTAAGAAGGAGGATCTGACAGGAAACACAGAGAGCAAAGGTGCTGCAGATGATGGACAGCATAGCAGAGCGTGTTCATTTCCAACCAGGGCTGCAGGTGAGAGACTCGGTACAGTCGTGTGAGTCTTGGTATAGATGTGCGAGACTGTCCGATACAGTTCTCCAAGGGACCTTGGTGACATGAGGATGGTTATGCCCTGAAGCTTTTAGTAGACCCATCCATGCTTTGTGTCTCCCTCTTTGATAGAGGCTAGCTGGAAACTCTTCTGTCCTGAGCACCCCTGGACCCAGTTATCAGCAACCCTCCCAATGTCTTCCACCAGGTCATGGAGCAGCGGGCCCCAGAAATCTGCAGGTATCTGTTGGGTGGTGGTGCGGGGAGATAGAAGGCAGGCCCCAGAACTCTTAGTGGGTCTGATCTTCCCTGGACGACCAGTCCATCAGAGGAAGCAGATGGGAATTTAGAGAGGGTTAGTGATGTGGAGGGGGCCCTTTAAAGCCTATGGCCCTACCCAAATTCTCAGCCTCCCTTTGCTGTCCATGAGGGAGGTAGAGGAGTGTCTAGGTAGTAGCATCTAGAGGAGGACTAGGTGGAAATTCTGAAGGACGAGATACCATAAGCTGTGTGCCAGTGGCTCATGCCTGTCATCCCACGCCTATCATCCTGCACACTCAGGAGGCTGAGATCCAGAGGATCTCATTTCCCAGCCCAGGCAGGAAAGTACCATGAGAGCCTCATCTCCAATCCAACTGGAAGTGGAGCTGTGGTTCAAGTGGTAAAGTACTGGCCTTGAGGAAAAAGAGACATTAGAGACAGTACCCAAGCCCTGAGTTCAAGTCCCTCAACCCGAAGGAAAGAAAGAAAGAAAGAAAGAAAGAAAGAAAGAAAGAAAGAAAGAAAGAAAGAAAGAAAGAAAGAAAGAAAGAAAGAAAGAAAGAAAGAAAGAAAGAGAGAGAGAGAAAGAAAGAGAGAGAGAGAAAGAAAGAGAGAGAGAGAGAAAGAAAGAGAGAGAGAGAAAGAAAGAGAGAGAGAGAGAAAGAAAGAAAGAAAGAAAGAAAGAAAGAAAGAAAGAAAGAAAGAAAGAAAGAAAGAAAGAAAGAAAGAAAGAAAGAAAGAAAGAAAGAAAGAAAAAACGTAAGAGATGGTGAAGTAGTAGGGGTGCTCTGGTTGGGAGAACAGGTGCTGGCCTCACTGTACAGACATTTCTAAGAACTCCCCAGGTTTGCCCCAGTGTGAAGCCACAGCACAGTGGGCAATGCCTTACCAAGAACTCCAGAGGTCGTTGCCTGTGGCAGGCAGGGACTGGATGAATGGTAGCAGGTGTGGGATGGTAGAGGCTGATATCTGAGGATGGTGGTTCAAAGCCAACTTGGGCAGGAAAATCTGTGAGACATTATCTCCGGTGAAACACCAGAAATCCAGAAGTGGAACCGTGGCTCCAGTGGTAGAGCACTCACCTTTAGCTGAAGAGCTGAGGGACTGCACACAGGCCCAGAGTTCAAATCCCATGACCGACAACCAAAAATAAGGTAGCTGAGATTTCTGCATAGCGGTGTGTACATTTAGGAAATGCCAAGCTGTTATGAGCCATTTCAGACTTGTCAGAGGCCCTTAGTTTTGTCTATAATTGGTCTGAGGATAGTAGTGCCATCTTCTTGGGGGTGGGGTTGGTCAGGGTCCTCAGGGACTGCTGAGGCCTTGGGCTTCCTGTGTGCATGTGCGTGTGTGTGTGTGTGTGTGTGTGTGTGTGTGTGTGTGTGTGTGTGTGTGTGTGTGTGTGTGTGTGTGCGTGTGTTTCCCTCATCTTCCTCTGTCCACTTCCTGAGCTGCCTCTTTCTGATCTCGGATGGTGCCCCTTCTCCACACTGATCTTCCCTTTAGCCCCCTATCAGGGTCAACAATGAGTCCTAAATTGCCAGAGGCCTGGATTCCAGATTTTCTTTGGGGCTCAAGTGAGGCCTGTCCAAATCTTGGGGCACCTCCAGAGGATTCTGGGTCAGCAGGGCCGGCTTGCATAAGTTCTCCCCTGCCTCTGGGCGGGCGTTAGTCATGTGATGTCCTGTCCTTTTCCCAATCTGGGCCTCTGATTCACGTCCCTCCCTGCATGCTGGCAGTGGAGTGGGGGAAGGGGGGTTTGTGGTGGCTCTGGCCAACTTGAGCTTGATAGCTGACTGAAGGCTGCCCAAGAAACGAGGATTCAGGGTTACATGGGATTTGAGGTCAAGGTGGCTTGGAAGTATCCATTGGTGTGTAGGAAATGTAAACATATCTTGTTGCAGCAAAGTCTATCTTCCCACCTGAGCTTGGCCTCTCATGTCCTTCTAGACAATTCTGGATGCCCAGAATACAGATGCACACACTTTAAATTCTAGGTCCAGGAATCTGGGGGGATTAGAGACTAGTATGGCCAATACTTCAATGTTATGGGACATTAGCCTTGACCTAGCTATGCCCCCCTTGTTGTATGTTCACTTCTTAATACATTGCTGGCCCCACACCGGCCACTTATGGCAGTGTTGTGAAGCGGCAGGAATGGAAGTGAGATACAGGGTGACCAAAATCTGGATTTATGGCTTGATTGGATGTGGAGTGGGGGTAAAGGGTGTCTTAAAAAATCTTAGAGCTGGAACTCAAGGTCTAGGCACAGTCTCTGAGCTTCTTTTGCTCAAAGCTGACACTCTATCACTTCAACCAGAGCCCAACTTTCATTTTTTTAGTAGCTTAGTGGAAAGAAGAGTCTCACGGATTTTACTGCCTGGGATGGCTTCAAGCTGCCATCCTAAGAGCTCAGCTTCTTTAGCTAGGATTGCTGGTATGAGCCATTGGACCCTGCTAAGGATGTGTGTGTGTGTGTGTGTGTGTGTGTGTGTGTGTGTGTGTGTGTGTGCGCGTGCGTGTTTGCCTGTTTGTGTGAGTTTGCCGGCTGGAACTCAGATCCTAGGTGGTATCCTTTAGCTGGTTTGCACAAGGTTGGTGCTCTACCACTTGAACTACAGTACATATCAGCTCTCTGCAGCTACTGACTCTCTGGAGAACAAAAAGCTCAAACCTGATCTTATTTCTTTGACCTCAGGGGAGGGTATGATTCCTGTGAAGCCTGGAGGAATAGGAGTGGGGTAGGAGGGGTAACTGTACGTTGGTGCTAGGCTGGGAGAGAGGTCCTCTGTCATTAGCCAAGAAGGAGAGTGTGGCCAGGTGCTATTAGGTCATGCTCTCATATTCCTAGCTACTCAGAGATCTGAGTAGCTGAGATTTGAGCATTGCGATTCAGAGGCAGCCCAGCTAGAAAAGTGTGTGAGACTCTCCTCTCTCAATAACCACCCAAAAGCTGAAAGAAAAACTGTGGCTCAAGTGGTAGAGTGCTAGCTTTGAATGAAAAAAAACTGAGGGACAGATCCCCGGCCCTGAGTTCAAGCCCTAATTCTAAGATGCGCCCACACATAGAAAGGTGGTAATGATGACCTGAGCCAGAACTGGGGGGAGTCCTGAGGAATAGTAGTAGTAAACTCTTTAGCCAGTTCAAGTGTTTCTCCCTAAGTACTTGGGCTGAGGGGTCTGCACCATGGCAGTAAGTTCGATGGAACCTGCCCCTCCATCCATGCACGGGGACACAGAGCCAAGGGAAACGACACTATGGATGCTCCTTTGTAGTAGGCCAACGATTGCAGACTTTCATCTGCCCCCGAGCACTGGTGAGGAAAGCAGGGCTCTGAGCCCTGGGACTCCTGGGATAGCAACTGCTACAAGCAGCAGCCAGCTGGCTGTGGATTGGTGAGCCCAAAAGTCTTTCATGAGCCCAACTCAACACCCACTCAGGGTGTGCCTGACAGATTTGCACTCTTGTGATACTGCATGAGCAGATGTTACCTGCCATGCCATCTTGCAGCTTTTGGACCTCCTTGCCCCAAACTGTGCTCTGAGAAGTTGATTTACTGCTCAGATCCACACTGTGCCCATGACAGATGCAAAGGAGGCCTAAGGGTCAGGAGCTGTGAAAAATAGGCTTCCAGCCACAGGAAATGACTAGTGTCCATGGTGAAAAAGATCTAATCTTCCCCCTGAGCCCCACTCTGGGACTCCACACTCTTTCATACCTGTGCCTGAAGTACAAACCTTGACCCAGCCTTGAATGTCCTGCCAAACTTGTCTGAAGCCACAGAACCTTCATTCCACACACACCACCTGCTCTACACCACACCGCAGGACCTTTGCCCACTCTGTACCTTCTGCCTGAGGCTCTCTGTCCTGTTCCAAGCCTTAGAACTCCTGTGGAATTTTGGCACTGGTTATATCACCTTCTGGAGCAAATCTTTCCTTCCTATCTCTCTCTAAATGTAGAATTGTGCAGACTTACTGGCAAATGCTCTATCTTGGTGTGTGTGTGTGTGTGTGTGTGTGTGTGTGTGTGTGTGTGTGTGTGTGTGTGTGTGTGTGTCAGTTCTGGTGTCAACGTCTAGTGTATTGGGGTCCCTGGATAAGGGTCACAATATCACCAGGACACAGGGGATGCAGCGTGCAAACAATTGCCACTGCATGCTGTGCTTTATTGTTAGTGGGTATTTAAAGACAAGCAAGCATAATCTTTGCCAAGATTTGATCAGAAGACATTCACACAAAAATTTCAACAGATACATTTTTACTTAACCTATAAGACAATGTCTAGGTATATTATTATCTAAACTATTTTAGAGAAAGCTAAAACTACTTCTCCAATCTCAGGAAAATGCTTGACCAATTGTTCATCTATGCTTAAGCAAGCAGAAGAGCCACTTCCTCAGCTCCCAGGAGTCTGTGACATGTGTTTTGAGATAGGGAGAGAGAACATTTTCCCTCTCTAGCCCAGGAGTCTGTGACATGTGTTTTGAGATAGGGAGAGAGAACATTTTCCCTCTCTAGCCTGGCATTCCAAGAGCTTTCCTAATCCCAAACACAGTCCTCAGATAATCCTGAGGCTGGAGCCTGCATCATTCTTACCCCTCAACATAGACCCGGAGTCTTCACATTCTGGGGTTTGAATTCATGGCCTGGACGCTATCCGTTAGCTTTTCTGCTCAAGGTTAGCAGTCTACTACTTGAACCACAGCTCTACTTCTGGCTATTTGGATGTTTAATTGGAGAAAAGTGTCTCATGTAGACCTTCCTGCTTGTACTTGTAATCCTCAGATCTCAACTTCCTGAATAGCTGAAATTACAGGGGTGAGCCACCAGCAGCTGCTCTCTACCTCTTACCTCGCACCTCGACCCTCCTGAGACACAGAAGAATATGTCTCACCAGGCTCACTTTTTTCTTTTTTTGCTGTTCATCGGGCTTGAACTCAGGGTCTGGGTATGTTCCTTAGCTTCTTTTGCTCAAGGCTAGCCACAGTGCCACTTTTGGCTTTTTCTGTTTCTGTATTACTGAAGATTCAAACCCAGGGCTTCGTGCATGCTTGGTAACCTCTCTACCGCTAATCCACATACACAGCCCAAGGCTGACTTGTAACCAGAGTTATGAGGGTGGGATTTATTGGCTTACCCCTTTTGGCATAGAAATCGCTGAATATTTCATAACTTTGCCGACATTTTGGACCAGTCTGTGACTCTGCAATGAGGAATGATGAATGAGTGAGAGCCACCAGGCCCTAGATGTCTAGGCTCACATTCTACATAGGGATAGATAATATGTATCCAGAACCTTCAACCACTCCTACAGCCTAGGAAATCTGAGGGCTTGTCCCGGGTTGCCCAAGTTGGGTGGGCTGAGCATGGGCAACCTGCTGAATGCCCATTATCCATACATCATCCATCCATACACAGAGACATGGAGTGATTGCCTCCTTTTGTAGGGGGCAGTTCTGTGTTTGTACCATGAGCCTAGGCACTGTCTCTGAGCTCCTTTTGCTCCAGGGTAGCACTGTGAAACTTGAGCCACAATTTCACTCATTTTTTTATTTTTATTTATTTTTATTTTTCCGGTGATCTGTTAGAAATAAGAGTGTCACCGACTTTCCTGCCCTTGCTGAATTCAAAATGGCATTCTCTACATTCTCAGCCTCCTGAGGAGCTAAGATTATAGGCAAGAGCCATTGACACCTGGATTTCTTTTCTTCTTGTTTTTCTTTTTTCAGTTGTGACAATCTGAAATCTTCACGGTGTCATTCCAATGGTTTGCATTCGAAGTAAACTACCCAGCCTTGGAGTTCGAATGCTAGGACTGCCACCCACAAATGGAGGGAGATTCTGACAAACTCATTCCTATTCGTATGAATGCTAATGCAATGCTATAAAAGTAATAATTAAATTTGCAGTTGATTCATGATTCTATTTCATAATGCCACACAAATATTATTGGATTTATATCTTCTATTTTAGCACCATGGTTTGATTCCCCTAATGGACAGATTTTAACTAATTTTTAATGAATGCTTTTATAAGTATTCAATCATGATATTTATAAAATGGTGGAATAATGTAATAACTAATAATTGGTAATAATGTATATATATATCATTTAATATCCTCACATTCCCTCTCTCTCTCTCTCTCTCTCTCTTTATATATATATATATATATATATACATATATATATATATATATACACACATACATATATACATATCTATCAATGTATATATTGGGCACTACGGTGCCTTGATCAAAGGTCCTCAGAATTTTCTGGCAGCTCAGTTTCCTGGAGGCTGTTGTGTTAAGACTGTGACCCAATTTATGGATTGGGCATTGTAGGCAGTGAGTTGAAATCCCAGCATGGCCAAAAATTTATTTGTGGAGTAAGAAGCCAATTTTGACACATTTTTTTCCTTCTCTGTGAAAGTCCTAGGTCTCAGTACGATGTATAATCTATATGCAAATATAATCTAGGTGATATGATGTAATAAATGAAGTGTTATATGTGTAATAATACTACATAAATAATGGTAATAAACATCATACACAGTAAACCGATGTATGTAAATAGATCTCATATACGAATATTATTTTTTCCAGTGCTGATGCTTGAATTCAGGCCCTAGGGAACTGGTCTGAATTTCTTGTCTACAAGGACGGTGAGCTTCCACTTCACCCTCAATGTCACAGATTTAACTAGGTCCCAAGTTCAAATCCCATGCCTGCTAGAAAAATATTGCAAATTCCAAGCCAGGGCCTTATTATTATTATGATTTTTTTTTTGGCCAAGCACAAGGCTTGAACTTAGGTCTTTGCACCTCTGCCACAACCAAACCTGGGATTCTAGGACCCAAGTTCAAATATCGGGGCTGGCAAAAAAAAGAAGGAGAAGTATAAAACTGATAAGTTCAAGAAGGTGATATTAATTTTTTTGCTTTGTATTGTGACCATCCTGAGTCTAAATGACAAGGCCCAGAAAGTGCACATGACCTTGCATTGCTGATGTTTGGTGGGCTATTAGGGAAGCCATAGCCAAAACCAGCAACTTTGCCCTGGAGGTTTAATCCCGGGACTGCCACTAATGAATGGTGGGAGGTTCTGAGAAACCCATTCTGATGATATATCCATACAAATGGAATGTTATAAAAGTAGCAATTAAATTAGTAGTGTATTTTTTATATTATAAAATTTTACACAATTATACTACATTGAATAATTTTCAATTAATACTTTATTATGTATTCAATCATGATGATTAAAAAAGGAAGGAATAATTTAGTTGCCAATAATTAGTAGTAATATGGTATATGCAAATTCATAATACAGACATCTCTCTTAGTTTATACATATACACCTATCTATCTACCAATCTACACATTCATCTGTTTATATACTTGTCACTCCTGGAGCTCAGTGGTAGAGTGCTCCTCTAGTACATACGAAGCCCTGGGTTCAATTCCTTGCTACCACATGCACAGAAAAATCTGGAAGTTGTGTTGTCGCTCAAGCAGTAAGCACTAGCTTTGAGCATAAAAGATTAGGGACTGTGTTTAGACCCTTACTTAAGACCCAAGACTGGCACCAAAAATAAAAAAATAAAAGAAGGTTGTGATTGCAATGATATAAGGATAGGACTGCAAATATCACATAGCAAGCTGGGAGTCTGGTGCTGACAGCTGCTATCTAATCTGACTTAACCAGAGGTAAACTGCTGCAACCCAGCTCCACGGAACCAGATGCTGCTGGCTCACTCACCCCTATCATCCAAGATAGTCCAGGGCTGAGATCTGACACTGGTGGATTTAAATCCCAGCCCTGGCAGGAAGTCTGCGAAACTCTGAGCTGTGGCTCAAAGTGTTAGAGCTCTAGCCTTGAGCTAAACGTCTTAGGACAGTAGCCCCAAACTTTGAGTGCAATGCCCATGGCTAACTCCCCCTTAAAACAACCCCACCCCTTTAAGCCATTAGATGTGAACTTTGTGCAGTTTGTGAAGTGTTTCTGAAAAATTGGTGATACTGATGAAAACACCCTAATTCTAATGACAGCTTGTGGGATATAGTTATGTGATGAGTCCTTCATGAGGTGTTGTGTGCTGAGTCTTTCACCTTAACCTGGTATCTGCTCATTCTTCAGAGAGGTATCACTTCTCCTGAAAGCCTTCCCTGAAACACACACACACACACATACACACATGCACACACACACACACACACACACACACGCACACACGCACACACACACAACACAGAGTGCATCACACGTTCATCCACCTGCTGGTCCTTGTAAAGTTCCACAAGTAAGATGATTGTGCACATGAGAAAGTTGAGGCTCAGATATGTCCCCATGTCAGGGCCAAAATTATGTATGTACTGAACTCTAATGAGTTGCCTCCTGCAGACAATTGTTTTGGTTTATTTTTCTTGGTCGTAAAGGTTGAACTCAGGACACTGACCTTTCCCTGTTGAGTTCATGGCTAGTGCCTTATCACATGGAGTCAAGGACCCTAGGCATATATAGCTGAGGTCTGTCATCATGCCTACTCAGGAAGCTGAGATCTGATAATCTGGGTTCAAACTATCCCGGACACAAAAGGTCCCATGAGACTATTACCTCCTACTCACCATTTAGCAATTTGAAATGGAAGCCAGGTGCCACAGAATCACGTCTGTCATCCTAGCTGCTCAGAAGGCAGAGAGCTGAGGATCAGGGTCCAAACCAGCCTGGAGAGGAAATTCCTTGAGATGGTTATCTCCAGTGAGTCACCAGAAAGCCTGAGCGGGTGCTGTAGCTCAAGTGGTAGAGTGCTAGAGTTGAGTTGAAGTGCTCAGAGACAGCACCCAGGCCCAGACTTCAAGTCCTCCAACTTACAAGCAAAGAAAGCAAGAAACCTGAAGTGGATTGCTGAAAATGTGTCTTAGGGGTAGAGTGCTTTGCATATACGAAACCCTGGGTTTGAATCCTCAGTAACACATCCCTAGAAAAAAAGCCTGAAGTGTCTCTGTGGTTCAAGTGGGAAAGTGTTATCTTCGTACAGGAGAAACTCAGGTATAGTGCTCAGCTCCTGAGTTCAATCTCTAGAACTGGTGTATGCGCGCGCGCGCACACACACACACACACACACACACACACACACAAAGATACCAGAAGTAAAGCTGTGACACCAAATGGTAAAGCAAAGTGCTTCTGCTCTGAGCTTATGATCAGCACCCTGGCCCTGTGTTCAACCGCAAAACCTAGCCACCCAAGGCCCAACTAGGAGAGGTCAAAGGTTTCAAAACCTGATGAGCTTCACCAGCACTAGATGACCAGAAACATTGTGATATTACGTATGTACTTAGATTTAGCAAGCTTCTGGAAACCGAGGGGTGCACTGTTGCCGATAATGAATCATTTCATTAGGTTCGGCTCCCTAACTTTTCTGCCAGAAGGTCTCTTGAATTAATTGTAGCAACTTGTTTCAACACTGGGATATAGTTTAACAAAGACAGGATAAGTGCAGGGAACTTGACCTGCCACTGGAGGTGGCACAAATGAAGGCTTCCTGTCAAAACAGAGCACTGGGACAGACAGAGCTTGGGTTACAAAGAGGCCTTTTTCTCCTTGACTTCAGAGCCCACCCACATTCATCCTCACCAATTGCCCCCGGATGAATTGTCTGTTTCACAGCTGTACAGGAGTGAGGCT
Source organism: Dipodomys merriami (assembly GCF_024711535.1). Classification (NCBI taxonomy): domain Eukaryota; kingdom Metazoa; phylum Chordata; class Mammalia; order Rodentia; family Heteromyidae; genus Dipodomys; species Dipodomys merriami. Next base: position 709,873 of record NW_027206018.1, read on the forward strand.
TTTTGGGTGCCTGTTCCAACAAAGAAGAAGAAGAAGAAAGAAGAAGAAGAAGAAGAAGAAGAAGAAGAAGAAGAAGAAGAAGAAGAAGAAGAAGAAGAAGAAGAAGAAGAAGAAGAAGAAGAAGAAGAAGAAGAAGAAGAAGAAGAAGAAGAAGAAGAAGAAGAAGAAGAAGAAGAAGAAGAAGAAGAAGAAGAAGAAGAAGAAGAAGAAGAAGAAGAAGAAGAAGAAGAAGAAGAAGAAGAAGAAGAAGAAGAAGAAGAAGAAGAAGAAGAAGAAGAAGAAGAAGAAGAAGAAGAAGAAGAAGAAGAAGAAGAAGAAGAAGAAGAAGAAAGAAGTTCTTTGATTTTTTTGGGAGGGGTGGGAAAAATCCTGTTTCTCCCTTGTGTCCTTAACCAGCCTCTTGTTGGAGTCTCTGGTCTGCTTTTGGTCCTGTGGCTTGGTTGGTTTCTTAAGTCAGTTTGTTCAAACAGGTAGAAAAATGTTCTGCTTTACCCAGGATTTTTGCCTTTTTTGAAAAAAAATTGTTTTCCATCCTCCTCCCAGGCTAGTTCATTGGGAGGCAGATATGCTTTGAGTATCACAAAAGAGGGGGATGCAGTGATGAGGCTAGGTTCTGGGTAGAGTTGAGGCCTTTAAACAGACAGTAGCTTTTCCTGGTGGTTAGTTTGTGAAAAACTCACAGACCCCAGCCTGGAGCCACTCTCAGGGTTTCTGTTACTGAACTTCAATTGATTGTCGAGGCTGCTAGAGGGAGGGGAAGCCTCTGGCTCTGATTACCCAGTGAAGAAAGCCACTCCTAGCACTGGTGCTCGAGCTGGGTGACTTTTCCCTGGAGCTGAGTCTGGCAGGTCATGCCGCCGTTAAGTTTTTGTGATCTGCTAAATGACTCGTTTTATTCCAAGGCTTGAGTTGGAGCTAGCAGCTCTGCCAAGCTTTGTCGGTATGCAAGATGGAGATCTCCGGTACTGGGGGGGGAGGAGTGGCCTTCCCTCCTCTGCTTCCTGAGAAGGATTGAGGACGTCAGGCTTCTACTCACGCTGAGTCTTGCTTCCTGGGTCGTCTCTGGTCTGCGAACTGGAGGATGACGATGTCTGCTCCTTGTCGGTTCTTGCTGGTGTTGAGTAGAATCAGCTTGTCCGCTGTGTCTGGCTCCTTCATACTGGACTCTCTGTGCCTCAGGTATGGCCGCGGCCGCCACTGCCACTGCAGCTGTTGCAGTGGCGGCTGCTGGCAAGAGCTCAGATGTGTCTCCTTGCCTGGATTTTCCCTCTCTGGCCTGACTCTCTGTCCTGTGATGGCACACTTGGTGTTATTCTCTGGCTTGGGACTGTTCACTGGAACTCTAAAACTGCTTTCTCTGTGAGAGCTTGTTTAGATTCCAGCTTCTCCTCCGCCATCTTCCTGGAACTTCTCCATGGAATTTTTATTGTGTTAATGGTTAATAAAATATTAATAAAACTTAATACATATCCTAGAATTATTTCATCTAATATTATTTAAAATTATACACTAATTAAACCCTTCATTATTTATTGTAGTGACAATTATTACACCTATGACATCCTATTACATAGCATATAGATTTGCACCTGAATTATACATCTTACCTGTCACCGACCACTTTCTTTTTCTTTTTTTTTTTTTATTTAATTTTATTTTATTTGAGAACATACTGTACAGAGGGGCTACAATTACATGGGCAGGATAATGCATACATTTCTTACCAAGCATTGCAGCCTCCTCCTTTGTTTACCCTTCACCTCCCTTCCCAGCCTCCCCCCTCCCCCCACCCAATTTCACAGACCACTTTCAAAGAGAAAGAAAACTGTCATGCTCAGCTTCTCACTCCAAGATTACATTTTTGGCAGTGCTGGGATCTAAACTCAAGGCCTAGAATTTCATGAATGGGTGATTTTCAGTGCAGCAGCCACTAGCCAATTCAACTCCTAGACAGTTCCCAGGCAGTGAGATCGAGCCCCATATGTTGAGGAGCTGGTAATTTGTGTGCTCATTTTTGTTGAATAGCATGAACATTTGAATTCCTTTTCTAATCTTTTCCATGACCCACTCGTGATTCAGAAGTGTGTTTTTTAACCTCCATGTGTTACAGGAATTTTTGATTTGGTGTTGAGTTCTAATTTTATTCCCTTGTGGTCTGAGAGAATACAAGGAATAACTTCAATGTTTCTGAATTTGGACAAGTTTGCTTTGTGGCCTAAAATGTGGTCTATTTTGTAAAATGTTCCATTTGCTGCTGAGAAAAACGTGTATTCTGATGCTGCTAGGTGAAATATTTGGTAGATATCTATTAAATCTATTTGATCTATGCAGGTGTTTAGATCTGCGGTTTCTCCCTTGAGTTTTTGCCAAGTTAAACTATCTAGTGCGGAAAGTGGCGTGTTAAAGTCCCCAACAATTAATGTCTTTGGATCTATATGGGATTTTAGGAAAAGTAGTGTTTCTTGGATAAATTTGGGTGCTCCATTTTTTTCCGAATAGATATTTAGAATTGTAATATCTTCCTGAAGGAGAGATCCCTTTATTAGTATATAGCGACCTTCTTTATCTCTTCTCACGAATTTCAAATTGAAATCTATTTTATCTGATATTAGGATTGCAACTCCCACCTGTTTATGGGAGCTGTTTGCTTGGTAGATTTTGTTCCAGCCTTTAACACTGAAAATGTCTTTGTTTTTTGGGCAAAGTGTGACTCCTGAAGGCAGCAGATAGAAGGATCTTGCTTTTTAATCCAACAGTCTATGTCAGTTAATTGGAGAGTTAATTCTGTTAATGATGAGAGATAGAACTGAGAATTATTTGAGAGTTCCTGCTATTTTATCCACCTTCTTGGGGGCTGTGGCAACTGGGTTTTTTCTATGGTTCTTGGATTCTCAGTTTGGCTGCGGTTTCTTTGCCTTTTTGTGGTCTTGTTGGTTTTCTATGTGTAAGATAACTTTAAGAATCATTTGTAGGGCTAGTTTGATGGAGATAAATTGTTTCAATTTTTTCTTTGCTATGGAAAATTTTTATTTGACCTTTGGTTATGAAGGAGAGTTTAGCTGGGTACAATAAACATGGTTGATAGTTGTTTGTCTTTACGGTATGGCGTACATCATTCCAGGCTCTTCTTGCTTTAATTGTCTCTGCTGAAAAATCTGAGGTGATTCTAATTGTTTTCCCTTTCTAAGTGATTTATCTATTCTCCTTGACAGCTTTAAGGATATTTTCCTTGGTATCAATTGATCCTGTGAAGATTATAATGTGATGCTGGGTTGTTCTGTTCTGGTCTGGTGTAATTGGAGTTATAAAAGCTTCTTCTATCTGAATAGGCCTATTTTTTTTTACATGTTTCGGAAATTCTTTGCTAGGATCCTGTTAAATTTCCCAGACCATTAACTTCTGTCTCTAGGTGCTCCTCTACACCAATTATCCTCTGATTATGCCTTCTTATGGTGTCTTCCAAGTGTTGAGTAGATCTATCCCCTTTCTTGGATTTGTCTTAGATGGTTGTACGTTCTTTCTCTATAATATCTAGGCTGTCTTCAATCTCCGAAAATCAATTTTCTGCATAGTCTAACCTACTATCAAGACTTTCTACTTTGCTTTTAATTTCTTTTCCTTCATGTTGGTTGGCTTTGATTGCTTCAAATTCTTTGTTGGATCTTTGTTTTAGATCTTGTATGAGCTGCTTTACTTTCTTAATTTGGTGTTCAGTGTTTATTCTCAAATCACTTAGTTGATTGGTTATGGTTTCCTTGGACTCTCATTCCTTCTGTTGGGTTCCACTCAGCATTCCCTTTGTGGTCTCCCTGACTTCCTTCAGTCTTTGTTAATGGATTCCATGAATGCCTTTAGCGATCTTTGTGTATTCTTATCCTGCGCTCTCAATTCCTGTATTACTCTTTGATTAGCTTCCTCCCCTTCACGCATTTCCTGTATTTCTCTTTGATTGTTCTTAGCCCTGCCTATTTGGGATGAAAGTAACACCAGTTTTGTGCTAGAACACTATCTTAAGGCAAGCATCAACTAAAATCTGTAGTTTCAAAATCAAAGCCTGCAGATACGATCTAATTCAACAGATATATCTATTCAACATCCAACACCTATGTATTAATGGGTTACGAACCGCAAAGAATAGTTTGGCAAACCAGACATTATTAGGGTTAGGGAGAGATGTGGGTAAAAATAGGAATAGAAGGATGTGGACAGGCAGAGGGAAGGTTAATTTAACGAAGTCCTAATTTCTAAGTGGGAAGTAGGTTGGATAGAATGATAATAGAGACAGAAAAAAAAAAGAAGAAAGAGAAAGAGAAAAAAGAGACAAGAAAAAATAGAAAAACAAAATTTAAAAGTTAAAACATGAAACACTTAAATACTTAAAAATTATGCAAACTAAAAACACAATATTCAGAGAATATGGATAGGATAAGAGAAGGGTAGGGATAAAAGGAGATGTGAAAAACTTAAAAATAAACATGCTTAAAATATTACATAAGTGTAAAGAGATAGTACTGCTATTATGGAATTTAAGTCTAAGAGGTTTGGAATTGAGTAAGAAATTTTTGGATTAAATGTGTACACAATGGGGGATAAGGTCTAATAATCGACTATGGGTATATCTGAGGAAGAGCAGAACATCAATTAAATAACACAAAGAAGAATGAAAGAGAAGAAAAAGGTGAAAAGAATGAGAAGGAAAGAAAAAAAACGAATCAAAAGGTCAATAAAGCTAAACATAAAAAAATTTTTAAAAGAAAAAGAAAAAAAGCACATACATATACCCCTAAAATAAAAATTATGAGGAAGAAAAAAGTTAATAGAAAACAAATTTTTTAAAGTTCAAAATGAAAAAAATTAAAAACAGTTTTAGAAAAAATTTCTTTATAAATGGTACAAAAAAAGAGTTCTTTGAGTTTTTTTGGAAATGGGAAGATCCTGTATCTCCCTTGTGTCCTTAACCAGTCTCTAGTTGGAGTCTCTCGTCTGTTTGTGGTGTTTGATATTCCTGTGGCTTGATTGGTTTCTTATGTCAGTTTGTTTGAGCAAGCAGAAAAATGCTCTGCTTTACCCAGGATTTTATGATCCTCCTCCCAGGCTAGTTCAATGGGAGGGAGATCTGCTTTGAGTATCACAGAAGAAGGAGTGGCTGTTTTCTCTAGTTTGGAGATGCTGTGATGAGGCTAGGTTCTGGATAGAGTTGAGGCCTTTCAGCAAACGTTTGCTTTTCCCCGGGGGGTCTAGCTTCTGAGAGACTCACAGAGCCCTACCTGGAGCCATTTTCAGGGTTTATGTATAATGAATTTCAATTGATTGTCAAGACTGCTGTAGAGAGGGGAAGCCTCTGTTTCTGTTTATCCAGTGAAGAAAGACACTCCTGGGGCTGGCAACCCAGGCTAGGTGACTTTTACCTGGGTTGAGCAGAGCCTAGCAGGTCAGGTTAGGTTCCTGTGACCTGCTTAATGACTCTTTTGTTTTCTTCCAAGGCCTGAGTTGGAGCTAGCTGCTCAACCAGGCCTTTGCCATTATCAAAGATGGAGATTTCCCATAGTGGGCAGAGGGGTGGTCTTCCCTCCTCTGATCCCTGAGAGGATGTCAGACTTCTACTCAAGCCGGAGTCTTCGTTCCTGGGTCATCTCTGGTCTGTGAACTGCAGGATGACGATATGTGCTCCTTGTCAGTTCTTGCTGGTGTTGAGTAGAACCCGCTCACTGGCCGCGTCTGGCGTCTTTGTCTTGGACTCTCTGTGTTGCAGGTATAGAGTCTATGGCTGCCACCAAAGGTGCTGCCATTGCAACTGCCACTGCTGCCACTGCCACTGCCGCCACCACCACAGTCACAGCTGTTAGCAAGTGCTCAGATCCATCTCATTGCCTGGATTTTCCCTCTCTAGCCTAATACTCTTTACTGTGATGGAACACTTTGTGTGATTCTCTGGCTTAGGATTGTTCATTGAAGCACTGAAACTGCTTTCTATGGGAGAGCTTGTTTAACCCCCAGCTTCTCTTCCACCATCTTCCCGGAACTCAGTCCTATATTAGCATGTGTATAATAATACTAAATAGGGGCTGGGAAGGTGGCTCACTGGTAGAGCACTTGCCTTGCATGCATGAGGTCCTGGGTTCAATTCCTCAGCACCACATAAGTAGGGAAAAAAAGCCAGAAGTGGCACTGTGGCTCAAGTGGTAGAGTGCTAGCTTTGAGCTGAAGATCTGAGGGACAGCTCCCAGGCCCAGAGTTCAGATCCACGAGTGGACTCCTCCCCCCTCAAAATGCTAAATACAATAGACAATAAGTAAATGAATCAAGTAAAAACTAAAATAAATACAAAATCAATAATAAAAATCATAGTGTTATAAACATACATAAGAAAATATATATCATATATTACACATATATAGAAATATTTTTCCATTGCAGGCCCTTCATTCAGACCCTGGTAACTCTAAACTGAATTTCTTTTCCTCAAGGACAGTGAACTTTGCTTTCACCCACGGTGCAAAAGAGTAACCTGGATGGTAAGATCAAATACGAGCACTGAAAGAAATACTGGCCCCATTTCCAAGACAGTGACTTAATTCTTTTTTCTTTTTTAATTTCATTTTATTTGTGAACATACTGTAAAGAGGGGTACAATTACATGGGCAAGATAATGAGTACATTTCTTATCAAGCATTGCAGCCTCCACCTTTGTTTACCCTTCACATCCCTTTCCAGCCTCCCCCCGCCCCCCACCCAATCCTGCCCACCCCCCCCACCGCACCAAAGTTGTAAAGTTCGTTTTTGACATGACGACTTGTACTTCACATAGTTTCATAGTGTCCACTTGTATCCTTAAACGACTTGTTTTTCACCATCTCCTCCACAAATTATACTGACATCAAATATAGTGAAAGCAGGGGTTGTACTGTGGGGGAGGGACATACAAAGCTACAAAGAAATAATCTTATTAATGAGTTAGAAACAAATGCAGGAAAGGAAAAAAACATTTAAATACTTATCTAAGGGTTCATTTTCCTAACATCACATTATCTAATCTTTCTTGTTGGACTCATACATACACTAGATATTGCAAATAAGGGAAACCATGGGACCTTTGTTTCTTTGGGCTTGGCTTACTTCACTAAATATAATTTTTTCCAAGCCTTTCCATTTCCTAAAAAATGGGATAATGTCATTCTTTCTGATGGAGGCATAGAATTCCATTGTGTATATATACCACATTTTCTTGATCCATTCATCTACTGAAAGGCATCTGGGTTGGTTCCATATCTTAGCTATGGTAAATAATGATGCAATAAACATAGTTGTGCTAGTAGCTTTAGTGTGGTCTTGTCACAGTTTCAATGTTAAAGGCTGGAGCAAAATCTTCCAAGCAAACGGCTCCCATAAACAGGCGGGATTTGCAATCCTAATATCAAATAAAATAATCTTCAAACTAAAATTCGTGAGAAGAGATAAAGAAGGTTGCTACATTCTAATTAAGGGATCTCTCCTTCAGGAGGCTATTACAATTCTAAATATCTATTCGCGAAACAATGGAGCACCCAAATTTATCCAAGAAACACTACTTTTCCTCAAATCCCACATAGATGCAAAGACATTAATTGTTGGGGATTTTGACTTAATTATTTTTAAGTAAGCAGCTATGTTTATTCAGTTACATACTGAATATTAAAATAAAATCAGTGTGGAATTTTGTACATCTATTCAGACCTCTTTCCCTTAAACCCAAACTTCTTCTCTGAGCACGACTTTTTTCATTTTTTTATTGTAAAAATATTGTACAGAGAAGTTACAGTAAAATGAGCAAGGTAATGATTTTATTTCCTGTTGAGGATTGTAGCCTCCTCCTTTGTGTTCCACCTACCATCCCCCCCTCCATCTCCACATCTACTCCCCCTGCTGAGCTCAGTGACTTAATTTTTATTTTTGGCTTTGCACCGGGTTTGAATTCAAGAAGTGGCAACTCTGCCACTTTCGTGCACACTGCTATAGAATTAATGAGACCTGAGTTCAAATCCCAGCCTAGGAAACAAAACTGGCAGAAATTCCAAACCAGGGAGCTTTCTTACTTTTTTAAATTAGTTAAATCATTAATTTTTAATTTGTTCTTTATTTTGCCAACAGGGGGCTTGAACTCAGGTCGTGGCAACTCTGCCTCAGCTTCAATCGCCCTAGTCTAGAGTGTAGCCTCTGGACCCATAGCTGATCCTGGTATCAGGCCCACAGGGTTTGCAGGAAGAAAAAAAATGTAGCATAGAAAAAAAGTGGTGAGCTGCATAGGGCTCAGGATTTCACATTTTTTTCTTTGCACAGTGACTATCTTGGGCCTGAATGACATGTTTGCATATTGGACCTGACCTGCCATTGCTAAAGGCTGGTGGGGTATCAGGGAAGACATAGGCAAACCTGTCAACATAGGTCCCGGGTTCAAATCCCAGTCCTGACACCTACCAATGGCAGGAGATCACAAGAGACTCATTCCTATGCATAGGAATACCAATTGAAAGAGTAGTTCATGTTTCGGTCTAGTCTAAAATTGAATGCAATAATCCTAGAAAGCTGATTGATCCTAATTAATAGTTTATTAAGCCCCAAAAGAATAATATTCCTTCAATGGTGGTATAATACATGCCTAAGAGTTGGTAGGAATGTACTAGGTGTCATTCAATCATAGATGGAGGGCGCTGGTGCTCTTTACCTGCCATGCCTACTCCAGTGGAGTCTGCTTAGCATGGGAAATGAGCTTTCAGACCTGAGAATGGGGCTTCAGAGACCTACCTCTGAGTATTGGGACTTCACTGAAGTCTACCTCAGAGAATGGGGCTTTACAGAAACCTATTTCTGAGTATTGGGACTTCACCGAAGTCTACCTAGGAGAATAGGGCTTCAAAGAGGCCTACTCCTGGAAAGGCTGGCAAACCCCTGGGAAAGATGTGTTCTTGCTTTTCTTTTCTCCACTGTGTAAGAGTGCCTATAAATCTTTTACTGTTTCTGCTGTTCATTGTACTTACTCATTGTCAACGTTCCCCTATTCAAAGCTCTTTCTTAAGAGTGCTGACGACTCAAATATCTCATGAGTGTCTTAAAAATATGACTAACTCACCAGAGTTAAGTGCTACCCTGAAACCCCTCTTATGGAGTTTAGTAGACAAGTCATAATTAAATATAAAAGTATTGGGGGTTTCACGATGTCATCTCAGCAGAAGGAATTGTTTGTAAGAGATTTACAAGAAGCTGTAGGCGCGGCTAGAACAGGAAGAATGTATGGCAATTGCTGAGATAACTACTTAGGAGAAAGAACTTCCTGTTACTCTCTTTCATTTACTAAGAGACTTGCTAGATCTAGGCCTCCATAACCTTATTGTTAAAGAAGGAACAGGAAAAATCTTATGAGACAATTAAGGCCTTTATAGAAATAAGGTAATGGTTAGATGGTGACAAACATCGAAATCCATTATATTTCTTAGAGATAAGCCGGAAACAAGTGCCTTTCAGGCGACCAGCTGGTGACCATACAAGAATGAAGCCCTGTAGCAAGATTGTGTAACATTTTGCCCTTTCTTATGTAGACTTTTTGCTAAAAAAGTTTGTTATCCTCTGCATTAAATCGCACTCAGCATCCATTCCTAATGTGTGTGAGTTGTCTGTTTGCCATCTCCCCCCCTATTCCAGGTTCCTCCCCTAGGTGTCCTCCGTCGTCCCGCCAGAGCCGTTCCGCGGCATTTACCAATATATATTTATTTGTATAGCACCATCTGCCTATCTATGCATCACTGATTTGGCCAAACCTGGGGCTGGATCTCAGCACCTCGGAAGCACCTGAGAGCTTCATTGGCTAGAGGCTGCCAGGCTCACATTCATCCATTCATGAATTCGGCCTGCCAGGCCCTGAGTTCAGATCCTAGCACTGACAAAAATTTAATCTTGGAGTAAGAAGCCGAGTGTGACACATGATTTCCTTTTCTGGGAGAGTCCTGGGTGGCAGTTATGATGGAGAACATATCTACAAATCTAGATGCTATGTGATAGGATGTAAATAATGTAATAAATGGTAGCGGTGTCATCCAAATAAATAAAATAATTGGTAAATAAATGAATAAAACAAGACATAAAATGAATAACCATACCAAACACAATATGAACTCAATATCTGTATAGAAATATAAATTCTATCTTTAAAATGGATATAAGGAGTATCTTTTCCAGGCCTGAGGCTTGAATTCAGGCCTAGGGAACAGGCTTGATTTTCTTGTCTTCAAATATGGTCAGATTCCCATCCCGCACAGTGCTGCATATTTACCCAGACCTTGAGTACAAATCCTTGGTCTGGCAGAAAAATGGCACAAATTGCAAACCATGGAGCTAAATATTTTTTTGTAATGGTGGGCGTTTGAGGAAGCCATAGTCCTGCACGGCAACATAGGCCTCCAGTTCGAATCCCAGTCATGCCACTTCTGGATGGTGGGAGATCCTAAGAGTCTCATTCCCATCTACAGGAATAATGATGGAATGTTATCAATGTCACGGTTGAATAAGTTGCTCATGAATGACACTTGAATAAAATTAGACTTCATGATTTCAGTCAGCGGATTGATTTTATTTAATTATCTTATGAAGCATTAAAAGAATAGTATTTCTCACAGGGACACAATAATTTCAGGACACTGATTTACTTAATCATTTATTAAGGATGAAAATAATAACATAAATTACATGGAGGCATAATAAATACCCAAGTTTTGGTAGGAATGTAGTCTTTATAAGTGAATAATGGATAGACATCTCTGACACCTTATAAAGATATATATTTTTAGCATACTACCATCTGGGTGTCACTCTGTTCTTATTTTTTCAAAACCTGGGGCTCGAGATAAGGTCCTAGGAACTGCCTGTCAATTCATTTTGCCCCAGGATGGTGTGTTGACACTCACCCATTCATGAATTGGGCCTTGTAGGCCATGAGTTCAGATACCAGCACTCTGACAAAATGAATCGTGGAGTAAGAAGCAGATGGTGACACATATTTTCCTTTCCTGTGAAAGTTCTGGGTGTTTGGTATAATTGTAATACGCATGCAGACCTATTTCCTATGTAATCAATGTAATCAATGTTCTATGTGCCATAATAATCAATAAAATAGTCACTACATGAATGAAACAAAACATAAAATGAATAACTACACTGAAAGCAATATGGAGTCAACATATGTATGTAAATATAAATCACATATTTAAAATGTACATGAAGAGGATGTTTTCTAGTGTTGGGGATCGATTTCAGATCTGAGGTGTACACATGAATTTCTTGACTTCAAGGAGGCCAGCTTCCCCATTCCACACAGTGTAACAGAGTTACCCACACTAAGAGTTCCAATCCCAATCCTGGCAGAAAAAAATGACACCTTTATACTGTGTGAGGCGCAATTCTTAGGAAATGAAATACCAATTCTTAGGTGTTTCATTATGCCTCCATTTAATGAATGTGATTGTTTAAGTGCTTCATAAAGTATTGATGATCAGTATTCTATAACAAAATTGTATATAATTTTATCCTAGAATCATTCAAGAACTGCCCATTCAGTCATAACATAAATCACATTCCATTGGTATTCGTATAGATAGGAATGAATTTCTAAGGCTCTCCTGCCATTTGGAGGTGGCAGGACCAGGATTCAAACTGTGGGCTCCAGCTCCCACCACTTAAACCTGAGGATAGGGAACTCACTGATCTGTCCAAGAACAGCAACATCCATGATTAAGCAGGAACCAGTGGCTCTCAGCAGGCCTCCTTGATATTTTTTTTTTTTAAATTGTATTTTATTTTATTTGAGAACATACTGTACAAAGGGGCTACAATTACATGGGCAGGATAATGGATACATTTCTTACCAAGCATTGCAGCCTCCTCCTTTGTTTACCCTTCACTTCCCTTCCCCGCCTCCCCCCTCCCCCCACCCAATTTTACCCCCCTCCCCCAACCCAATTATACCCCCCTCCCCCCCCCACCGGCATTGTAAAGCTGGTTTTGACATGACATTTTGTACTTCTCATTGTTGCAACAGGTCCACCTGAATCCTTAAACGACTTGTTTGTCCCCATCTACTCCACATGTTATACTGACATCAAATATAGTGAAAACGGGGGTTACACTGTGGGGGAGGGACATACAAAGCAACAAAGAAATAATCTTATAAATGCATTAGAAATACATGCATGAAAGAAACGAAAACATTAAAATACATATTTAAGGGTTAATTTTCCTAGCATCACATTATCTGACCTTTTCGGCTTGACTCATAGATATTGCAAATAAGGGAAACCATGGGACCTATGCTTCTTTGGGCCTGGCTTACTTCACTTAATATAATTTTTTCCAAACCTTTCCATTTCCTAACAAATGGGGAAATGTCATTCTTTCTGATGGAGGCATAGAATTCCATTGTGTATATATACCACATTTTCTTGATCCATTCATCTACTGAGGGGCATCTGGGTTGGTTCCATATCTTAGCTATGGTAAATAATGCTGCAATAAACATAGTTGTGCTGGTAGCTTTAGTGTGGTCTTGTTTGTAAACATTTGGGTAAATGCCCAAAAGTGGGATTGCTGGATCATAGACCCCGAATAGCAAAAACGCTCCTCAACAGAAAGAACACTGCTGGAGGAATATCAATACCAAATTTCAAACTCTACTATAAAGCCATAGTAATCAAAACAGCTTGGTATTGGCATAAGAACAGACCTCAGGACCAATGGAATAGAATTGAAAACCCAGAAATGAACCTACAGACCTATAGCCACCTAATCTTCGATAAGGAAGCTAAAACAATAGAATGGAAGAAAGACAGCCTCTTCAGTAAATGGTGCTGGCAAAATTGGTTAACTACATGTAGAAAACTAAAGCTAGATCCTTATATATCACCCTGCACCAGAATCAACTCCAAATGGATCAAAGACCTTGAACTCAAAGCAGACACTCTGAAAACATTACAGGATGGAATAGGAGAAACCCTAGGTCTCCTTGGCTCAGGTCGAAATTTTCTGAATAGAGACCCGGAAGCACAACAAATCAAAGAAAGGTTGGACAAATGGGATTGCATAAGATTGCAGAGCTTCTGCAGGGCAAATGACATAGCTGGCAAGATCAATAGAAAACCCACCGATTGGGAGAAGATCTTTACTAGCCATACAACGGACAAGGGTCTCATATCTAAAATATACTTGGAACTCAAAAAATTAAACCACCCAACAACAAATCCTCCTTGATATTTACAAGGCTGTGATAGGAGGATCATGGGCAAATTCACCCTAGGCAGGAATGTCCTTGAGACCCCGATCCAACTTCAGTGTCAACAAAGCTGTGTGGCTCCAGTGGTAGAGGGCTACCACTGGAGCAAAAGCAGCTCAAAGAATGTGCCCAGATCCTGGCAACAAACAGACATGCACAACAATCTGTGCAACCATCCGGCTAAAGCATGTCACCCTCTTGTACCCAACTGAATTGGACAGAGTTCCCTGGGAAAGGGGCTGGAGGAGCCGCTGTCATCTTGACTCCACCCATGGTGACTGCATCTCATAATTTCGGCCACACCCCCATTTTTCATGGTTCTTTCTGACCAATGCAAAACAAGAATTGTAGACATGCCCACATTCCATGCTGCCCAGCACCAGGATTCCGTCAGTTGTTCGACACTACCACCAGCAGTTGAGGAAGGTAGAGGTGGCTGAGTGGTGAGCAGGAGATTCGAGGAGACTTTGGAATAGAATAGGAAATTGACATCCTAGTCAGTGAGTGGGAGAATAGAGGATTTCCCAGAGCCTGGTAATGTGGCCAGCCCATCTTTCCCATCCCAGTGCTCAGATGTCTGAAACAACAAGACTCCATGAGAGAGCTACAGACAAGAAACTACTGCCAGAACACCAGCAGAAGAATCCTTCCATCAGACCTGCAACATTCAAGAAAACAAAGAACAGGAAAAAGGGAGGGATCCCCACGACAAACACCACTGGGGAGCGTGATTCAACAGAGCGTCTGGCCAAAGCTGATGCTGATTGCGGGCCTCCCTTGCCTTTGGACACAGTCATAGTCAATATTCCTGATACCACCAAGGATCTGCAGAGGTGCTATTTACATGTGATACCTACCCTGGATTGCAGCAAAAGAAACCAGGCATTCTGTGCCAAGATCCAACCACTGAAGCAGGAAAAGACAAACCTGCTGGATTGACTGGAGAAAGAGAGGGAGAAGATAGCTCAGGTGCACGAAGCACCAAAACCAGAGCTAGAGATCCACAAGCCACCCATACAGAGGTTGGTTTCAGCAGAAAGTGATTTACAATCTGCACTGGCCCAAGTCAAGCAGGCAACCAATGGCAGAGAAATAGAGCAAGGAGTTCTCACCAGCCACCTGTAGGTCTCAAAACGGCACATGGCAGAACTGGAGATGGCGGCTTCTGTGGTCACTACTGCACAGAAGGAGAAAGAAATGTTTTTCAAAGAGCTGATATATGTGACACTTCAGCTTGAGGAAAAGACCAGAAGTTTCGATGACCTGGAGAAAGTGAACACAGAATTTCAGGAGAAGCTGGGAGTGCTCTGGACACAGAAGAGTAACAGGAAGAACAGAATCTGCAAGTTCCAACAAGTGCTGGTGGGGCGTTGTTACTGGAGGGACTATTGGACAATCTGATCTGGATGGCCAACTCAGCAAATCTGGAGAGAAACACCTTCCCAGAGGACCTGAGCTTTGACAGGCCTGAATGGAGGAGGACTTTCCTTGGCTCACCAAGCAGGTGAACCAACTGACAGAGGAGAAGGAGCAAAGGATGAGGCAGGTGCTTGACCTAGAGAATGAGCTGGGGGAACTGAGGAGGAAGCTGGCAGAACCATCTCAGGCTGAGCGGCAGTTGCAGGCCCAGGAATACCATAGACAGATGGAATTGAAAAACCTGGAGAAACAACTTCACATCCAGGTCAAGGAAAACCAGAGGCTCTGTCTCCAGAATGCGGAGCAGCAGGAGAAACTACAGAGACTGGAGGAAAAGGCCAAGGATTGGCAGGAGATCCCCGAGACCCCACGATGCACATGTGTGTGAAACCCATAACAAGAGGAACAGCTGGCTCTGCTGTGGGATGCTTTCCACAGGGTAAGAGGTGAGAAGGAGGAGCTCACCAGCATCCTGGACACAGAGCAGCAGGTGTAGAAACATCTGTGGGAACAGCTAGTCCACTCAGAGGAGAAGACAGACGAATGTAAAGAGGTGGCTAAGAGAGAGAGAGAGATCCAAGGAGCTTGGGAGCTGCAGGAGCAGCAGGAACAGTCCCTAGCCCAGCTGCAAGAGCTCAGAGCCACCTGTGAGCAGCACATTGCCTCCAATGAGTGGCTCAACTCTGAGGAGGCCCTGCAATAGACCCTTCAGAGGCACACCCAGATGAAGCAAGTGCAGGGCCCAATCAACTGCGGGGACGAGGTGCCCCCAAAGTGGTAGGACAGGTTAAGTTCCTAGAAGTGACCAGACCACAGAAGGAGAGCCTGCATTCCCAGCTGAGCTTCCTGGCTTTCCCTGGGGAGTGGAAGCTGTGAGCCCTGGAGAAGCAAAAGGTGAGGAGGTGACTTCTCCCAACATGAGAATCGCAGAAGACAGAGACATGCCCCAGACCTAGAGTGACATGGCTCTGCGAGCACTCTCAAAGGCTCAGATCCACAGGGGGAAACTCATGCTGCAGGAGCGGCAGCCCCACTGCAGGCGCCCTGCCAACACAGCAGCTCAGTGCAAGATGGTGCTGGAGCCACAAGCCTCCCGCCCCATGAGCTGCTACCACAGCAGGCATGAGGATGGCAAGTGGGACACGTGGGCATCCAAGAAGAAAATCTGCTTCATCCATGACCTGCATGATGAGGTGGACTTCCATAGTCCAGCAGATTAACTCCACCATCGATGCACCCAGCTGTCAGCACACATTTGCACCATAGATGAGTCCCTCCTGTCATGTAAAGAGCAGATGTTCATCCTGGATGAGCTGTGTTTGGAGAAAGACAAGCATGTGTGACGGCTCTCCCAGAAGATGGAGAAGAGAGAGCTGCTGTTGCTACTCGCAGGGGAAGGTGCTGACAGAATGCTCCAGATGCCTGCATAGGCTGAGGCCCCCGCAACCACCGTCCCTTCAGACGCCTCAGGCTCCAGAGTGGGCAAAATGAGGGAGGAGCAGAAAGGTTTTGAAGAATTGCAACTTCAAGACCATTGGAAACTGCCAAAGGAGAGGTCAGAGTTCCCGACCACATAGAAGACTCCCCCACAGAGCACATCCTGTGGCAGATGCCCCACACCCAGAGCAGCCTACAGCTCGAGGGCTTGGGCAAGGGCTGCTCCCTCCCTTTCTTCTGTAGACTCATGCAGATGATAACTTTCTATGTGACATGACTCTCAAAAACTCAGCAGACATCACAAGTAGGTGGCCAGGTGGCCTTCTCTCAGGCCTCTATCTCCCAGGTGATGGGAAGGGTAAACTGTGGGTCGGGTAGGGCAGAGGCTGCCAGGAGGCAGCCAAAATTCAAGGGACATCTAATGGCCCATTGGTGGCCAGGGAAGAGGTCTATATTTTGCTTATCACAAAGAATAATTTGTTTTCAAAGGAAAAAAAAGCCTCCAACAAAGATTTGTTCTTCCAGTCCTGGGGCTTGAACTCAGTGGCTGGCCACTGTCCCTTAGCTCTTTTTGATCAAATCTGTTGCTCTACCAGTTGAGCACCACCTCTCCCTACAACTTTTTCTGTGTGGAATCAAACCCAGGGCTTCAAGCATGCTAGGCAACTACTCTACAGCTAAGACACATTCTCAGCTAGGATGATCCCTGGTCCTCCCAAATCCATATGGCCATTCCTCAGATAAATAGAAAGTAGGAGCTAGGATGACTATGAAGCACAAGTCTGGTTCACACAGAAATATTCCTCAGCCCCCTCTTCCCACACCCTTAGTTGAAGTTTCTCTTCTACCATTGAGGAATGAGAGAGGGAGAGGGGAGTCCTGAGAGGAGTACCAACAACAGTGCCCCCCCCTGAGCCCCACATCCTTCCCCACACAACTGGTACTCCAGATTCCGATCTTACCTGACTCAATGTGGAGTCTACACTGACTCCCCACCCCTGCAAGGCTCAGGATGAAATAGAGGTCAGTCCTGGCCTCAGCCCACACTTAGCGTGGAAGGTCCTAGTCCCAGACCCACTTCCACCTCTGACTGCCCTGTTAGCCTGGACCACCACCATTCACCACTATATTGGCAGTGATGACCTCACAGATGGATTCCAGGAAAAAGGTCTATGGCAAAGAGCAGAAACAGCAAGGTGAGAAGGGCAGAAAGAGGCGGGGTGATTGCTCTGGGATCTTCCTCCTTGAAGCCCTCCCGTCCAGCCAGGACCAGGCTGGCCTAAAGCATGGCCAAGGCCAGGGGGTGAGAAGAGATGGAGAAGCAGGGACTAAAGGAGGTACTGCTTTGCCTTGGAGCAATTGAAAATTCCAATTACATTTGGCGCATGCTAATCCCAAAGCCATCATGCAATACCTCTCCTTTTTGTTGTTGGCTGTGAGCATTGTCCCTGAGCTCTTTTTCTCGAGGCTAGAACTCATTACTTGAGCCACATGGCCACTTCTTGTTTTCTGATGGTTCATTGAGGATAAGAGTCTCACACACTTTCCTGCCCATGCTGTCTTGGAAGCGTAAAGCTCCAGATCTCAGCTTCCTAAGTTGCTCAGATGACAGGAGTGAGCTACCAGTGCCCAGCATGTGATACCATTTGAAGGCTTCTTGGCGAGGGACTGGATAGACATTGACATGACTAAGGAACTGGGATGCGGGAAGGCTGACCTTCTATCCATTCTGTTCCTTAAAATCAAAGATGCCAGATGGTGATGTATGCATCAAACTCTTAGGCCAACAACCACCAGGCTTAGTGGGGAAAAGGTAGAGAATACCCAAAGATTGCAGTGTAGAAATCTTTGATTTTGCATGCATGTGGGGTATGTGTGTGTGTGTGTGTGTGTGTGTGTGTGTGTGTGTGTGTGTATGTGTGTGTGTGTATGTGTGTGTGTGTGAACACAAGGCCTAGGCTCTATCCTTGAGTTTTCTTGCTCAAGTCTAGCGCTCTGCCACTTGAGCCACAGCCCCACTTGCTTTTCTATAGTTAAATGTAGGTAAGAGTCTCAAGGACTTCGATGTCCAGGGTGGCTTTGAAGCATGATGGGGGCCCCAGGGAAGCAAGAGTAAACCCAACTCGCAGGTACCATCCCTATGGTGGGATACTCCTGCCCCCTGGTGGCCAGACACGGGACATTGCCCCTCCCCTCTTCCTTCCCCCCTCCCCTGCCATCATCCTCTACAGTTCAATTTGGGAAAGTGACCCAGGCCAAGCTGATTTTGCTCACCCTGAGTGCTGATGCCAGAGCAGGTCTGTTCCAACCTAGACCAAGAGAGCTCCAGGAGGCCTGGCTCTGAGGGGCACAAGGAAGGGAGAGGTCAGCTCCAGGCCAAGCTAAGAGCCTTTGCCCATGGACACCCCTACTTGGCCTTTCTGATCACTGTAAGGCCTGTCAAACTACAATCCCAAAAAACAAAATTGGAGCTGTGTCTCAAAATGGTCGAGCTTTAGCATTGAAACAAAGAGCTCAGAGACTAGGCCCCAAGCTTTGAGTTCAAGACCCCCAGCTGACCCTCCTCCATAAAACACCGGTTAGCTAAATGTGAACTAATAGGATTTGTGAAGTATTTCTGAAGAACGGTGATACTGAAGAAAGCACACTAATTCTAATGACAGCTGAACTTGTGACATACAGCTATGTGCTGATACCTTCACGGGGAGCTGTTTGCTGGGTCCTTCCCACCTGGGGGTTTTGTGCTGTTTGCTGAGTCATCACAAAGGGTGCTATGTTCTGAGTCCCTAAGAAAGTTGAGCTGTTCTGGGTTTTCCAAAGGGTACTGTGTGCAGAGTCCATTACACAATGTACTGTATGCTGAGTCCTTCAAAAAGTGTGGTGTGTTAATTCATCCCAAAGGGTGCTGCTATGTGCTGAACCCTTGGGAAGAGAGGGATGAGGTGAGATTTTTGAGTGCTGTGTGCCGAGTCCTTTACAGAGGGTGCTCTGTACTGTCCTTCAAATGGTGCTGTGTTCTGAGACCTTCCACAATGTGATTGTGCTGAGTCCTTCAAAATTGTGCTATATGCTGAGTTTTTCAAAGGGTGCTGTGCACTGAGTGTTTCACACAGTGTGCTACATACTCAGCCCTTCAAAGGGTGCTGTGTGTGGAGTCTTAACCCAGTGTGCTATGTAATGAGTACCTGGGAAAGAGTGCTACAGGCTGAGTTTTTCAAAACATGTCATGCACTTAGTCCTTTACATTGCAGGCTATGGTCTCCCTCCTTCAAATAGTGCTGTGTGCTGAGTTCTCTAAACAGGGTACTATCTGCTGAGACCTTCAATGTTAACTGTGTGCTGAGTCCTTTACACAGGGTGCTTTGTGCTGTTTTTGGAAGTGGGCTGTGTATTGCGTCATTCAAAAGGGTGCTATGTTCTGAGTCCTTAAGTGGTAGTTATCCCAACAATCAGAGGCACACAAACACAATCAAACACACACATACACACACACACACACACACACACACACACACACACAAGGGTCACCATGCACTTGCTTGGTGTGTGGAGTAGAGGGAGTGGGGCTGAGGGGAGACTAGTTTTCCCCGGGCAGGTACTGGGGTTGGTGGGGAGTGCTATGCTGAAGTGAGATTGCAATTGCCATGGCTTGGAAGCTTCCATGGACTGGAAGCACCAGGGCCCAGTCAGGGCTGCCATTGTAGTCGGGGTGAGGGGGCGAACCCAGGGGAGGGCTGCCCAGGGGCACACTGCAATGGCAGCCAAGGCCAGGGCCCTGTGAGGGTGGGCGCACATGCACGGGCGGGGGTGGGGCAGCCTAGGAGACGAGTGGAGGGCAGAGAGTGAGGTCAGAGAGAAGAGCAAGCACATGCAGGAGGGGAAGCAGCTTCAGTGGCTGGAGGCCACTTAGATCATAGTGCGGGTCCTGGCAAGGAGCAGAGAGCATGCGGAGCCAGCACAGCAGGCATATTGCCGAGCAGCCCCATGGAGGCGAGGCGTCCATGGCATCAATGAGTCTGATATCCTGGCTGGGGGAGCAAGGTGGCAGTGGCTGAGGTGCAGCAGTGGAGAAGGTGGCTGCTGAGATGGGGCGGGGGTGAAAGCAGAGGCCCCTGGGGAGGAGGCTGCTGAGGTGATGGCAGAGGCTACTGAGGAATGGGCAGTATCAGCAGCTGAGGAGGAGGAGCAGAGGAAGCTCACAGCCTTCCCAGGCACCGACAGACGCCCCTGCCCCCTCCCAGCAGTGCCGCATTTAACACATGGTGCTGCCAGCTCAGATCCTTGGTGCTTCTCTCAGTTGTCTGGCAGAGATGGCGCAGCCCTAACCTGCTTGTGGCCCGAACCTGACCCCGCCCCAGGTCCTCAGACTCCAGGGTCCTCAAACACCAGGAGCAACCGCCTATAGCTTCTCCCCAGCAGCACACATAAGTGACTGTCCCTTGGGCCCACACCCCATGACCCCTGTACCTCGTGACTTCCTGTCACTCCCCCAGTGGACCCAGACCCGCGCCTCCTGCCTCCCCTCTCCTGTCCCACCTGCACCTCCCTCATGCCCCACAGTCCGCCCTGGCTCTGCCACAAATGAGACCCAGTTGCTGAGGTGGGGTGTTGACCCTGGGATCCCATTCCCATCCCTAGTGGCCAGTGTCCCCAGGAAAAGAGAAGATGAAGAAATGGGTGAGGAGGGGACACCCCAGAGCCTCTGGCCTGGAGCAGTGGGAGCCACACAGCCGCATATCTGCACCCTTCCTCTCGCTGGTGAGAACCTGATGGCTTTAGTCAGAGGTGGGTAGCAGCACCTCTCAGGTCTTTTCCTTTTTTTCTGGGGGTAGAGGGTGTTGGATGCAGAAGATAGGCCCCCTTATTGTTGTGGGAGCCCTTGTCTGTCTTCTGTGCTCAGTCACACCTTCACCTGAGGAGGTCCCAGAAGAGCCCAGTAGGGAGGTGAGGGCACTAGGGGTCAGATGGGAGGTGAATATTTGGGAGGTGTGTTCCTCCAGCACACATACACCTGTCCTGTCCCCCTCCCACCCCAGCTGTTAACAGTTTTCCCAGAGTTATCATATTTCCCAGCTCTGCCAGCTCTGCTAGTGCTCCTGGTACATTTGGTCTCCTCATCCTCCTCAAGATTCCACCAAGTCACCCAGAAGCATCTAGGCTGGAAGTAGGGAGTCCATCCATGTATATAGCCTTTAGGACTCCATCAAATTCCCCAACACTGCCCCCACCCTGGGTCAGACACCCCTCTAGACCCACTATGACCTCCTTCTTTGTTTTCTCTCTTGGCTCTGAGGAGCCACCTGTCTCAGGACTCCTTCACCCAAGAGTCCTAGCATAGGGTTTTAGTGAATGGGGACTCAAGGCTGGTTGTTCCCAATGGGAGGGGTCTGTCCCTGGCGAAAGGGAGAGGCAGGGGGGTTCTGTGTTATTAGAGCAATGTTCTCCTTGGTAGGATCCCCTGGTTCTGACCAGGGAATCCCCATGCTCGAGCTTCTACATTTCCCAGATGAGGAACCAACTAACTCAGGAGAGACAATGCGCTGAGTCTGTGTGTGCAAGAGAGAGAGAGAGAGAGAGAGAGAGAGACAGAGACAGAGACAGAGACAGAGACAGAGACAGAGAGACAGAGAGAGACAGAGACAGAGAGGGAGATAGAGAGGGAGAGAGAGAGAGAGAGAGCGATCATCTTTCTCCTTTTACAGACTGACTGTGAATGATCAGGTGGTAAATTGCAAGTGCTGCATGAATGAGTCTTCTGTCACTGGTTTGTATTTGTGTTTGTGTGTGTGTGTGTGTGTGTGTGTGTGTGTGTGTGTGTGTGTGTGTGTGTGTGTGTGTGAATGTGTGTGTGTTGGGAGTGTAGGGAGATGAGAACAATGAAAATATACATTAGTCACCGTGCCTAAAAAGAGCAAAAGCATTTTATTTTTGTGTATGTGTATTTGTTGTTCTTTTTTCATGAATGCCCAATACAAGCCCAGCCACAATTTCTGTTTTCTCCTTCATCATTTCACGGCATCTTTGGAGAAGGTTTCGGTAGATTTCCTTTCCACTTCTTTCCACCTCCCTCTTCCCCTTTCCTGTAGCCAACTGTAGCTGTTTGGCCTGTCTAGGTCTCTACTCGGAGGCCTGTGGGAAGCGCAGACCAGAGTGGACACCTGTCCTTCTTTCTTCAGCCAGAAGGCTCATGCGTGTAACCACAGCCACACTCTTCCACCCAGACACTCTGCTCTCGTGTGTATAGTTGGAACTAATTCAAGGCTTGGGAATGTGTCTGCCAAACATAATTTGGGAATGAGATGTGGGGGAGGAGGGCAGGGGCTGTGAAGCTAGGAGGGTCTGGGATGTACTGAACGGTGTGATATGGCTGATGGCTCACCACGACGAAGGATGAGAGGGCAACCTTACCCAGGACATTGATGTGTGTGTGGGCATCTGGGCAGAGAGCTACAGGCCCCCACTGATGGTGTGGATTCCCTTCCGTGTCAGTGCACTGTTGTGCAGTCCTCCCTGGAGTCCTACAGACTCCAATCTCTGTCCTGCCTGGGCCGTTTCCAGCTGGGCAGTGGTATGCAAGTGTGTTCTCTCTGCTGGAGCCTGCTCAGTATCAGGACATGGCAGTTAGCTAGGGCTCTCTGAATGCCAGTTTCTGTAACCTGCTATAGGCTGTCTGGAAGGAAAAGAGTCCACTGATTTTGGAACCCTTTAAGTTTGATTGGGACAAGTGAAATGCCATCTTTTCCAAGGTTTTTACTTGAAGTTGGCAATTTCCACTAACACCTGGGATTATGGGTCAAATTAGACTGACCATTTCAGCTGCCAAACAATGATGTTCAAAGCAACACAGGTAGAGTTCCCTAGACAGATGGTCTCCTGCTACGAACATCGTGCCCTGACTGCCTTTCTCCAGCAGCTACTGATTAGCCTCTGGCTCTGTCTAGGGTGGCCACCACAGTTGAGAATGTTGTGGGGAGCAGAGATTGTGACCTCGCCATCCCCAACCTGCCAGCTGTAAGCAGAGACGATTCCTATCACCTGTACTGGACTCTGGGAGATTCAGAGACCTGGGATGCCTCAAGGATCCTTTCTCTGCAACATGAAACTTGGGGGCCGGATATGGTGGACCATCCTGTCTGGCCCCAGGCGGTGGAGAGTATGCCCCTTCAGCCAGACGTTCAGCTCACGGCAACATTGTTCACACCTGAGTGGGGAATTGAGTGCCACAAAGCTGGTCAGCCTCTGGACAGAGATCTTTAAGATAGGCATCCCAGAGGCCCCAGAATCCAGCAAGTACATCGTGGCTCACGTCCTCGGAGCCAAAAGAGTTAAGTGCGGTGGCACCAGAAGGACAGGAAGAGGGAGTAGGGAGAACTGTGAGAGAGTTACATCAGGTTATGCCCACCCAAGATGCTTACCAGAATCAGATGGGACTTTTCTGTAGTATTGTCGTAGACAGATACTTATTTATTTATCCAACAAAGAGTTACAGTGTGCGCCAAGCTCGGGGTGGGGGGGATAGGTCACAGATGATGAAAATTTCCAGTGCTGGTTCCACAACACATGAAGAAACCTTGGTTTGAGCTGGATGCCTGTGCATCATGTCTGTCATCCTAGCTACTTAGGAGGCTAAGATGGGAAGATCGAGGCTTAAGTTCTGAGCAGGAAAGCCTGTAAGACTCTTATCTCCAACTAACTACCAAAAAGAAAATGCCAGAAGTGGATGTGAGGGTCAAGCCTTAGTCCACTGGTCTTAAGCACAAAGACTCAGGGGCAGCACCTAGGCTCTGAGTTCAAGGCCCAAGAGTCAGAGAAAGAAAGGAAAGAGAGAGGAGGACGTTGGGAGAAAAAGAAGAAAGGAAGGGAAGAAGGGAGCATGTGAGCCTTGGTTTGGATTCCCTGAATCAAGGGAGCCAACCATTCACAATATTTATGGGGACAGTTTCAGAGCTTAAAGACAGTATGTAGGACCAAGCCAATGACCCCTCAGCAACTTTATGACATCCAGGAACTTTGTGGTCACCGACTGCAGAGGGAAGCAGCCTCAGGTAGACTCTAAGGCTCAGGCTGTTTCACCAGTTTTCAAACATCCCCAGCCCCAATAAGTTTATTTTCTGGTCCAAGATCTAGGAAGGTTTTGGGGTGAGGGAGTGTCAAGGCGGGGGGGAGTGGGCAAGGAAGATGAAGAAGGAGGATGATCCCAGGTCAGGTGTGTCAGGACATTGGTGCCGTGACCTCGCCTGACAACCTCGACCATCAGTGATAGAGCCTTCTACCCAAAAACATGGCTTTTAAAAGTCCTGCCACCTTTAGTTCACCATTGACCACCTGGCTGGCATCTGCCACAGGATGCCTGTGCAGTACATCCTTGGAGACATGAACATTCCAGGGCTCAATCTGAAGATGACACTGAGAAGACTGAGGCCTGGGTGACTTCATCTTGAGCTAGCGAGCATATTCTGAGGTATGAGTTATGCAGCTGACCATGAACCCGACCTGAGAATGAACAGAAGAAGCAATTCCCAGGGGACTAGGAACATAAACAATCCTTGGGAAAACCGCAGGCAGGCAGGTGCTGGAGTGCTTGGTGACGCTGCAGTCAGGCCACAGGTGGTGTTTGTTTAAAAAAGGAACTCTGCAGTTTAGCATGTATTCTCTTGAGACTCTTCTGTGGTGCAAGCCAACCAGTTTAAAGAACGTAGGCCCCCTTGATCTAACCAACAACTTGTTTCTGGTCCTTTCCCACTTTGTAGTGTGCCAATCATACTATAAAGTCGTTTTGTGATTTTCCTGGGGTTTGTAGTGATTTGTTACAAGAAATTATGATGTACGTGAAGCCCTACCTTCCCTAAAAAAGTGTATAAGAAGTGTTGTAACCATGGGCTTGGGGCCTCTCAGCATCATGGGCTGCTGCCATGTACACTGGGGGGACCAAGATCAAGCTTCCAATAAAGACTCTTTTGCTTTTACATGGTGACGGTCTCTGGTGGTCTTTTGGGTAAGGATTTCAGAGTTAGGTTTTACAACTACCCTGGTGTTCATTCCTCTACCAGAGACAGAGGTAAGTTTGCCAATGGCACAGGACAGACAGGAAATGAGGGCGGGAGTCGGGACCCATGTAGCCCCGAGATTTCCTCTAGGGGGCACTAAGACCTCTTGACTGCCATTCTCAGAGGCAGAGGTGGGTCTCTCTTCTGGCTCAGCCTTTAGTCTAGATGGCAGATCTGGCATTTAGAGAGGGCCAACTGAAGGTGGGGCAGGCTTGAGTAGAGGCTGGTGGGAAAACCAGAGACCCTGGGCTCTGAGCAGGGTTGTTATTGAGAATACTCACAACCCAGGAAAACATTGCTGGGATGGATCAGCCCTTTTCTCCTTCCCGAGAGAGAGGGACATAGAGCCCTCCCATCTGCTTCCCTTGGCTGCGAAATCCTTTTATTCCCACATCCTGTGGTTGGATAACTAGACCTCACCTCACTGCTCAGTGTCAATGCAGGACAGTGAGAGATCCTGAGTCTCTGATAGGTCAGGGATCCTCAGTATGAGATTGTACTTGAACGTCCTAACTTGGTGCATGGTCAGTCCCATCTAAGACTGCCATGATGTAGGACATAGAATCTAGAGAATCAGAGCAGGATTGGGTCTGTTCTGGGAGTCTTGAGTATATGTGTGAGCTTTGAGCTCTGCTGTGCCCATCTGCTTCCTTTTCTTCGGTGGGTCTTTGCTACAAAAAGCTTGAAACTAGAGACTGGGTCCTATCCCTTGTCTTTAATGCTAAAAGCTAGCAGTCTACATTTGAGCCACAGCTCCACTTACAACTTTTTTGGGTGTTTAATTGGACATAAAGAATTCTCATGGATTTTGCAGCGAAGGGTTGCATCCAACTGCAGTCCTCAGATCTCAGTCTCCTGAAGAGATAGGATGAAAGGCATGGAAAAGTATCTTTGGCTGGCTGCCAGTAACTCATGGCTGTCATCCTAGTTACTCAGGACCTGAGATCTGAGGATCACGGTTTAAAGCCAGCTTGGGCAGAAAAGTTCTGCAAGACTTGATGTCCAATGGACCACCAGAGAATAGGCACTGTTGCTCAAGTGGGAGAGTGCTCACCTTCAGCTGAAAAACTGAGGGACAGTGCCCTGGCCCAGAGTTCAAATCCCATGATCAACAACAAAAAAAAAGAAGTGACTAAGTTTTCCGCATAGCAGTGTGTACAGTAGGAAATGCCATACTGGGCTATGAGACATTGGAGGTATGTGAGAAGCTTAATGTTTTGTCTACAGTGGGTCTGAAGTCGGGAGTGCCACATTCTCGGGGGTGGGATGTGATCCTAATGGAAGGAATTCATGGTTCTCTTCTCAGAGACTACTTAAGCTTTAGGCTGTGTGTGTGTGTGTGTGTCTGTGTCTGTGTCTGTGTCTGTATGTGTGTTTGGAGGTAGAACTGGGCCTTGAACTCAGGGCCTAGGTGCTGTTCCTGAGCTATTGTGCTCAAAGCTAGTGCTCTGACACTTGAGTCACAGCTCCACCTCTGGCTATTTGGTGGTTCACTGTAGATAGGAGCCACACAGACATTCCTGCATGGGCAGGCTTTGAACCGTGATCCTCAGATCTCAGCCTCCTGAGTAGCTAGGATGACAGACATGAGCCACCCGTGCCGGCTTTGTGTGTATGTGTGTGTGTGTGTGTGTGTGTGTGTGTGTGTGTGTGTGTGTGTGTGTGTGTTTGTGTGTGTGTGTGTGTGTGTGTGTGTGTGTGTGTGTGTGTGTGTGTGTGTGTGTGTGTGTGTAGAAGTAGGTTGTAACACGGAGTGCTGGACCCTTTGGTAACTTATAAATGCTATCTTTGGGGGATGCATGGGCCGAGGTTTAGGGGCCTGGAAGGGTGGAAAACTAGAAGGGAACTCAGCACAATTAAATTATAAGACCAAAGGATCTGTGTTCCCTGGAGATGTCTACTCCCTTAGGCCTGGTTGGTGGCAAAGAGAGCTTAGGAGGACCTGGGGGTGGGGCCCACAGAGGGTGACTCCCCAGGGGGACAGACAGCATAGCCAGCCCTTAGTAAGGATGTGTGCCCTGTTAGTATGGAGTGCACTGGTATGGGTCAGAGTCTGGGTCTTCTCATAATGACGATTCATGGGTGAAGCCAACCCTATTTTAAATCTTGACCTGTAATCTTCAGATTTCAGTATCCTGAGTAGCTAGAATTACATGCATGAGCCTCTGGCACAAGGCCTCTGATTTTTTTTTTTTTTGGTATATTAGGGTTTGTACTCAATGCCTTAGGCTTGCCAGTCAGGTCTTCTACCATGTGAGGTAAGCCTTTATGTCTTGGACATTTCTGAAATAGATAATATATGCTCAGGCTGGGTTGGATCGCAGCCCTCCTATCTGTGACAGGCATGTGCCAGCAGGTCTGGTCCTCTTTAGTTGGAATGCTAGACATGTAGTGCCACGCTCAGTCATTGGTTTAGATGGATTGTCCCAAACTCAGTCCATGGCAGCCGATTCTTGACCTAAGGTGAAGCTCTGGGTTGGGCCTCGACCATTGGTCCTCAGTCTCCTTCTGAGACAGTTGTGAGGAAACAAGGAATTAATACAGAGGGATCTCTGGGGCAGAGCCAGGCATAGAGGGAGAGGCTGTCAGATATGGTTCTTCACAATTCTGTGAGCATATGACAGGAAGATTCCCAGAAAGTGCTCAGATGGGGCCTGTTATTTATCGTGCAACTAGTACGGGATTATGAAACAAAACATGGCTCTCTTTCATCCTTACCCTATCACGATGAGGAAGGGGATCCTTCACTGTGCTCAGTTTTGCAGCTGGGGAAAACGAGGCATGGAGACGCTAAGTGACCTACTCATGACCCCCAGCTGACAGCAAGCTCGGCCTGACTTCTCTGCCATGTTCCCTAGGACAGTGGGTGTTATTCAGTCCACTACTTGTGGTGGCAAGTCCACTTCTTGTCAGTTGTGAGGCTTGAACTCTGGACCTGGGCACAGTCCCCGAGCTCTTCAGATAAAGGCTAGCCTCTACCATTTAAGCCACAGCATCACATCCAATTTTCTGGTGGTTCTTTGAAGATAAGAGTCTCACAGACGTTCCTGCCTGGGCTGGCTATGAACCATGATCCTCATATTTCAGCCTCCTGTGTAGTTAGCATTATAGTCCTGTGCCACCGACACCTGGCTAAAGTGTAATTCGGATTTTCTTTCTTTCTTTCTTTCTTTCTTTCTTTCTTTCTTTCTTTCTTTCTTTCTTTCTTTCTTTCTTTCTTTCTTTCTATCTCTTTCTTTCTTTCTTCCTTCCTTTCTTTCTTTCTTGTTTCTTTTTTCTTTCTTTCTTTCTTTCTTTCTTTCTTTCTTTCTTTCTTTCTTTCTTTCTTTCTTTCTTTCTTTCTTTCTTTCTATCTCTCACACATTTTCTGACTCTCTGTCTCTGTCTCTGTCTCTCTCCCTACCTATCTCTCTCACATAGGAACTGGTTGAATGGGTGCTGGAGGAGGTGGCCCAGGGTCCCCATGTGGCTGGACTCAAGGTGGTCCTCCCATTCTGGAGGTTGGCTGTAGGTCAGGAGCTGTCTCCTCAGCCTATTGAACTACCTCCCTGAAGTAAGCCCCACCGTGCCCGGGTTAGACTGTGTCGGATATTCATCGTCCGTCTCTCCCGTGAGTCCTTCCCCACTACCCTCTGCTAAGACAGTTAAAGGAAAGTGGATACGGAGGCATCACATTGTCCTCCCACCCAGCACGATCCAGGGCCTCTGATCCTCACCACTGCTTATCTCGCCAGATCCTGGTTATAAGAAAATGAATCCACTTTATGTCTACTTCACTTTGCTGGAGTGTGTTATTTTGGGGTGGAGGGGCAGTATGCAGAGGAAAGACCCTAGGCCTGACACCTCTTGGGGGACATTTGTTCTTGTGACAGAGCCAAGTCATTGCTGTCAATAAGGAGGAAGCTGCCATCAGACTGACCTGGAACAATGCTCACAGGTAGGTAGGCTGTTGAAGTATAAAACGCACCCATGTCGGCTTCCCACTCATAACAAAGGGGGTGCAATGTGGGTGGCCCAGAACTGGCCCTAGGGGAATATAAATGGATGGTGGCAGTCAGGTGCTGGTGGCTCCCACCTGTCATCCTGGTTATTCAGAGGCTGAGGTCTGATAGTTGTGACTCAGGACCAGCCTGGGCAGAAGAGTCTGTCAGATTCTTATGTCCCATTAAAAACCTCCCCCCATACACAAAAAAGCCAGATGTGGTGCTGTGGCTCAAGTGGTAGATCCTCAGCCTTGAGAAAAAGAAACTCAGGGATGACACTCAGGCCCTGAATCCAAGACCTAGGACTCACAGAAATAAAATAGAATAAATGAATAGTGGGCACGTGTTATCTTACTACCAAGAAGGATGGATTCAGTCTTCTCTCTGGTACTTGTAGCCAAAGATAAGAGGCTTCTTTTGATGTTCCTCTAAACCTCTCCTTCTCTCCATTATCTCTCCAGGCTTCAGTTGCAGGATAAAATTCAGATCATTCCACTCGATGTGACCTTACGTACTCTCCCTACCCACCTTCCTTGGGGTGGGGATCCAGGATGGACTCACCAATTGGAGGATGAGGCACCACAGAGATGGGGGTAGGTATCCCTGAAACAAACCCTCTCTCTCTCTCTCTCTCTCTCTCTCTCTCTCTCTCTCTCTCTCTCTCTCTCTCTCTCTCACACACACACACACACACACACACAGACACTCACCTATGCCAATTCAATTCAAAGTAGCCTTTTCCAAAGAGACTTTATCTCCTTGGATTAACTGATCTAGGAGACAAACTTGAACCCCTGAAATTGACTATTTTAACTGGGGCTTGCTAGTTGACACGAGATAAACAGAAACTCAAAAGAAAGGCTCTGGTGCCCATCACCTCTGGCTCAGGCTCAAGCCTGACATCCTGGTGACTTGGGAGGCAGAGATCTGAGGATCAAAGATCAAAGCCAGACATAAGCTAGAAAGCCAGAGAGACATTTCTCTCCATGGAAGCACCAAGAAGCCAGATGTGGAGCTGTGGCTCAAGTGGTAGAGCAGCAGCCTTGAGCACGAAAACTCAGAGAGAGAGAGAGAGTTCCCAGATCCTGAGTTCAAGCCCACACAAAAATATGGCCCCATCTTGTTCCCCCATACTGCCTGGGCCTCGAGTGACCTCTCATGTAGTATGGCACAGCAGCGGTCCCAGGGTAGTGTATGAGAGCCTTCAAAAAGTGGGTGGTGGAAGCCAGGCCTTCTCCTTCATGCACACCGGCCAGAAGGCAGAGCGTGACAAGGCCAGCAGCCTGCAGAATGAAGATCCCTCTCTGCCAGGACAATTGCAGTGGGCTTCTTAGAAGTAGGACTTGAAAGGGGATCTTACTTAACAAGGAGGAGCAGACAGGAAGCACAGAGTGCAAAGAAACTGTAGATATAGGACAACATAGCTGAGCATGATCATTTCCAGCCATGGCTGCTGATGAGAAACTCAGTACAGATGTGCAAGACTGCCCCGAGACAGGGTCAAGGAGTCACAGGAAAACAGCTATCCAAGGTTGGAATTGTGTCTTAGCAGTATTGGGCTCGCTAAGCACACAGGAAACCCTTGATTCCATTCCTATGTCCCACATACACAGAAAAAAAGTCGGAAGTGGCACCTTGCCTCAGGTGGAAGAGCGCTCACCTCCAGGAAAAGAAGCTCCAACACAGCACTCAGGCCCCGAGATCAAGCCCCAGGACTGTCAACATAAAACAGCTCTCAAAGTGACATTGGTGATGGGTGGATGGCTATGCCCTGTAATTCTTAATAGATCCATCCATGCTTTGTGTCTCCTTCATTGACAAGGGAACTGGACACTCCTTCTGCCCTGAACACCTGGACCCGGTTATCAGCAACCCTCCCAACATATTCCACCAGGACATGAAGCAGCTGGCCCAAGAAATACTCAGGTCACTGTTGGGTGGGGCAGGGGGATACAGGCAGGCCCCAGAGTCCTAGTGGGTCTGATCTGCTCCAGATGACCAGGCCATCCACAGGAGGCACATGGGAATTAGAGAGGGGTAGAGATGTGGAGGGGACCCTTTAATGCATATGTCCCTACCCAGATTCCAAGCTTCCCTTTGCTGTCCCTGAGGGTGGTAGAGGAGTATCTCGGTGGTTGTGTCTAGAGGAGGACTAGGAGGAAATTCTAAAGAATGAGACACCATAAGCCCTGGGCTGGTGTCTCACACCTGTCATCCTGGCTATTTGGGAGACTGAGATCCAGAGGATCCCGTTTCCCAGCCCAGGCAGGAAAGTCCCATGAGAGTCTCATCTCCAGTCTCCAACTGGAAGTGTTTCCATGGCTCAAATGGTAGAGCACTGGCCTTGAGTAAAAATCATCATTGAAGACAGTATCCAAGCCTTGAGTTCAAGCCCCTTAACAGCAAAAAAAAAAAAAAAAAACCAGAAAGACACCCCTTGCCTGTAAGAGATGGTGAAGGAGTGGGGGTGCTGTGGTTGGGAGAACAGGTGCTGGCCTCAATGTACAGAAATTTCTAAGATCTCCCCTGTTTTGCCCGAGTGTAAAATCACAGAAGGGTGGGCATTGCCTTACCAAGAACTCCAGAGGTTGTGGCCTGTCTTAGGCAGGGAGTGGAGTGAATGTGAGCAGGGATGGGAGGGTAGTGTCAATTTTATTCTCTCCATCCATGGAAGTATGGCTTTGGGTGCTGGTGTCAAAGTCTGAAGCGAAGGATTGCATGTGACTTGTAGCCTGACAAGTTGGGTTTCCCCTGGGTATAAGAAGGTAACTGAAGCCAGGTGCTGCCATTGGCTCACAACTGTAATCCTAGCTACTCAGGAGACTGAGATCTGAGGATTGCGGATCAAAGCCAGCTTAGGGTGGCTTTGAACCACCAGATAACCGGAAGTGGTGCTATGGCTCCAGTGGTAGAGCACGCACCTTTAGCTGAAGAGCTAAAGGACTGTGTGAAGGCCCAAAGTTCAAACCCCATGACCAACAACCAAAAATAAGGTAGCTGAATTTTCTGCATAGCATTGTGTACAGTAGGAAATGCCATGCTATGTTATGAGCCATTTCAGAGATACTCAGAATTTTGTCTACAGTTGGTCTGAGGATCGTAGTGCTATCTTCTCAGGGGTTGAAATGTTCAGGTGCTCAGGGACTGTTGAGGCCTTGGGCTACTCCTGTGTGTGTGTGTGTGTGTGTGTGTGTGTGTGTGTGTGTGTGTGTGTGTGTGTGTGTGTGTGTGTGTGTGCGTGTCTGTGTCTGTGTCTGTGTGTCTGTGTGTCTGTGTATATTTTTCCCTCATCTTTCTCTGTCCCCTTCCTGGGCTCCTGTCTGCCTCTTCCTGATTTCAGAGGGAGCCCCTCCTCCATGGCACCCTGCCTTTAGCCCCCTATCTGGGTCTACAATGAGTCCTAAATTGGCAAAGACCTGTATATTCTAGCTTTTTGTTGGGGCCCAAGTCTGGCTGTCCATAACTTTGGCCGCCTCCAGAGGATTCTGGATCAGCATGGCCAGCTGGCATAGGTTCTCCCCTGCCCCTGGAGGGGAGGGGCTCAGTCATGCCATGTCCTTTCCTTTTCCTCAGCTGAGCCTCTGGATGCATGTCCATCTTAGCAGGCTGGCAGTGGAGTGGGGGAAGGGTGATTGCCAATGGCTCTGGCCAACTTCAGCCTGATAGCTGACTGAAGGCTGCCCAAACAAGGAGGATCTGGGGCTACATGGAAGGTAAGGCCAAGTTGTCCTGGAAGTATCCATTGGTGTCTAGGAAATGTAAATGTAACTTATCACAGGAAAGTCTATCTTCCCCCACCCAGCTGGGTCTCTCAGGTCCTTCTAAACAATTCCGGATAACCATAATACAGAGGCACAGACTAGATTCCAGGGTCAGGGTAGAGGGGGTGAGAGACTGGGATGGCCAGTACCTCAATGTTCTGGGACATTAGCCTTGACCTGGTTATATCCCCCTTGTGTAAGTTCAATTCTTAGCCCAGTGCTAGCCACACATCGGCTACTTGTGGCAGTTCTGTGGAAGTAGCAGGAATGGAAGTGAGATCTAGGATGACCGAAATCTGGATTTATGGCCTGTGGGGTTGGGGATGGCAAAGAGTTTCTATTTAACAAAAAATCTCAGAGGGCTGGGAAGGTGTCTCAGTGGTAGAGCACTTGCCTTGCATGCCTGAGGCCCTGGGTTCGATTCCTCAGCACCACATAAGCAAAAAGGAAAAAGCCGGAAATGACGCTGTGGCTCAAGTGGTAGAGGGCTAGCCTTGAGCTGAAGAGCTGAGGGTCAGTGCCCAGACCCAGAGTTCAGGCCCCATGACTGGACCCCCCCCCCCCAAAAAAAAAACAAAATCTCAGAGCTGGAACTCAGGGCCTAGGCACTGTTCCTGAGCTAACACTCTACCACTTGAATGACAGCTCACCTTTCATCTTTTTTAGGACATTTTGCCTGGGCTGGCTTCAAGCTGCCATCCTAAGAGCTCAGCCTATTGAGTAGCTGGATAGCTGTATGAGACATTGGCACCTGCTAAAGGTGTTACTCTGTGTGTGTGCGTGCGTGTGTGTGTATGTGTGTGTGTGTGTGTGTGTGTGTGTGTGTGTGTGTGTGTGTGTGTGTGTGTGTGTGTGTTTACCGGGGCTTGAACTCAGAGCCTAGGTGCTATCCTTTAGCTTGTTTGCACAAGGTTGGTGCTGTACCATGTGAACTAGTGTAGCTCGGCTTCCCAGCTTTTTGATGATTCATTGGAGATAAGAGTGTACCCAGGCTAACTTTGAATCTTGATTGATCCTCAGGTGTCAGCCTTGAGTAGCTAGGATTATAGGCATGAGCCACTGGCACCCAGCTGCAAGGAAGTCTTTTCATATGCTCTTCTGTTCTAACAGCTGTCTACTTGCCCTGGCCTAGAACTTTGACCTCTACATCAGCTCCTAGCAACCCCTGACTGTGTGGAGAACCTAAAGCTCAAACCTGATCCCATTTCTTTGTCCTCAGGGGAGGGTATGTTTTGTCTGAAGCCTGGGTTGCAGGGGTAGCTGTACATGGGTGCTTGGCTGGGACAGACAAGTACTCTGTTTTATCCAAGAAGGAAAGTGTGGCCGGTTAGATACTAACAGCTCATTCTCTCATATTCCTATCTCCTCAGAGGCTGAGATATGAGGATTGCCATTCAGTGGCAGCCCAGCTAGAAAAGTCTATGAGACTCTCTTCTGCAAATAATCACAGAAAGCTGGAAGAAAAGCTGTGGCTCAAGTGGTAGAGTGCTAGCCCTCAATGAAAAAAACTCAGGGACAGAGCCCGAGCCCTGAGTTAAAACCCTGTACCAAAATGTGCACACACACATGCATGCGCGCGCGCATGCACACACACACACACACACACACACACACATACACACACACACACACACACACACACAGAGGTGTTAATGATGAGCTGAGGTAGAACTGTGGTCAGTCCTGAGGCATAATCATAGTAAACTCTCAAGGCAGATCAAGTTGTTTCTCCCTAAGTCCTTCTTGGGCTGAGGGGTCTGGGTTATGGCAGTAAGTTCCATGGGACCTGCCCCTCCATCCATGCATGGGGCCACAGGACCAACGGAAGGACACTATGGATGCTCCTTTGTAGTTGGCCCACGATTGCAGACCTTCATCTGCCCCCGAGCACTGGTGAGGAAAGCAGGGCTCCAAGCCCTGGGACTCCAGGGGTAGTGACTGCTACAAGCAGCAGCCAGCCACCTGTGGATTCCTGAGCCTACAAGTCTTTCATGAGCCCAACTCAACACCCGTCAAAGTTGTGTCTGACAGATTCGGACTTTTGTGATACTTGCGTGGGTGGTCATTACCTGCTGTGCCATCTTGCAGCTCCTGCCCCTGTTGGCCCAGAACCCTGGTATGAGATGTCGATTTCCTGCTCAGATCCACACTGCACCTTTGACAGATGCCATTCTGATGACTCGACTGAAGACCTCCGTGCCCCAAGGCTTGACCTTTCTCTGATACTGTGGCCTATTCTGTAGGAAAAGACCTCCAAAGAGGCTGCTCTGAAGACTGGTAGGACACATGACATTGGGAGACCCTCAGGGGCACACTGGAAAGTACTCTGCCACAGAGTGAAGTCCAAGCAGGCCAGGTGCTGTTCATGGGGCTTGAACTCTGGGCCTGGGCGCTGTCCACCAGCTCTTCAGCTTACCACTTGAGCCACAGCGCCACTTCCAGTTTTTGGGAGGTTCCTTGGAGATCAGAGTCTACTGGACTTTCTGGCCTGGGCTGGCTTTGAACCGCGATCCTCAGGTCTCAGCCTCCTGAGGAGCTTGGAGGACAGGTGTGAGCCACCGGTGCTAGGCTGATCTGAAGTTTCACTACAGTGGACTAGGAGCTCCTGAAAGCTTTTCTTTATTTTTTTAGGTCTGGGATTTGTCTCTTAATTTTTCCCTCAATGCTGGGACTCTATCACTTGAGCTACAGCTCCATTTCTGGCTTTTGGTAGTTCATCGGCAAGAAGAGTCTTAGTAAATTTCCTCCCTCTGATCTCTGTCTCCTGAGTAGCTAGTATTTACAGGGGTTGTGCCACTAGTGGCATTAGGCTAGAAGCTTTTCTTTTTTTGAGTGGGGGGAGTCCAGTCGTTGGGCCTGAACTCTGGGCCTGGGTGCTGTCCCTCAGCTCTTCAGCTCAAAGCTAGCGCTCTACCACGTGAGCCACAGCACTACTTCCAGCCTTTTTCTTTTTTGCTTATGTGGTACTGAGGAATCAAACCCAGAGCCTCAGGCATGCAAGGCAACCACTCTACCACTGGGACAACTTCCCAGTCCCTAGAAGCTTTTCTTAAGCAAATGTTCTTCCCTGCATTTGCCTTGACTCCTCCATGCAAAGGAGGCCTGAGGGTCAGGAGCTATGAAAAATAGGCTGCCAGCTACAGGAAATGGCTGGGGTCCATGGTGAAAAGACAAGCTAATCTTCCCCCTGGACCCCATTCTTGGATCCCAACCTCTGCTCTACATGTGACTCAAGTACAAACCTTGACACAGCCTTGAATGGCCTACCAGACTTGTCTGAAGCCACAAAACCTTCATTCCACCCACACCACCTGCTCTTAACCACACCTCAGGACTGTTGCCCATGCTGGACCTTCTGCCTGCGGCTCTCTGTCCTCTTTCACATCTTAGAACTCCTGTGGAATTTTGGCACTGGTTATATCACCTCGTGGAGCAATCTCCCTCTCTTTTTTTTTTTAGTATTAAGTTTCTAGAGATGGAACTTGTGTAGGCTGACTGGCAAATGCTCTATCTTGATGTGTGTGTGTGTGTTTGTGTGTGTGTGTGTGTGTGTGTGTGTGTGTGTGTGTGTGTGTGTGTGTGTGTGCATGTGTGTGCCTGGATGCTATTCTATCCCTGAGCCTTTGTGCTCAAGGCTAGCGCTCTACTTGAACCACAAGCTCTACTTCTGGATTTTGGGGTATTTAATTGGAGGAAAGTGTCTCATATAGACTTGGTTGCTTGCAATTGTCATCCTCAAATCTCAGCCTCCTAAGTAGCTAAGATTGCAGGGGTGAGCCCCCAGAACCTGCCCTCTACCCTACCTCTTACCTATAACATCGGACCTCCTCTGAGTCCCAGAACAATATATTTCACCAAGCTGACTTTTGTTTTGCCAGTCTTGGGGCTTGAACTCAGGGTGTGGACATGTTCCTGAGCTTATTTTGCTCAAGGCTAGCACACTACCACTTAAGCCCTAGTGCCACTTTTGGCTTTTTCTGTTTCTGTGGTACTGAGGAATAGAACCCAAGGCTTCATGCATGCGTGCTAAGTAAGCACTCTACCACTAAGCCACATACACAACCCACAACCCAAGGCTCACTTCTCATGGGAGTTATGAGGGTGGGGTTTATTAACTTATCCCTTTCATTGTAGAAATCGCTGACTATTTCATATCTTTGCCAATTTGGGACCAGCCTGTGACTTGGCAATGAGGAATGATAAATGAGTGATAGCCACCAGGCCTCGGACGTCTAGGCTCACATCATACAGAGGGATAGAGAATTTGAAGCCAGAACTTTTGACCGCTTCTATAGCCTAGAACCGTTGTCTCCCTGGAGGCACTCTCTGGCTTCTAGGTGTCCCAATGGGACACCTCGGCCAGAACATAAGGCTTCCGTTTTTTAAATGGCAGAGAAGGATGCTTTGTTCAAGTTGCCCGCTCAGACTTAGTACTCTCTGAGGGCTTGTCCCAGCTTGCCCAGGTTGGGTGCCTTAGCATGGGCAACCTGCTGAATGCTCATCATCCATACAAAGATACAAGGAGTTATTGCCTCCTATTTTTTGGCAGATCTGTGGTTGTACTATGAGCCTAGATTTTGTCCCTGAGCTCCTTTTGCTCAAGTGTAGCACTCTACCCTTGGTTTTTCTTTTTCATGTGACCTCTTAGAAAGAAGGGTATCATGGACTTTCCCACCCAGGCTGAATTGAAATTGGCATTCTTTACACCTCAGCCTCCTAAGGAGCTAGGATTACAGGCAGGAGCCACTGACAACTTGCTTTCTTTTCTTCTTGTTCTTCTTCTTTATAATCATAACAATCTGAAATCTTCACGGTGTCATTCCAATGGTTTGCATTCAAATTAAACCACTCAGGCTTGGAGTTGCAATGCTAGGTCTCCCACAAATGGAGGGAGATCCTGACAAACTCATTCCTGTTCATGTGAATGCTAATGGAATGTTATAAAAGTAATACTTAAATGTGCAGTTGCTTCATGATTCTATTTTAGAATGCCACAGAATAAGTTTTGGATTTATATCATCCATTCTATCATGATGGTATGATTAAGGATATTGACTAATTTTTAATTAATGCTTTCATATGTATTCAACCAGGATACTTCAGTAAATGGAAACATAATTTAATAGCTAATAATTGGTAATAATATATATAATTTAATATCCTCACAGTCCCTCTCTCTCGCTATATATATATATGTATATATATACATATATATATCTCAATCTACACATCTATCAACATACATATGTATATATATGTATATTTATAGATAAATATACATATATATGATAGATATGTATATTTACATATATATAAATATACATATATAATCATACCTATGATCAAGCCCCACTAGTCCCATGGGAATAGTGGGGCTTGATCATAGGTCCTCTGAGCTTCCTGGCAGCTCAGTTTGTCAGAGTCTGGTCTGCTAAGACTGTGACCCCATTTATGGATTGGGCATTGTAGTCCGTGAGTTGACATCCCAGGATGGCCAAAAATTGATTCTTTGTAGTAAGAAGCCAATTTTGACACATTGTTTTCCTTCTCTGAGAAAGTCCTTGGTCTCAGTATGATGTATAAAATATATCCTATGTGGTATGATATACTAAAAGGAGTGTTATATGTGTAATAATACTAAATAAATAAGGGTAATAAATATCAATGAAGTAAACCCATGTATGTAAATAGATCTCATAAAGGAACATTTTTTTTCCAGTGCTGGGGCTTCAATTCAGGTCCTAGGAACTGGTCTGAATTTCTTGTCTTCAAGGACAGTGAGCCATTCCCCTTCACCCACATTGTCACAGAGTTACCCAGACCCTGAATTCAAATACCATGCCTACCAGAAAAATTGTGCAAATTCAAGCCAGGGTCTAATTATTATTATTATTATTATTATTATTATTATTATTATTATTATTATTATTATTATTGCCATGTACGGGGATTGAAGTCAGGTCTTGGTATCTCTGCCACTGCCAGCACTGGGATCCTAGGACCTGAGTTCAAATCTCGGGACAGACAAAAAATATAAAAAATAAAAGGGAGAAGCATAATACTGAGAAGTTCAAGAAAGTAGTTTTACCTTTTTATTTCCTTTGTATTGTAACCATCCTGGGTCTAAATGCCAAGGCCCAGAAAGTGTACATGACCTTGCATTGCAGATGTTTGGCAGCTATTAAGGAAGCCATAGCCGAAACCGGCAAATTAGGTCTGGAGGTCGAATCCCAGGACTGCCACTAATGAATGGTGGGAGATTCTAAGAAACCCATTCCCATATGCATCCATAGGAATGGAATGTTATAAAAGTAACAATTAAATTAGTAGTTAGTGTACGATTTTATTATAAAATTATACACAACAATTATACTACATTAATTTTTCAATTAATATTTTATTATATATTCAATCATGATAATTGGTAGTAATATTTTATTTGCAGTTACATAGTATACAGACATCTCTCTCTTGTTGTACACATATACATCCATTTATCTGTCAACCAATCTACACATTTATCTGTTCATACTCTTGTCACTCCCGGGGCTCAATGGTTGGGTGCTTGCCTAGTACGTACAAAGCCCTGGGTTCGATTCCTCACTACAGCATGCACAGAAAAATCGGGACTATGTCTAGACCCTTACTCAAGACCCAGGAGTGGCACCAAATAAAAGAAAATAGAATGTTCTAACTGCAATGGTATAAGGATAGGACTTCAAATACCTCATCACCGAGCAAACCAGGAGTCTGGTGCTGACAGCTGACATTAAACTGACAGCCAGAAGTAAATCACTGCCACCCAGCCCCACGGAGCCAGATGCTGCTAGTTCACTCAGCCCTGTCATCCAAGATATTCAGGGGCTGAGATCTCACACTAGTGGGTTTAAAACCCAGCCCTTGCAAGAAGTCTGCAAAACTCTGAGCTGTGGCTCACAGTGGTAGAGCTCTAGCCTTGAGCAAAAGATCTTAGAACAGTACCTCCAACCTTCCAGTGCATTCCCTGTGGCTGACTCCCAGCCCTCCCAAAAAAACCCATCCCTCGAAATCATTAGATGTGAATTTTGTGTGGTTTGTGACGTGTTTCTGAAAGAATGCTGAAACCAAAGAAAGCACCCTAATTCTAATGACTGCGTGTGGGATACAGCTATGTGATGAGTCCTTCATGAGTTGTGTGCTGAGTCCTTCATGGGGTTCATTCTTTCATCTGGTCCTTGTAAGAGCTCCACAAGTAAGATGATGGTGCAGATGAGAAACTTGAGCCTCACCAAAATTATGTATGTACTGAAATCTAGTGAGTTGTCTTCTGCAGAAAATTGTTTATTTTTCTCAGTCGTGAACCTTGAACTCAGGGCCTAGGCACTCGACACTTTTGTTGGCTCATGGCTAATACCTTCCCACGTGGAGCCAAGGACTCTCTTGTAACAGAGTGTTATGATCTATGAGTCTGTAGCTGAGGTCTGTCACCCTGCCTACTCAAGAAGCTGAGATCTGAGAATCTGGGTTCCAAACTATCCCAGACACAAAGTGTCCCATGAGAATATTATCTCCTATTCACCACTTAGAAACTTGAAGTGGAAGCTGGGCACCACTAACTCACGCCTGTCCTCCTAGATACTCAGGAGCCTAAGAGCTGAGGATCAGGGTCCAAAGCCAGTCTGGGCAGGAAATTCTTGAGATGGACGCTACTCTCTAGCGACCCAACAAAAACCTGAAGAAATGCTGTAGCTAAAGTGGTAGCGCACTTGGTTTTAGCTGAAGAACTGAAGGACAGCACCTAGGCCTAGACTTCAACTCCTCCAACATACAAGAAGAGAAAGAAAGAACCCTGAAGAAGAGGGGTTAGGCTGCTTTGCATGTATGAATCCCTCGGTTTTGATTCCTCAGTATCACATCACTAAAAAATAAAGCCTGAAGTGGCCCTGAGGCTCAAGTTGTAGAGTGCTATCCTGGTACAGGAGAAACTCAGGTACAGTGCTCAGGTCTTGAATTCAAGTTCCAGGACAAATGTATGCACACACACACACACACACACACACACACACAAAGAGAGAGAGACAGACAGAGAGAGAGAGAGAGAGAGAGAGAGAGAGAGAGAGAGAGAGAGAGAGAGAGAGAGAGAGAGAGAGAGAGAGAGAGAGAGAGAGAGAGAGAGAGAGAGAGAGAGAGAGAGAGAGAGAGATCAGAAGTGAAGCTGTGACACCAAATTGTGGTAAAACGATGAGCTTCGGTTCTGAGCTCATGGTCAGCACCCAGGCCCTGTGTTCAACCCCAAAAGCTAGCCATCCATGCCTCAACTAGGAGAGCTCAAAGGTTTCAAATCCTGATGAGCTTAACCAGCCCTAGATGACAGGAATCATTGTGGTATTACACATGTGCTTAGATTCAGCAAGCTTCTGGAAACCTAAGGAGGCAACTTTGCCAATTAGGAATATTTTAATTCGGTTCAGCTCTCTAGTTTTCTGCCAGAAGGACCCTTGAATTAATTGTAGCAGTTTGTTTCAACACTGGGACATAGTCTAACAAAGACAGGATAAGTACAAGGAACTTGGCATGCCACAGGAGGTGGCACAAATGAAGGCTTCCTGCCCAAACAGAGCACTGGGGAAAGAGATAGCTTGGGATACAAGGAAGCCTTTTTCTCCTAGCCTTCAGAACCCACCCACACTCATCCTCACTATTTGGCCCAGATGGAGGTGTTGTTACACAGCTGTACAGGAGTGAGGTCTTTTGTCTGCCTGTTCCAACAATGAGGCAGACTTCCTCCAGCAGCCTGAGGTGCACAGAAACCCTTAGGCTACACTGGGAACAGTGAGGGAAGCCCTGGAATATGCACTGTCTTGATAGCACTCTGTGCTATGAAGCCATTTTATTCAAAGCAAATTTCCTAGATGTGTGCCTTTCAACATAGGGACTCTAGATCTTCACTGATAGAAATACATTCATACATACATGGGTAGACATGGAGTTACTGTTTTTTGTTTTTGTGTTTTTTGTTTTTTTTTGTAAGTCTGGGTGTTATATTATGAGCCTAGGCACTGTCCCTGAGCTCCTTTTGCTCAAGGGTAGTGCCCTTGAGAAACAGCCTCCGCCATGTTTTATTTTTAATTCTTGTAATCCCTTAGAAATAAGATTGTCCTGGGCTTTCCTGTCCTGACTGAATTCAAATTGTCATTCTCTACCTCTCAGACTCCTGAAGAGCTAGGATTACAGACAGGATCCACTGACACTTGGGTTTCTTTTCTTCTTGTTCTATTTTTCCTCATGACAATATGAAATCCTCACAGTGTCATTCTAATGGTTTGCATTTCTGAGTAAACTACTCAGGCCTGGAGTTGCAATGCCAGGACCACCACCTACAAATGGAGGGAGATCTTGAGAAAATCATTCCTATCCATGGGAAGGCTTAATGGAATTTATAAAAGTTAGAATTAAATTGACAGTTAGTTCATGATTCTCTTATAGAATGTCACACAAAAATTATTGGATTATGTCTTCCATTCTAACACCCTGGTTTGGTTTTCCTAATTAAAGAACACTGACTTCTTTTACATTAATACTTTAGTAAGTATTCAACCATGATACTGCATTAAATGGAGACCTAATTTAATAACTAATAATTCACAATATATATAATTTAATATCCTCACATTGTCTCTCTCATCTATATAGCAAACTACACATCTATCTATCTATCTATCTATCTATTTATCTATCTATCTATCTATCTATCTATCTATCTATCTATCTATCTATCTATCTATCTACCTACCTATCTATCTATGTCTATCTATCTATCTATCGATATCTATTTTTCTATATCTATGCCTATATCTAACAATCTATCTATCTATCTAATCTATCTATCTATCTATCTATCTATCTATCTATCTATCTATCTATCTATCTATCTATCTATCTATCTATCTATCTATCTATCTATCTATCTATCTATCTATCTATCTATCTATCTACCTATATATATATATCCCGCTACTATGGCTTAATCCCAGGTCCTCAGAACTGGCTGGCAGCTCAGTTTGCCAAAGGCTTTTGTTCTAAAACTGACTCATTCATAAATTATGCATTGTGGGCTGTGAGTTCAAATCCCAGCAATGCCAAAAGTTTATATGTGCAATAAGAAGCCAATTTTGACACAATTTTTCTTCTCTGATAAAGTCTAAATATGATGTATAATCCATATGCAAATATATCCATGTGATAAGATATAATAAATGAAAAAATGTTATATATGTAATAATGCTAAATAAAATAAACAATGAATAAAGAAGGGTAATAAATGGAGTAAACCTATGTATGTAAAAAGATCTCATATATGAGTTTATTTTTCCAATCATGGGGCTTGAATTGAGGCCCTTGAAGCTGGTCTGAAATTCTTGTCTTCAAAGACGGTGAGCTTCCCCTCCCCCACAGTGCCACAGAGTTCCCCAGACCGAGTTCAAATCCCAGGCCTGCCAGAAAAATTGTGCAAATTCCAAGCCAGGGCTTTAATTTTTTTGGCCAGGCCCAGGCCTTGAAATCAGCTTGTGGCAACTCTGCCTCAGCCTTGATCACTCTAGGCTGGGGTGCAGCCTCTGGACCCACAGCTCAT
Source organism: Dipodomys merriami (assembly GCF_024711535.1). Taxonomy (NCBI): domain Eukaryota; kingdom Metazoa; phylum Chordata; class Mammalia; order Rodentia; family Heteromyidae; genus Dipodomys; species Dipodomys merriami. The sequence goes on from NW_027206018.1 coordinate 753,423, forward strand.
CCTAGGACCTGAGTTCAAATCTTTCGAGTGGCAAAATAAGGTGAAGTGTTGGGAAGGTGGCTCAGTAGTAGAGTGCTTGCCTTCCATGCATAAGGTCCTGAGTTCGATTCCTCAACAACACATAAGCAGAAAAAAGCTGGAAGTGTTGCTATGGCTCAAGTGGTAGAACGATAGCCTTGAGCTGAAGAGTTGAGGGACAGTGCACAGACTCAGACTTCTGTCTGACAACTGACAAAAAAACGAGGGTGAAAGAAGGAGAAGAATAAAACTGGGAAGTCCCAGAATGTGGTTTTACATAGTTTTTTCCTTTGAATTGTGACCATCTTGGGTCTAAATGACAGAGCCCGGAAAGTGTATGTGACCTTGCACTGCTGAAGTTTGATGGGCTATCAGGGAAGCCATAACCAAAACCAGCAAATTGGTCCGGGGTTCAAAACCCCGCCACCTACAAATGTCAGGAGATCCTAAAAATGCATTCCGATAGACAGTGATAAGAATGGAATGTTGTCAAAGTAACAATTACATTAGTACTTAGTATATGTTTATATTATTAAATTATACAAAATAATCGTAGTACATTGCTTAATTTTCAATTAATACTTTATTATGAATTCAAACATGATACCTAAATAAAGGAAGAAATAATTTATTAATTGATAATTGGTAGTAAAATAGTATATATAACTTAATAATATACAGACATCTCTCTCTTGTTTCATATATATATATATATATATATATATATATATATAACCAAAAATATCTATTTCTACACTTGTCACTACTGGGGCTCAGTGGTAGTGTGTTTGGCTAGTATGTATGAAGCTCTGGGTTCATTTCCACACTATCACATGCAAAGAAAAAGCCAGAAGTGGTGCTGTCACTGAAGCACCAAAAAAAGTTAGAAAGTTATGACTGCAACTATAGAATGCCAGGACTTCAAATACCTCATGACAGAGCAAGCCAGGAGTCTGAAGCTGATGGCTATCATCTAACCTGACTTAGCCAGAGGTCAACAGCTGCAAACCAAATCCATGGAACCAGACACTGCTGGCTCACCCCTAGCTGCTCAGGGATGAGTTCTGAAACTGGTGGTTTGAGTACTCAGCCCTGGCAGGAAGTTTGTGAGACACTGAGCTGAGGCTCACAGTGGTAGAATTCTTGGGTTGAGGAAAAGGTCTTAGGAGAGTACCCTCAACCTATGAGTGCAATCCCCAAGGCTGAGGACCCTCACCCCCATTAACCACCCCTCTAAACCATTAGATGTGAACTTTTGTGGTTTTTGACATTTTTCTGAAAGAATCGTGATACTGATGAAAGCACCTGAATTCTAATGACAGCTTGTGGGAGAGAGCTATGTGATGAGTCCCTCCTGGGGTGCTGGGTGCTGAGTCCTTCATAGGGTGTTATGTGCTGAGTCCTTCATGGGGTGTATTCTTCCATCTGGTCCTTGTTAGAGCTCCACAAGTAAGATGATTGTGCAGATGAGAAAGTTGAGGCTCAGATATGTCCCCAAGGCAGGGCCAAATTTATATATGTACTGAACTCTAGTGACTTGTCTCCTGCTGACAATTGGTTTGGTTTAGTTTTCTCCATCATGAACCTTCAACCCAGAGCCTAGGCGCTGATTTTCCTCTTGGGCTAGCACTCTACCACGCGGAGGCAAAGACCCCCTTACAGCAAATTGTCACGGCTTAGGTGTTTTTATCTGAGGTCTATCATCCTGCCTGCTCAGGAATCTGAGGATTTGGGTTCCAAACTATCCCAGAAACAAACGGTCCCATGAGACTATTATCTCCTATTCACCACTTAGAAACTTAAAGTGGAAGCTGGGTACCAGTGACTCGCACCTCTCATCCTAGCTATTCAGGAGCCTGAGAGCTGAGGATCATGGTCCAAAGCCAGCCTTGGCAGGTGATTCTTTGAGATGGTTATTTCCAAAGAAACACCAGAAAGCCTGAAGGGGCGCTGTAGCTCAAGTGGTAGAGTGCTAGACTTGAGCTGAAGAGATCAGAGACAGCACCCAGGCCCAGACGTCAACTCCTCCAACTTACAAGAAAAGAAATTAAGAAACCTAGGCTTGAATCCTCAGTACCATATCCCTAGAAAAAAAGTCTGAATTGGCTGTGTGGCTCAAGTGGTAGAGGGCTGTCCTTGTACAGGAGAAACTAAGGTACAGTGCTCAGGTCCTGAATAAAAGCTCCAGGTCTGGTGTATGCACATGGACACACACACACACACACACACACACACACACACACACACACACACACATACACAAAGATACAAGAAATGAAGCAGTGACACCAAATGGTAAAGCAAAGAGCTTATCCTCTGAGCTCCAGGTCAGCACCCTGGTCCTGTGTTTAACCCGAAGTCTTCCTACTCAAGGCCCAACTCGAAGATGGCAAAGGTTTCAATACATGATGAGCTTCACCAGCCCTAGATGACAGGAAGCATTGTGATTTTGCACAAGTGCTTAGTTTTAACAAGCTCCCAGAAAACTAGGGAAGCACCTTTGATAATTAGGAATCTTATTAGGTTCAGCTCCCTAGTTGTCTGCCAGACGGACTCTTGAATTAACTGTAGTAGTTTTTTTTCAATACTGGAACATAGTCTAACAAAGACAGAATGAGTGCAGGAAACTTGACCTGCCATGGGAGGTGGCACAAATGAAGGCTTCCTGTCAAAACAGAGCACTGGGGGAGAGAGAGAGAGCTAGGGGTACAAAGAGGCCTTTTTCTCCTGGCCTTCAGAACCTGCCCTCACTCATCCTCACTAATTGCCCCACATAAATTTTTTGTTACACAGCTGAACAGGAGTGAGGCTTTTTTTCTGCCTGTTCCAACAATGAGGCAGACTTCCTCCAACAGCCTTGGGTGTGCAGAAACCCTCAGGCTACACTGGAAACAGTGAAGGGATCCCAGGATCATGCACTGTCTTGAAAGCACTCTCTGTGCTATGAAGTCATTCTATTCAAAGCAAATTTCCTATCTGGGTTCCTCTCTTCATAGCGACTTTGGATGTTCTCCGATAGAAATACATGCATACATACACAGACACACAGACTTAATGGCTGTTTTTTTTGTGTGGCCACTCCTGAGGCTTGAACTGTGAGCCTAGACATTGTCCCTGAGATCCTTTTGCTGAAGGGAGCACTTTATTGTGTCCTAAACCATGATTACCCTAGGCTGGGGGGCAGCATTTACACCCACAGATGATCCAGGGATCCTAGGACCCGAGTTCAACTCCTAGCACTGGCAAAAAAAATCAAAGCAACAAAAATGGAGGAAAAAACCAGGAAGTTTTATACAACCATTTTACCTTTGTTTCCTTTGCACTGTGACAACCCTGGGTCTCAATAACTCAGCTTGAAAATTGTACATGTCCTTGAATGGACGAAGGCTGGGGACTCTCAGTGAATCCTGAGCCCAATCCAGACATCTAGGCCCTGAGTTTGATCCTGGGGCTGCCACCTACACATGGCTGAAGATGCTAGGAAAGTCATTCCTATCTATTCCTATCTATAGGAAGACTAATAGAATGCTTGGCATGTACCAATAGAATTACTAATTAGCTAATCAATCTAGTGTAAGATTGTACACAATAAATATAGGTCATTGATTAATTGAATTAATACTTTATTAAGTCTTCTACCGAGATTAATTAATGGACTCATAATTTTAGACCAAATAATAGGTAGCAATAGAATATATAAAAAGAAGGTATAGACATCACTTATATAGAGAGTTATGCAGTAGAATCTACACAAATGTCTATCTGTCTCGGTATACATTTATGTATAGATGCATATGCATATGTAAATACACACACACTGCAATCTACACATCTATCTGTTTATATATTGGCCACTCCTAGGGCTTGATCTCAGGTCCTCAAATTTGCCCACCAACTTCACTTGCATCAGACTGGTGTGCTAACATTGATCCATTTATGAAGTTGGTCTTGTAGGCCTAGAGTTCAAATCACAGAACAGCCAAAAACTTAATCCTGGTGGAAGAAGCTAATTCTCCCACTTTTCCCTATCGGCGAAAGTCCTGGGTCTCAGGAATGATGGATAATATGTAGGCATATCTATGTTCTATGTAATAGGATGTAAAAATATTATATGTGTAATCATACTCACTAAAATACTTAAGAAATAAGTAAAACACAAAATAAAATCAATAACTACATGAATCGCAATATGCAGTAAACTGTAAATATAAATCATGTATTTAAAATATATACAAATATTATTTTTTCAAGTGCTAGGACTTGAATTCAGGCCCTGGGAACAGGCCTGACTTTCTTGTCTTCCAGCATGGTGAGCTTCCGCTTCCCACACAATGCTGCAGATTTCCCAGACCCTGAGTTCAAATCCCAGGCCTGGCAGCAAAAATGGCGTCAATTCCAAGCCACGGGGCCTCATAATTTTAAAAATATTTTTAATGTATTTATTCATTTATTTTTATTTTGTCAAGCACAGGGCTTGAACTCAGATCATGGCAACTCTGCCTCAGCATTTTTTTTTTTTTTTGCTGGTTGTGCGGCCTGAACTCTGGCCCTGGGCACTGTCCCTCAGCTCTTCAGCTCAAGGCCAGCAATCTACCACTTGAGCCACAGCACCACTTGCAGCTTTTTCTGCATATGTGGTACTGAGGAATCGAACCCTGGGCCTCATGCATGCAAGGCAAGCACTCTACCACTGAGCCACCTCCCAGCCCCCTCTGCCTCAGCTTTGATCACTCCAGGCTGGGTTGAAGCCACTGGACTCACAGCCGAACCTGGGTTCCTGGGCCCCAAAGATTGACAGGAATAAAAATAAATAAAAGGACACAGATAAAGTTTCCCTTATTTGCAATAACTAGTATATGTCTGAGTCAAGCAGAAAAGGTCAGATAAGGTGATGTTAGGAAAATGAACTCCAAGATAAGTATTGAAAAGGTTTTTTATTTTCTTCAATTATTTCTAACATATTTATAAGATGATTTCTATGTTGTTCGTATGTCCCTTTTCCACGGTATAACCCGAGCTTTCACTGTATTTAATGGTGGTATAATTTGTGGAGGGGAAGGGAAAAAACAAATCGTTTAAATAGGGATACAGGTTGACCTATTGCAACAATGTGATGTACAAGTCATTATGTCAAAAAATGAACTTTACAACATTGGTGGGGGGAGGACCTGGTAGGGGATCAGGGAGGGTATGGGAAGGGATGGGAAGGGGAAACATATGAGGAGGCAATGATGTTTGATTAAAAAAATGTACTCATTATCTTGCCCATGTAATTGTAACCATTCTGTACGGTATTTAAAAAAAGCAAAACAAACAAACAAAAAAAAAAACCCCAAAAAACAAAACAAAACAAAAAAAACAATCGGCAACTCGCAGATGGATGCCGGTTTTACATTTGTTTTCTTTGCAAGGTGACCATACTGGGTCTGAATGACATGGCTGAAAAGTTTTTCTAACCTGGCATTGCTGAAGGCTGGCAGGCCACCAAGGAAGCCATAGGCCAACACGGCCACATAGGCCTTGTGTTTGAAGCACAGTCCTGACCCCTACCAATGCAGGGAGATCCCAAGAGTCTGGTTCCTATACACAGGAATACCGATGGAAGGTTATGAATGTCAAGGTTGAATTAGTTGTTCCTGAATGATACTACTATAAAATTGAACAGAGTGATTTTAGGAATCCGATGGATTTAAATGGATATTTTTGACACATTAAAAGAATACTATTAATTACATGGATGCAATAGTTTCAGGAGAGTAGTTGATTTAATTAATATTTCATTAAGGGTGAAAACGAAAATATTAATTACATGGAGGCATAATAAATACCCAAGAATTGCTACGAATGTAGTATATATAACTGAAGAATGTATAGACATCTCTGGCACTCTTTAAAGATCTGTATTTATTTGTGTACTACTATCTGCATATCAATCTGTTCTTATTTTGTCAATACCTGGGTCTCAATCTCAGGTTCTGTAAGCTCTATATGCCCAAGGCTGGTGTGCTGACACTCACCCATTCATGAATTGGGCCTTGCAGGCTATGAGTTCAGATGCCAGCACTCACAAAAATTGAATCATGGAGTAAGAAGCCTATGGTGACACATGTTTTCCTTTTCTGTGAAAGTCCTGGGTGTCAGGTGTGAAGTTTCATACATAGACAAATCTATATCCTATATAATAAATGTAGTAAATGTTTCATGTGTAATAACAGTCAATAAAATAAATGGTAAATAAATGAATAAAACAAAAAATAAAATGAATAACTACACTAAGTGCTATATGGAATCAACATACAGGGTTCGATCTCAGGGCCTGGGAACTGCCTGGCAGCTGAATTGGCTAGAGACTGCTGTGCTGGCAGTCACCTATTCATGAACTGAGCCTTCTAGGCCCTGAGTTTAGATCCAAGCACTGCCAAAAATGTAATCATGGAGTGAGAAGCCGAGGGTGACACGCTTTCCTCTTCTTTGAAAGTGCTCGGTGACAGGTAGGATGTATAAATTATATGCAAATCTATATGCTGTGCAATAGGATGTCATAAAGGTAAGAAATGACATAGGTGGAAGAAAAACAGATTGAATTAGTAGTGAATCATTCTGGGATAAAATTAGACACAATAATTATAGGACTTGGATGTTTAATTAATATTTTATTGAGCATTATGAGAAAAAAAAATTACATGGAGACATAATTAAATACCTACTAATTGGTAGTAACACACGATGCATAATTTAATTTGTCTCATTTATAAAATATGTAATTATATGTATGGATGTATGTACATATATGATAAATAATAACAGAATATTGAGTAATTTTTTTGAAAAGTTTTTTTAATTTAATTTTATCTTATTTGAGAACATACTGTACAGAGGGGCTACAATTACATGGGCAGGATAATGCATACATTTCTTTTTTTTTTTTTTTTTTTTTTTTTTTGTCGGTCGTGGGGCTTGAACTCTGGGCCTGGGCGCTGTCCCTCAGCACTTCAGCTCAAGGCGAGCGCTCTACCACTTGAGCTACAGCGCCACTTCCGGTTTTCTGGTGGTTTATTGGAGATAGGAGTCTCACGGTCTCTCCTGCCCGGGCTGGCTTTGAACCGCGATCCTCAGATCTCAGCCTCCTGAGTAGCTAGGATTACAGGCGTGAGCCACCAGCAACCGGCAATGCATACATTTCTTACCAAGCATTGCAGCCACCTCCTTTGTTTACCCTTCACCTCCCTTCCCAGCCTCCCCCCACCCCCAGGCCAATTATACCCCCCTCCCCCCCCACACCGACATTGTAAAGCTGGTTTTGACATGACATTTTGTACTTCTCATTGTGGCAACAGGTCCACCTGAATCCTTAAACGACTTGTTTGTCCCCATCTCCTCCACATGTTATACATCAAATATAGTGAAAGCGGGGGTTACACTGTGGGGGAGGGACATACAAAGCAACAAAGAAATAATCTTATAAATGCATTAGAAACACATGCATGAAAGAAACGAAAACATTGAAATACATATTTAAGGGTTCATTTTCCTAACATCACATTATCTGACCTTTTCTGCTTGACTCATACCTATACTAGATATTGCAAATAAGGGAAACCATGGGACCTATGCTTCTTTGGGCCTGGCTTACTTCACTTAATATATTTTTTTCCAAACCTTTCCATTTCCTAACGAATGGGGAAATGTCATTCTTTCTGATGGAGGCATAGAATTCCATTGTGTATATATACCACATTTTCTTGATCCATTCATCTACTGAGGGGCATCTGGGTTGGTTCCATATCTTAGCTATGGTAAATAATGCTGCAATAAACATAGTTGTGCTAGTAGCTTTAGTGTGGTCTTGTTTGTAAACATTTGGGTAAATGCCCAAAAGTGGGATTGCTGGATCATAGGGGAGATCTATGTGAAGTCTTTTGAGGAACCTCCATACTGCTTTCCAAAGTGGTTGGACAAGTTTACATTCCCACCAACAATGAAGTAAGGTTCCTTTCTGTCCACATCCCCTCCAGCATCTGTTGTTGTTAGAGTTCTTGATTTTTGCTGTTCTAACTGGAGTGAGGTGATATCTCAATGTTGTTTTGATTTGCATTTCTTTTATGGCTAGGGATGTTGAACATTTCTTCATGTGTCTATTGGCCATCCTTCTTTCTTCTTCAGAGAAGCTTCTCTTTAAGTCTTTTGCCCCCTTATTTATTGGGCAGTTGTTTCTTTGAGGATTTGTTGTTGGGTGGTTTAATTTTTTGAGTTCCAAGTATATTTTAGATATGAGACCCTTGTCCGTTGTATGGCTAGTAAAGATCTTCTCCCAATCCGTGGGCTTTCTATTGATCTTGCTAGCTATGTCTTTTGCCCTGCAGAAGCTCTGCAATCTTATGCAATCCCATTTGTCGAACCTTTCTTTGATTTGTTGTGCTTCCGGGTCTCTATTCAGAAAATTTCGGCCTGAACCAAGAAGACCTAGGGTTTCTCCTATTCCATCCTGTAATGTTTTCAGAGTGTCTGCTTTTAGTTCAAGGTCTTTGATCCATTTGGAGTTGATTCTGGTGCAGGGTGATATATAAGGTTCTAGCTTTAGTTTTCTACATGTAGTTAACCAATTTTGCCAGCACCACTTACTGAAGAGGCTGTCTTTCTTCCATTCTATTGATTTAGATTCCTTATCAAAGATTAGATGGCTATAGGTTTGTAGGTTCATTTCTGGGTTTTCAATTCTATTCCATTGGTCCTGAGGTCTGTTCTTATGCCAATACCAAGCTGTTTTGATTACTATGGCTTTATAGTAGAGTTTAAAATTTGGTATTGTTATTCCTCCAGCAGTGTTCTTTCCGTTGAGGAGCGTTTTTGCTATTCGGGGTCTTTTATTGTTCCATATGAATTTTTGGATTGCCTCTTCTATTTCCTTGAAGAATGAGGGTGGAATTTTGATAGGTATCGCGTTGAATTTGTAGATAGCCTTGGGAAGTATTGCCATTGTTACGATGTTAATCTTTCCATTCCAGGAGCATGGGAGGTTTTGCCATTTTTTAAGTTCTGTGTTGATTTCCTTTTTCAAGATTTTAAAGTTTTCATCACAGAGGTCCTTCACTTCTTTGGTTAAGTTAATTCCTAGGTATTTTATTTTTTGTGGGGCTATTACAAATGGAGTTGCTTTCCTAATTTCAGCCACACTTTTCTCATTGTTGGCATATAGTAAAGCCATTGATTTTTGGGGGTTAATTTTATAACCTGCTACTTTGCCAAAGTTTTGAATCAGCTTGAGTAATTTGGGAGTGGAGTCTATGGGATTCTTTAAACACAAGATCATGTCATCTGCAAAGAGGGAGAGTTTTATTTCTTCTTTCCCTATTTGGATCCCCTTTATGTCTGCATCTTGTCTTATTGCTGTAGCTAGGCATTCTAATACTAAATTGAAGAGAAGTGGAGAGAGTGGGCATCCTTGTCTTGTTCCTGAGTTAAGAGGAAATGGCTTTAGTTTTTCACCATTGAGTATAATGCTGGCTGTAGGTTTGTCATATACAGCCTTTATTGTATTGAGGAATGTTCCATGGATTCCTAATTTTTCCAGAACCTTCATCATAAAGGGGTGTTGGATCTTGTCAAATGCTTTTTCTGCATGTGGTTCTTATTCTTGCTCCTGTTGATGTGATGAATAATATTAATTGATTTGCGTATATTGAACCAGCTTTGCATCCCTGAAATGAATCCTGTTTGATCATGGTGTATGATTTTTTGGATGAATTGTTGAAGTCGATTGGCCAAAATTTTGTTGAGAAGTTTTGCATCAATGTTCATCAAAGAAATGGGTCTATAGTTCTCTTTCTTTGATGAGTCCCTGCCTGGTTTTGGGATGAGGGTTATGATGGCTTCATAGAATGTGTTCGGTAGTGAGCTTTCTCTTTCAATTTCATTGAAGAGTTGGAGGAGTATTGGTGTGAGCTCTGCTTTGAAGGCCTTGTAAAATTCCGCTGTAAAACCATCTGGTCCTGGACTTTTCTTAGCTGGGAGGTCTCTTATTGCTGTTTCTATTTCAATGCTTGATATGGGCCTGTTAAGCTGGTTTAACTCATCTTGGTTTAGTTTTGGCATGTCAATATTTGCTAGGAAAAGGTCCATTTCTGTCAAGTTCTCAAACTTATTAGCATAAAGTTTTGAGAAGTATCCCCTAATAATGTTCTGAATGTTGGTTGTTTCCGTGGTGATGTTTCCATTCTCATCTCTGAGTTTATTAATTTGGGTGTGTTCTCTCCTTTTTCTGATAAGGTTTGCTAATGGTCTGTCAATTTTGTTAAGTTTTTCGAAGAACCAACTCTTTGTTTTGTTGATCCTTTCTGTAGTTTTTTTTGGATTCTAATTCATTTAATTCTGATTTAATTTTGATTATTTCTTTCCATCTACTGGATTGGGGTTTATCTTGCTGCTCTTTTTCAAGGAGGTTTAGATGTGTCATTAAATTGTTAGTTTCCGATCTCTCCAATTTGTTGATGTAGGAGCTCAGAGCTATAAACTTGCCTCTGAGTACTGCCTTTGCTGTGTCCCAGAGGAGCTGGTAATTTGTGTGTTCATTTTTGTTGAATAGCATGAACATTTGAATTTCCTTTCTAATCTCTTCCATGACCCACTCATGATTCAGCAGTGTGTTGTTCAGCCTCCATGTGATACCGGACTTTCTTTGGTGGCTTTTGGTGTTGAGATCTAATTTTATTCCCTTGTGGTCAGAGAGGATGCAAGGTATAACTTCAATGTTTCTGAATTTAGAAATGTTTGCTTTGTGGCCTAAAATGTGGTCTATTTTAGAAAACGTTCCATGTGCTGCTGAGAAGAACGTGTATTCTGTTGCTGCTGGGTGAAATGTTCGGTAAATGTCTGTTAAGTCTAGTTGATCTATGCAGCTGTTTAGATCTGCGGTTTCTCTGTTGAGTTTTTGCCGTGTTGATCTATCTAGTGGGGAGAGTGGTGTGTTAAAATCCCCAACAATTAATGTCTTTGGATCTATATGGGATTTGAGGGAAAGTAGTGTTTCTTTGATAAATTTGGGTGCTCCATTGTTTGGCGAATAGATATTTAGAATTGTAATATCCTCCTGAAGGAGAGATCCTTTAATTAGTATGTAGCGACCTTCTTTATCTCTTCTCACGAATTTTAGTTTGAAGTCTATTTTATCTGATATTAGGATTGCAACTCCCGCCTGTTTATGAGGGCCGTTTGCTTGGTAGATTTTGTTCCAGCCTTTAACTTTGAAAATATGTTTGTTTTTACGGGCAAGATGTGACTCCTGCAGGCAGCAGATAGAGGGGTCTTGTTTTTTAATCCAACTAGATAGTCTATGTCGCTTAATTGGAGAGTTCAGTCCGTTAACGTTAAGAGATAGGACTGAGAGGTATTTGGGGGTTCCTGCCATGTTATACACCTTCTTGGGGGCTGTGAAACCTGGGTTCTTCCTAAGGTTCTTGGATTCTCAGTTTGGGTTCAGTTTCTTGGCCTTTGTTGCGTTCTTGTTGGTTTTCTATGTGTAGGACATCTTTAAGAATCTTTTGCAGGGCTGGTTTGGTGGAGATGTATTGTTTCAGTTTTTCTTTGCTATGGAAGGTTTTTATTTGGCCTTCAGTTATGAAGGAGAGTTTAGCTGGGTACAGTATTCTTGGTTGATAGTTGTTTGTTTTTAGTGCATGGCATACGTCATTCCAGGCTCTTCTTGCTTTGATTGTCTCTGCTGAGAAATCTGAGGTAATTCTAATTGGTTTCCCTTTATAAGTGATAAACCTTTTCTCCTTGACAGCTTTAAGGATCTTTTCCTTGGTCTGGGTTGATACTGTGTGGATTATAATGTGACGGTGGGATGTCCTATTCTGGTCTGGTCTATTTGGGGTTCTAAAAGCTTCTTGTATCTGAATAGGCCTATCTTTTTGTATGTTTGGGAAGTTCTCTGCTAGGATCCTGTTAAACAAATTTTCTAGACCATTAACTTCTGTTTCTAGGTGCTCCTCTACACCCATTATCCTTAGATTGGGCCATGGATGGGTGTATGTTCTTTCTCTATAATATCTAGGCTGTCTTCAATCCCTGAGATTCGATCTTCTGCATGGTCTAACCTGCTGTCAAGACTCTCTAATTTGTTTTTTATCTGTTTTCCTTCTAATTGGTCAGCTTTGATGGCATCAAGTTCTTTGTTGAAGCTCTGTTTTAGGTCTTGTATGAATTTATTTACTTCCTTAATTTGGTGTTCAGTGTTTGTTCTCAAATCACTTAGTTGATTGGTTATGGTTTCTTTGGACTCCCATTCCTTCTGTTGGGTTCCAATCAGCATTCCCTTTGTGGTCTCCCTGACTTCCTTCAGCTCTTTCTTAATGGATTCCATGAATGCCTTTAGTGATCTTTCTGTATTCTCTACCTGGTCTCTCAATTCCTGAATTACTCTTTGATTAGCTTCCTCCTGTCTGTGGGATTCCTGCAGTTCTCTTTCTTCCCGTTCGTGGGATTCCTGCAGTTCTCTTTGAGTGTTCTCTGCCTGCTCACGCCATTCCTCCCTTTCTCTTTGAGTATTCTCAAGTTGTTCACGCAAATCCTGTATCAGTTTTTGAGTAGCTTCCTCACGCTCATGATATTCCTGTATAAACTTCTGGGATGCCTCCTCTCTCTCCCTATCACGCTCATACAGAGTCCTTTGTACATTGTCAAACTTCTCATTTATCATGTTTGCTATTAGTGTTTGTAGAGCTATTTGGGAACTCTCCTCTGGATTGTTCTTTATCTGTTCTAATCCCTGATTATCAAGATTGGGAATTGAGATACCCGAATTTGCCATTTTTCTTGTGTTTTTCCGGCTTACTCGGCCCATTTGAGATGAAGATTGCACCAGTTTTGTGCTAGAACACTATCTTAAGGCAACCATCAACCAAAGTTTGCATTTGTACAGTCAATAGTCTACAGATACAATCTAGTTCAACAGATACATCTATTCAACATCAAACAACTATATGTTAAAGGACTTCGAACTGCAGAAAAGAATTTGGAAAACCAGAAATTATTAGGATTAGGGAGAGATGTGGGTAAAAAATAGGAATAGATTGGTGTGCGGAGGCACAGGGAGAGTTAACTATGTCCTAATCCCAATGCAGGAAATGGGTTGGGTAGGATGCAAGTAGAGAGAGAGAGAAAAAGAAGAGACGGAAAGGGGAATGAAGAGAGACCAGAAAAAAATAGAAACGTAAAAATTAATGTTATTATAGAGGTTAAAAGACCGTCTATTTAGAGAGGAATGTGAATATGTTGAGAGAAGGGGAGGGACATAGAGGAGATGTGAAAAACTGTAAGGATGGGAAATGGAGAAGAAAAGATCAGAAGTTCAATAGAGCTAGACAAAAAACAAAAAGATAATTAAGAAAGAAAGAGAAAGAGAAAGAAGACAAGAAAAGAAAGGAAAACGCTCATTCACATATTCCTAAAATAAAAATTATAAGATGAGAAAAAAAAAAGTTACTGGAAAACAATTATTTTTTCAGAAGAGGCAAAAATTAAAGATTAATAAAAGTTTTAGAAGGGAAAAATTTATATATATATATATATATAAGGTAATAAAAAACAAAAAACAAGCAAAAAAAAGAAAAGAAGAAGAAGAAGAAAAACAAAAGAAAAAAAAAATCTTTTGATTTTTTTTTTGGGGGGGGGAGGAGTGGGAAGAATCCTGTATCTCCCTTTTGTCTGTAACCAGTCTCTTGTTGGAATCTCTGGTCAGCTTGAGGTCCTGTGGCTTGATTGGTTTCTTAAATCGGTTGGTTGGAAGAGGCAGAAAAATGCTCTGCTTTACCCAAGATTTTGAGATCCCCCTCTCAGGTTAGTTTTCTGGGAGGGTGATCTGCTTTGAGAATCACAAAAGAGAGGGATGTGGTGATGAGGCTAGGTTCTGGGTAGAGTTGAGGCCTTTCAACAAACAGTAGCTTTTCCCTGGGGCTATTTTGTGATAAAGCTCACAGCGCCCAGCCTGGAGCCATTCTCAGGGTTTCTGTTTTTCAATTGATTGTGGTGGCTGCTAGAGGGAGGGGCAGCCTCTGGCTCTGGTTACCCAGTGAGGCAAGGCACTCCAATGGCTGGCGCCTGAGCTGGGTGACTTTTCCCTGGATGGAGCTGAGTCTGGCAGGTCACTTCGCCGTTAAGTTCTTGTGACCTGCTAAATGACTCGTTTTATTCCAAGGCCTGAGCTGGAGCTAGCAGCTCCTCCGAGCTTTGTCGGTATCCAAAATGGAGATCACCGGTGCTGGGGGGGAGGGGTGGCCTTCCCTCCTCTGCTCCCTGAGAAGGAGTGAGGACGTCGGGCTTATACTCACGCCGAGTCTTGGATCCAGGGTCGTCTCTGGTCTGCAAACAGCAGGATGAAGATGTCCGCTCCTTGTCGGTTCTTGTTGGTGTTGAGTAGAATCCGCTCGTCCGCTGCGTCTGGCTCCTTCGTCCCGGACTCTCTGTGTCTCAGGTATGACCCCGCGGCGGTGGTTGCCGCCACGACCCTGCCGCCGCAGTGGCAGCTGATGTGTTTCCTTGGCTTCCCCTCTCTTGTCTAACTCTCTGTCCTGTGATGGCACACTTGGTGTGAATCTCTGGCTTAGAACTGTTCACTGGAACTCTAAAACTGCTTTCTATACGAGAGCTTGTTCAGATTCCAGCTTCTCCTCCGCCATCTTCCCGGAACTCATTTATATTGAGTAATTATTAATTAATGCTTTATTAATTGTTCAACTGGGACACATCATTAAATGGCGACATAATTTAAAACCTAATAATTGGTCGTAATATTATCTATAATTCAATAATATACAGACATCTCTCTTTTTGTGTATATAATACTGATATATAGGAAGCTCTATCTATTTATACCTCATTCACTCCTGGGCCTCGGTGGTTTAATGCTCACCTAGTAAGCAAGAAGCCCTGGGGTGGATTTCTCAGTGCCACATAAACAGAAAATCCAGAAGTTCTGCTGTTTTTCAATCAATGGAATGCTAGCCTGCAGCACCAACACTTAGGGACATTTTCTAAGCCCTTACTCAAGCCCCAGGACTGCTGCCTAAATAAAGGTAGAATGTTCTACCTGCAATGATATAAGGACAGGACTTCAAATACATCATCACAGAGCAAGCTAGGAGTCTGGCGCTGACAGCTGCCACTTAACCTCAATTAGCCATATGTAAACTGCTGCAACCCAGCTGCACCGAACCAGACGCTGATTGCTGGTTTAACCCCATCATCCTAGCTGTTTGAGGGCTTTAAAACCCAGACCTGGCAGGAAGTCTGTGAGACGCTTCAAAACGTGGCTCCTAGTGGCAGAGCTCTAGCCCTGAGCAAATGTTATTAGAACAGTATTCACATGCTTTGAGTTCAAGCCCCATGGGTAACCCCCCTCAAAAAAAAAACACCCCTCTAAACCATTAGATGTGATCTTGTGTGGTTTGTGAAATGTTCCTCAAAGAAGGATGATACTGATGAAACCACCCTAATTCTAATGACAATTTATGGAATAGAGCTATGTGCTGAGCCCTTCATAGGGTGCTCTGTGCTGAGTCTTGCACAGTGTGCTATGTGTTGAGTCCTTTACAGGATGCCATGTGCTGAGTCCTACATTGGGTGCAGTGTGCGGAGTCATGCAAAGTTTCACGTGCTGTGTCCTTTACAGGGTGCATTCATTCATCTGGTCCTTGTAAGAGCTCCACAACTGAGATGATTTTGCAGACGAAATGTGATATATATATATATATGAAAAAAATGACACTGCCACATTTGTTAGGAAATGGAAAGATTTCGAAAAAAATATATTAAGTGATGTAAGACAGGCCCAAAGAAACACCGGTCCCATGGTTTTCCTTATTTGCAATAACCAGTATATGCCTGAGACAAGCAGGTACTGTCAGATATGTTGTTCTTAGGCGAAATGAACCACACCATAAGGATTCAAATGTTTTTTTTTTTTTCTTTCATGCGGTTGTTTATAATATATTTAAAGGATGATTTATTTGTTGCTTTGTAGGTCTCTCCCCCACAGTATAACCCTTTTTTTCACTGTATTTGATGTTCGTATAATTTGTGGAGGGGAAGGGAAAAAGCGAATCGTTTAAATAGGGATACAGGTGGACCCATTGCCACAATGAGATGCACAATTCATTACGTCTAAAAATGAACTTTACAACTTTGGTGGGGGGGAGTGAGGGAGAAGGGATAGGAAGGGGAAACAAAGGAGGAGGCAACAATGTTTACTAAGAAATGTGTTCAATACTTTGCCGATGTAATTGTAACTCCTCTGTATGGTATTTTCACAATAAAGAAAAAAAAAGACGTTTGATTAAAAAAAAAGAATATTGTGGCTCAGATGTGTCCCCAGGGCATGGACAAAATTATGTATTACTGAAGACTATTGAGTTGTCTCATGCAGACAATTGTTTTGTTCTGTTTTTTCTGTCATGAACCTTGAACTTGGGGCCTAGGCACTGACCCTTATCTCTAAGCTCATGGATAGCCCTCCACCACGTGGAGCCAAGGAGCCCTTTGCAGCAGAGTGCCACAGCCTAGGGGTCTATAGCTGAGGTCTGTCATCCTGCCATCTCAGGAAGCTGAGATCTGAGGATCTGGGTTCCAAACTATCTCAAACACAAAATGTCCCATGAGACAATTATCTCCAGAAACCTGAATTGGAAGTGTGGTTATTGTGGCTCATGCCTGTCATCCTAGCTACTCAGGAGGATGAGATCTGAGGAACATGGTTCAAAGCTAGTCTGAGCAGGAAAGTCCTTGAGACACTTAACTCCAATGAACCACAAGGAAACCTGAAGTGGTACTGTGGCTCAAGTGGTAGAGCACAAGACTTGAGCTGAAGAACTCAGGGACAGCACCCAGTTCCAGACTTTAACTGCTACAACAGACAACAACAACAATAAGAAAAAGACAGAAACAAAATAACAAACCTGAAATAGAGGCCTGGGAATGGGCCTTAAGAGTAGAGTGCTTTGCACATATGAAACCCTGGGCATGATTTCTCAGGACCACATCATTAGAAAAAAGCCTGAAATGTCTCTGTGGCTCAAGTGCGAGATAGATATCTTTGTACAAGATAAACTAGGTACACTGCTAGGGTCCTAAGTTCAATCTCCAGGACTGGTGTATGCACACATGCCCAGACACACACACACACACACACACACACACACACACACACACACACACACACACACACACACACAGACCATAACTGAAGCTGTGACACCAAGTGGTATAGCGCTGGGCTTCTGCACTGAGCTCATCTTCAGCACCCAGGGCCTGTGTTCAATCCCAAAACCTAGCCACCCAGGGCCCAACTAGGAGAGGTCAAATGTTTCAAAACCTGATGAGCTTTACCAGCCCTAGATGACAGGAAGCTTTGTGATATCCGACATGTGCTTGGATTTCCCAAGGTTCCAGAAACCTAGGAGAGGCATCATAGGCCCATCATCGCCTGTAATTAAACATTTCATTACGTTTAGTGCCCTAGTTGTCTGTCAGGACTCCTGAATTATAGTGAACACTGTATCTATACACCGGAATATAGTCTCACAAAGGCAGGATAAGTGCAGGAAACTTGGCCTGCCAAGGGTGAGCCATAAATGAAGGCTTCCTGTCAAAACAGAGCACTGGTGATAAAGATAGCTTGGGGTACAAAGAGGCCTTTTTCTCCTGAACTTCACAACCTACACACACTCATCCTCACTCATTGGCCCAGATGGAGTTGTTTGTTACATAGCTGTACAGGAGTGAGGCCTTTTGTCTGCCTGTCCAGACAATGGGAGACTTCTTCCAACAGCCCTGGGATGCAGAGAAACCCTCAGGCTACACTGGGAACAGTGAGGGGAGCCTCAGAATATGCAATGTCTTGAAAGCCCTCTCTGTACTATGAAATCATTGTATTTAAAACAAATTTCCTAATTCAGTGCAATTCATAATAGCTACTCTGTAGATTCACCTGGAGCTACACATTCTTTTTTTTGGTGGGGGGAAGGTCCTGGGGTTGGACATTAAACCTAGCCATTGTCCCTGAACTCCTTTTGCTCAAAGGTAGCACATTAAAATTGAGTCACAGCCCCATTTCTAGGTTTTTCTCAGATCTCATAGATATAATAGTGTCAGCTTTACTACACTGGCTGGATTCAAACTAAGGTTCTCTACACCTTAGCATTCTGATGAGCAGGGATTACACTTAGCAGCCACTGGCACTTGCCTTTCTTTTCTTCTTCGCTTTTTACTCTGGATATCTGACTTCTTAACAGGGTCATTCCAATGGTTTGAATTTATAAGTAAACTACCCAATGTTCTTCATAGCTGGTTTCTCTGAGAAGGATTTTCTCTCCTCATCTTCCCCTCTGGCCACAGGTTTGAAGCCAAAATTGAGAAAGGAGTGTTCCAGGATTTTGGAGCAAATGTCCACAGGACATGCCAGTTCGGTCACTTAGCATTGAGCTGCAGTGAATTTACTGTCTCAGGACGAGAGGACTGAAACCTTGAGCAATTTTCATACTGTCTGCATTGCTCCTTTAGACTATAAAATAACCTAATAATTATGAATGTTTTTGTCTACTCCCTTAAGTATCTAGAACACACTAGAAGCATCTTCCTGTTTCTGTTTTTCTCCAGTTCCTATCGAGATTTAGACTAAAGGTTTTGTGGAGCGGCATCTCAGCGAATCCCTAAGGAAAGCTGCTTAAATCCTCCTCAGGAGATCACCATTCAAAGCCAACCTGAGCAGGAAAGTCTGTGAGCCTCTTATCTCCAATAAACCATCAGCAAACCAGAAATGGAGCAGTGGCCCAGAGGGTAGAACTCCAGCTTTGAGAGAGAAAGCCAAGCAGGAGATATTGTCCAAAGCAGGCAGGAAAGCCTGGGGGGCGCTTATGTCCAATGATTGACCAGATGGCTGGATGTGGAACTGTGGCGGTGGTAGAGCCTCAGCCTGAGCAAAATAGCTCAGGAATGCATTGGGCCCTCTGTTTAAGCCCTGCGATGCCTACAAAAAATTCAAAAAGAGAAGGCCAAGTTACGTATCAGTGTCCTCCTACCAACTTATGTGTGTATATTACTTCCCTGAGTACAAACAGACCATATCAATGCTTCTGCTTTTACTTACTGATTTATTTTTCAGATATGCTCATTGCGCATACTGCAGCATTCTCATTTCAGGCCCATCGCTTTTCTCTTCCAGGGCTCCACACCTGCACCCTTATATGATGTACAATTAAGCTCTCAGCAGCCTTTATCTACATTTTATTATGAGGCCAACGCAGGAACAGTCACAAATCAGGCAGGGGAAGAGAAGATCAGGATTCATAGTTATAACAGGTATACAGAAAAATTAACTTGGGGATGAAAAATGGTCGCCTAATTATGTAAAATCTACCATTAAGAAAAAGATGAGGGGGCTGGGAATGTGGATTAGCGAGTGTTTGCCTAGCATGCAAGAAGCCCTGGGTTTGATTCCTCAGTAGCACATACACAGAAAAAGCCAGAATTGGTGCTGTGACTCAAGTAGCAGAGTGCTAGAGACAGTGGCCAGGCCTTAAAGAGATAACAGGTAGGTAGGTAGATAGATAGATAGATAGATAGATAGATAGATAGATAGATAGATAGATAGATAGATAGATAGATAGATAGATAGATAGATAGATAGATAGATTGATAGATAGATAGATAGATAGATAGATAGATAGATAGATAGATAGATAGATAGATAGATAGATAGACAGATAGACAGATAGACAGATAGACAGATAGACAGATAGACAGATAGACAGATAGATAGATAGATAGATAGATAGATAGATAGATAGATAGATAGATAGATAGATAGATAGATAGATAGATAGATAGATAGATAGATAGATAGATAGATAGATAGGTAGATAGATAGATAGGTAGGTAGATAGATAGGTAGATAGATAGATCGATAGATAGATAGATCGATCGATAGATAGATCGATCGATAGATAGATCGATAGATAGATAGATAGATAGATAGATAGATAGATAGATAGATAGATAGATAGATAGATAGATAGATAGATAGATAGATAGATAGATAGATAGATAGATAGATAGATAGATAAAGATGATAGGTGAATCTGGTCTTGGATGTCAGTAGGAAAGAAGGGAACACTTCCCAACCATGAGGCCTTCTGCAGTGTGCCAGGACACCAGCATCGCCTTCACATAACCATATAGCAGGAAGACTGTCTCTCTCCCACTTCTCAGGCAGTGGAGAGCCCCAGAGTCAAGAGGGCAGAGCCAGGTTCTAACTCAGGTGCTTGGGGGTAGAAGAGAAAGGACCCTGCCTCTCCTTGGACTGGGGATTTACATTAATGATGTGGAGAATGAAGGAAGGAGAATGGACTGGCAGAAGTAGAAGAAGGGCCTTCAAATCTGACAGATGGAGAGTAAAGAACCCACTCCCTAAGACCAAAAAGCAGGATTTTTCTACTCTGTTCCTCCCCCTCTCCCCCACTAAACTGGCTCTCTATTGGTAACCTAAAGATAGCCTGAGGCTCCCTTCACCTGAGGGAGGAAGGTTAATTCGTCATTGTTTGAAGAGGCTGAGAAAAGCCTGACCCTGGTGTAACTCTAACAAATGTTTGAAGTTGCCCCCCCACCCCCATTGCTGGTTGTGCCTGGGATGAATGAAGTGGTTTTGCAGCTCACTTCCCTGTTGAGTGTGCACATTCTGCTTCCTAATCCTGCAGGCCTAGGTCTCTGCACCTAGCCTGTTTTTTTGAAACTGTTCCCTGTCCTTTAAATACAGAGTTACATTGGAGTTCTTCCTACTAACAGGGCTAGGTCTTGGATCCTAAAATCTTCATTTATAACCAGGATGGGTCAATGATGTTTCTTTCCTGCTTCTATAGCTTGAGAACTCTAAGAACATTTAGAGTGCAAGTAACTTCTCATCACCAAGGGAAACCCAGGAATTCTTGAACATGTGACCTTTCGGAAGCCCACTGGAGGACACAAGATGATTCCAATCTTCACGTGAGTGGCTGGGCAGATGGATCTGCTACACTTGAACCTTGAACTCGGCCTGCTCTCCTAGTCCATGTCCTTCTTTGGTGCTTGTCCTGCTAGCTCCTCAGGAGCTTCCAAGATAGAAATAGATTGATCAAACCCAAAGGGAGTTACTGGCTTTTTCCTTCTTTTTCTGTCCTTTGCTTTAAATGTTTTGCAGGTTTTGGGCTTGAATTGTGGATCTAGGCTCTGTCCCTGGGCTCCTTTGGCTCAAGGCTAGCACTCTGCCACTAGTCCCTTTCTGCTTTGTCTGTGGTGAAGAGGAAGTCAGAGCCTCATAAACATTCCTGTCCTGGCTGTCTTCACCCTGTGATCCTCAGACCTCAGACTCCTAAGCGAG
The DNA here is from genome assembly GCF_024711535.1 of Dipodomys merriami. NCBI lineage: Eukaryota > Metazoa > Chordata > Mammalia > Rodentia > Heteromyidae > Dipodomys > Dipodomys merriami. The sequence goes on from NW_027206018.1 coordinate 774,844, forward strand.
GTTGACAAGCATGAGCTTCTGTTGCTCTGCTAAGTTCAGAACTGTAATAACATTGAAAATACAAGTCAACTGCTCATCATAAAGGGCTTTGGGAGCATATTAACCCTTTCAACATTGGACCTTTCAGAACCCTGTAGCACACAAGGTTATAATGCTAGAGCCTGAAAGTCTGGACATATGGATCTGCTACACTTGAACATTGAACTCTGACTCCACTAGCATTCATTTTACAGAAAAATGTTCTCATAATTAACAAATAAGAAAAGTACTTTAACCTCACTTTTTTTCCAGGTATGTGTCTTGAACTCAAGCCTGGGCACTATCCCTAAGCCCTTCAGCTCAAGGTGAACACTCTACCACTTGAGTCACAGCTCCACGTGGGGTCTTTTGGTGGTTCATTGGAGGTAAGAGTCTAAAAGGCTTTCCTTCCCTAGGCTGTCTTTGAACTGTGGTCTTGAGGTCTCAGCCTCCTGATTATCTAGGGTTGTAGGTGTGAGCCACCAGCATCTGGCCTATTGTTTTTGCCACTTCTGGGGCTTGAACCTAGGTCCAGGGTGCTCTCTCTGAGCTTCTGTTTCTCAAGGCTAGCACTCTACCACTTGAGCCATTCCACAGCTTCTGGCTTTTTCTGAGTACGTGGCACTGAGGATTTAAACCCTGGCATTCATGCATGCTGAGCAAGCTCTCTACCTATAAGCCACATTCCCAGCTTCACTCTTACTCTTTTATCCCTCAACTTTCCTATCCTCAAGAAAAAGCTTCTGAGTATAAATCATCTAAAGAAATCCCTGTAGGAAGTTGTCCAAAGATGAATAAGACAAAGCTCATACTTTGGACAGACACTAAACATGTGATGACTGTGACAAATGCCTCCATTTAATTATGTATCATGTTTCAACACTTAATAAATTATTAATGAAAAATGACTCCATGTCCTAAATTATTGAGTATAATTTTATAATAGATGTACAAAATAGAATAAATATTATGCATGCAATTATACTAAATATATTAAACAATGAATAAATGAATAAAATAAAAATAAAATAAATAAAAACAATGATAATAATCATAATATGTAATAAACATTCATATGTAAGTATATATCATAAATATTTTTCCATTGCAGGGCCTTACTGCAGGCCTTGGGAACTCTAGCCTGAATTTGTTTTCCTCAAGGACAGTAAACTTTGAATTTACCCATTGTGCAAAACAGTTACCTGGAATGTGAGATCAAATCCCAGCAATGGCAGAAATACTAGCCCTATTTCCAAGAGACTGACAATTTTTTTTTTGATGAAAGCAGTTATGTTCATTCAGTTCCATCCTGAACATTAAAAAAAAAAGTGTAGAATTTTGTACAGCTATTCAGACAGCTCTCCCTTACCCCCAAAGTGCTTCTCTGAGCACTTCATTGTTTATTTTTTGTATGATGTTTATTGTAAAAATGATGTACAGGGGGTTACAGTTATATGAGCAAAGTAATGAGTACATTTCCTATTGAGCATTGTTGCCTATTCCTTTGTTTCCCCCCTACTATCCCTTCCCTCCCATCTGCACAACTACCTCCCCCCTGCCAAGATCAGTGACTTATTTTTTTAATTTTGGCTTGGCACGGGTTTGAACTAAAGGAGTCGTGACTCTGCACCTTCCCTCACATTGGTATGGATTTACCAAGACCCTGAGTTCAAATCCCAGTATAGGAAATAAAACTAGCAGAAATTCCAAATCATGGAGCTTTATTTTTTCAATTTAGTTAAATAAATTATTTATTTGTTTGTTTGTTTGCTCTTTTTTTTGCCAACCAGGGGTCTTGAACTCAGATCATGGCAACTGCCTAAGCATGATATCCCTAGGCTGGGCTGCAGCCTCTGGACCCATTGCCAATCCTGGGATCCCAATCCAAGAGGGCTTGCAGGAAGAAAAAAAACGTGGAACAGCACCAAAAATAGTGAGCTGCAGAGGGTTGGGGGGGTTAAATTTTTTTCTTTACAGGGTGACCCTACTGGTTCTGAATGATATAGCTGCAAAGTGGACCTGGCCTGCCATTGCTGAAGGATGGCGGGCTATCAGGGAAGCCATAGACCCACCTGTCAACATAGGCCCCAGTTTCAAATCTCTGTCCATACACCTACCAGTGGCAGAAATCCTAAGAGACTCGTTTCTATGCATTGGAATACTGATTGAAAGAGTAGTTCGTGCAGTGGTTTAGTCTAAAACTGGATGCAAGAATCCTAGGATGCTGATTGATCTTAATTAATAGTTTATTAAGCATGAAAAGAATCATATTCCTCCAATGGAAGTATAATAAATACCTAAGAGTTGGTAGGAAAGTAGTAGATGTCGTTCAATAATACATAGTCAGCTCTGGCAATTTTTTACCAATATATATTTATTTATATATCCCCGTCTGCCTATCCATGTATCGCTGTTTTGGCCAAACCTGAGGCTCAATCTCAGCACCTGGGAACCACCTGACAGCTTCATTGGCTAGAGGCTGCCAGGCTCACACTCACCCATTCATGAATTGGGCAAGCCAAGCCCTGAGTTCATATCCTAGCACTGTGAAAATTTATTCTTGAATTAAGAAGCCGACTGTGACACATGTTTTCCTTTTCTGGGAGAGCCCTGTGTTTCAGGCATGATGGAGAACACATCTAAAAATCTAGATGCTATGTGATAGGATATAAACAATATAATAAATGGTATAGGTGTCATCAGAGTCAATAAAATAAATGGTAAATGAATGAATAAAACAAGAAATAAAATGAATAATCACACAAAACACTGTATGGACTGAACATCTCTATGGAAGTATAAACCCTACCACACCAAACACGATATGGATTGAACATCTGTTTGGAAGTATAAGTGCTATCTTTTAAAATGTATATCAGGAGTGTGTTTTCCAGGCCTGAGGCTTGAATTCAGCCACCATACTAAGACGGTGGAGAAAGATCCCAAGATATTAGTTTATGGACCTAGAAGAGTCATGGAATGCAATTGATGTCATCTTTGAATCAGTAGTTCATGCGTTATAGGAGTAGGCAATGATAGGCAAGAATCATGGGATATTGCTTATTTGCAATGAAGATTTGATGAAACATGACAATAATCATCAATTGTGAAACGGAGGCATCAGGAAAGATCCAAGAATTGGTAGTCACACAGTAGATTCGATTCCATCACAGGTGGCCATCTCTCCTACTATATACAAATACGTACTTATTTGCATACTACTTTCAGCTTATGAATGGATGACTGCTGTGCACTCTCCCCCTACCCCCACCTGGGGGCTCAATCTCAGGTCCTGAGAATGGTCTAGCTCCTTAGTGGCTCACAGGCTGGTGTATTCACGTGGACCCATTCACCTCTTGGGTCTGCTAGGCCTTGAGTTCAGACCCCAGCACTGCCAAAAGAATCATCCTGATGTCAGAAGCCAATCATTGCACCTGTTTTCCTTTCCTGTGCAAGTTCTGGATCTCAGCTAGGATGGAGAATGCATGGGTCTCCCTGTGGCCATGGGAATTGGTTGTCATCCATGTCAGTGCAGTTATACCTGTCATCATATACTCAAGAAAATACACATTACATCCATGAATAGCACACAAAATAGAGAGAAGAACTACATTAAATTATCGATGCAGTCCACACCCAGATGTGAATATACATCCCATGTTTCAATGATGCATTGATGTCTATTGCAGCCTCCCTGGGGCTCGATCTCAGTTCCGGGGAATGGCCCAGCTCCTTCATGGCTCACAGGCTGGCGTGCGCACATGGACCCATTGGCCAATTGGGACGCCTAGGCCCCAAGTTCAAATCCCAACACTGCCAAAAATTCACCTTGATGTGAGAAGCCAGACTTTGCACCGTTTTTTTTCTGTGCTATGCATGTTCTGCGTCTCAGCTAGGATGGAGAATGCATAGACAACTCTCTACTTATTTGAATAGGTTGTCATCCAGGTCAACACAGTTATATTTGTCATTCTATACTCAAGAAAATACATACCACATCAATGAATAAGACAAAATAATGAGAATGACTACACAGAATGCAAGGTACTGCCCACCCATGTATGGAAATAGAGGTCCTCTGTTTAAATTGGGAATTTTTGACTATATTGGCCTCCACACTGGGAGGCTTGTTGATCTCAGGTCCTGGAAATGGCCAAGCTCCTTAGTGGCTCACAGGCTGGTGTGCTCACCATATCCCATTCACCAATTGGGCCTGCTAAGCCTTAAGTTCAAATCCCAGCAGAGCCAAAAGCTTCACCCTGATGTGAGAAGCCAATTGATCCATCTGTTTTCCTTTCCTGTGAAAGTCCTGGGTCTCAGCGCAGATGCAGAATACTATATAGGCAACTCTATAGCCATGGGAATAGGTTGACATCCATGTCAGCACAGTTATATCTGTCATACTCAATAAAACATACAATACATCCATGAATAAGACACAAAATAAAGAGAATAACTACACTGAATGCAAGTTGCATAACACACCTGTAGATAAAGAGAGATCCTATGTTTAAAAATTTGGGCTTGTTTTGTCCAGTGATGGGGCTTCAGATCAGGCGTGGGACCTGGCCTCACATTCTAGTCTTCAAGGATGGTGAGCTTCCCCTTCCACCACAGTTCAACAGAGCTACCCAGACCTGAATTCACATCCCAGCACTGACAAAAGTTTCATCCTCATGTCAGAAGCCACTCGTTGCGAATGTTTTCCTCTCCTGTAATAGTCCTGGGTCTCAACTAGGAAGGAGAATGAATGCATAGGCAACCCTATAACTATGGGAACAGGTTATCATCCATGTCAGCACAGTTATACCTGTCACCAATAAAATACACAATACCTCCATGAATTAGGAACAAAATAAGGAAAAGAAGTGTACTGAATGCAAGATGCTGCTCACACATGTATGTAAATATAGAGCCTATGTTTAAATTATGAATTTATGACTATCTGGCCTTCCCTGGCATTCGATGTCAGGTCCTGGGAATGGCCTATCTCCTTCATTGCTCACAGACCGGTGTCCTCATCTTGACCTTTTCCTCCATTAGGCCTGCTAGGCTCTGAGTTCAAATCCCAACGCAGGCAAAATATGAATCCTGATGTGATAAGCCAAACGATTCACCTATTTACCTGTCTTGTGAATGTTCTGGGACTCAGCTAGGATGGAGAACGCATAAGAAACCCTATAGACATGGCAATAGGTTGTCATCCATGTAAACACTGTCATATCTGTTACAATACTCAGTAAAATACAATATACCTCCATGGATAAGACACAAAATAAGAAGTACACCGAACACGAGATGCTGTCCACACATATATGTAAATACAGATCCTATACTTAAACAATGAATTTATAACTATTGTGCCCCACCCTGGGGATCAATGTCATATCCTGGGAATGGCCTTCCTCCTTAGTTGTTCACAGGATAGTGTGTTCACATTGACCTATTTACCAATTAATCCTGCTAGGCCCTGAGTTCAGATTCCAGCACTACCAACAATTGGATGATGGAGTAAGAAGCTGAGTGTGAAACTTGTTTTCCTTTACTCTGAGAGTCCTGGGTGTCAGGCATGATGGAGAACATGTCTACAAGTCTAGATGCTATGTGATACGTTGTCATTAATGTAATAAACGGAATAGGTGTCATCATAGACAGTAAAATCAATGGTAAATAAATGAATACAACAATAAATACAAGGAACAACCACACCAAACTTGTATGGACTGAACATCTGTAGGTAAGTACAAAGCCTATGTTTATATAAATAGTATGTTTTCAAAGGCTGGGGCTTGAATTCAGGCCTAGTGAACATGCCTGAAGTTCTTATCTTCAAGTATGGTGAGCTTCCCCTTTATCCAATGCAGATTTACCCAGACCCTGAGTTCAAATCCAAAACCTGGCAGAATAAATGGTGGGAATTGCAAGCCAGGGAGCTAAATTTATTTTATTTTATTTTTTCCCAGAGCAGGGCTTGAACTCGGGTCGTGGCAACTCTGCTTCAGCTTCGATCACCCTAGGCTGAGGTGCAGCCACTGGATCCACAGCTGATCCTGGGATCCAAGATCCCTAGGCCTTGAAGGGAAAAAAAATCACAGGAAAAATATGGCAAGATGGCCTTTTTATGTTTTCTTCCTTTGTGAGGTGAATCTCCTGGGTCGGAACTGTTGCAATGGGTATTTTACCTTGCATTGCTGAAAGGTGGTGGACTATCGGGGAAGCCATAGGACCACGTGGCAACATAGGCCCTGATTTCAAATCCCAGTCCTGACACCTACCAATGGCAGGAGATACTAAGAGACTCGTTCCCATCCATAAGAATGTTATCAATGTCACGGTTGAATGAGTTGATCATGAATGATTCTCCTATATAATTAGACAAGATGATTTCAGGAAGCTGATTGATTTTATTTAATATTTATGAAGCATTAAAAGAATACTATTACTTACATGAATGCAATAATTTCAGGACACTGATTTCATTAATAGTTTATTAACGATAAAAATAATAACGTTAATTACATTAATTACCCCACAATTTTTAGGAATGTAATCTATATAACTGAATAATGTATAGACATCTCTGGCACTCTATAAACATATTTATTTATATTTATTAGTGTACTGTCATCTGCATGTCAATCTGTTCATATTTTGTCAACCCCTGGGGCTCGATCTCAGGTCCTGGGAACTGCCTGTCAGCTCTATTGCCCCAGGTTGGTGTGTTGACACTCACCAATTCATGAATTTGGCCTGTAGGCCATGAGTTCAGATGCCAGCACTCCCAAACAATAAATCATGGAGTAATCATGGTGACATATTTGTTTCCTTTTCTGTGAAAGTCCTGGGTGTCAGGTATAAAGTGGAATACATATGCAGACCTATAATCCTATGTAATCAATGTTCCATGTGTCATAATAGTCAATAAAATAAATGGTGAATACAAGAAAAAAAAACAAAAAAAGAATGAGTGAGTGTAATATGGAATGAACATATGTACATGAATATAAATCATATGTTTAATATGTACATGAATAGGATGTTTTTTAGTGCTGGGGATCCAATTCAGGCCTAAGGAACAGACTTGAATTTCCTGACTTCAAGGAGGCAAGCTTCCCCTTCCCACACAGTGCAACAGAGTTACCCAGACAATGAGTTCAAATCCCAATCCTGGCAGAAAAAAATTGCACCTTTATACTTTGTGAGGTCTAATTCTTAGGTATTTCATTCTGCCTCCATTTAATGAATGTGATTGTTTAAATGCTTAATGAAGTATTAACTAAAATACACCAGTATCCTAGGATATAATTGTGCATAATTTGATCCTAGAATCATTCAAGAACTGCTCATTCAGTCTTGACAATGATCACATCCCATTGGTAATCTTATGGATGAGAATGAGTTTCTTAGGTTCTCCTGCCATTTGCAGGTGTCAGGTTCAGGATTCCAACTGTGGGCTCCAGCTCACACCACTTCAACCCAAGGATAGGGAACTCACAGGTTTGTGCCAGAACATCAGCAAGACCAATAATTAGGCAGGCACCAGTGGCTCTCAGCAGTCCTCCTTGATACTTACAAGGCTGTGATAGGAGGATCATTGTCAAAGTCACCCTAGGGAGGAAAGTCCTTGAGAGTCCTGTCCAACTTCAATGCCAACAAAGTCAGAAGTAGAGCTGTGTGGCTCCAGTGTTAGAGGGCTAGTCTTGACCAAAAGCAGCTTACATACTGTGCGCAGATCCTGAGTTTAAGGTCCAGGACTGGCAACAAACAGACATAGACAACAATCTAAAACCGGTCACCCTCTTGTCCCCAACTGAATTGGACAGAGTTCCCTGGGAAAGGGGTTGGGGGAGCCACTGTAATCTTCACTCTGGTCATTCTGCCTGCATCACAGGATTCTGGCCACATTCCCATTCTTTCATACTTCTTTCTGATATAAGAATGGTGGTCACACCCACATTCCATCCTGCCTGATAGTACTGGGATTCCTCTGTTGGTTGACACCACTACCAACAGTTGAGGAAGGTAGAGGTGGCTGAGTGGTGATCAAGAGACTCAAACCGTAGGAGGAGAGGCCTTGCCTAGCCCTGCCACGCACCTGCACACACCAGTCCCCTTCAGCATTCCGCATGGCACTGCATTTCAAACCTAGCACTGCTTGCTTGGACCCATGGCACCTCTTGGAGTCCTCAGGTGATGGCACACCACAGGCAGACTTGTGGCCCTGACCTGGTCCAGGCCACCTGTCTCTGCTCCAAGCCTGAGTATTTGCCATGCTACTGCCTTCGCTGCTCGAACCCACCCAAAGCTACCTCCAACAGTTTCTCCCAGCAGCACATGTGAGTGGCTTCCTCCTGGGCCCATATCCTGTGACAAAAACAACACAGAATCCCTTCCATGCTTATTGGACTTCTGACTCCCCCATACCCTCCACTCTGGCCAGGGCTCTGCCACAAATGTGCCCCAGGGGTTGGGTGGGAGTGGGTGTTGATCAGGGGATCCCACCCCCATCCCTAGCTGCCAGTGTCCCAGGAAACAGGGAGATGCAGGAATGGTTGAGGAGAAGTCACCACAGAGGCCCTGGCCTGGAGCAGTGAGAGCCACACAGCCACGAATCTGCACCCTTCCTCTTCCTGGTGGGAACCTGGTGGCTTTAGTCAGAGGTGGGGAGCAGCACCTCCACACCTGCCTTCTTGGGTCTTTTCCTTTTTTTCTGGGGGTTGGGGGTGTTGGATGCAGAAGATAGGTCTCTCTTGCTGTGTGAGCCCTTGTCCTCCGTGCTCGGTCACCCTTTCACCTGAAGAGAGGGTCCCAGAAGAGCCCATTAGGGAAGTGAGAGTGCTGGGGGACAGAGCAGAATGTGAATATCTGGGAGGACCCCCCCCAAACAAACATACACATACACCCAGCCTGTACCCTCCCCCCAACTATGAACAGTTCTCACAGAGTGATCACATTTCCCAGCGCTGCCAGCTTCTGCTGGTGCTCCCAGTCCATCTGGTCTCCTTGTCCTTTCCAAGAATCTGCCATGTGGCCCAGAAGCATGTAGCCTGGAAGTAGGGAGTAAGTCTATGTATGTAGCTTTTAGGACTCCATCCATTTCCCCAACACCGCCCTCACCTCGGGTCAGACACCCCCTTGGGGAACCCATGACCCCCTGCTTGTTTTCAGTCCTGGCTCTGAGGATCCACTTGTCTGGGGACTCCTTAACCCAAAGTTCTAGCCTAGAGTTTTGGTGAATGGGGAGTCAAGGGTTTGGCCATGGAGAAAGGGATAGGCAGGGTGGTGCTGCATCATTAGAGTGGTGCTCCCCTTGGGTGGGAGCTCCAGATTCCTCCAAGGGAACCCCCGTGCTTTAGCTTGTGCATTGTTCCAGATGAGGAACCAACAAACTCTGGAGAGGCACTGCTCTGAGTCTGTGTGTGTGTGTGTGTGTGTGTGTGTGTGTGTGTGTTTGTGTGGTGCTGCATCAGTAGAGTGGTGTTCCACTTGAGTGGGAGCCCCTGATTCCTCTAAGGGAACCCCTGTGCTTCAGCTTGTACATTGTGCCAGATGAGGAACCAACAAACTCTGGAGAGGCACTGCTCTGAGACTGTGTGTGTGTGTGTGTGTGTGTTTGTGTGTGTGTGTGTGTGTGTGTGTGTGTGTGTGTGTGTGTGTGTGTGTGTGTGTGTAGAAGTGGGTTGCAATAAGGAGGCTGGGTCATTTGGTAACTTCTGCCTGCTACATTTGGGGGATGCATGGACTTTGTGCTTGGGGTCTGGGGGCCTGGAAGTGTGAGATGCTTGAAGAGGACTCAGCAACATTAAATTACAAGACCAAGGGTCCTGTGTGCCTTGGAGCTGTCTACTCCTTTGGGCCTGGTTGGTGGCAGCTAGAGCTTGGGAGGACCTGGGTATGGGGCCCACAGAGGTTGGCTTCCAAGGGGGACAGACAGTATTGTCAGCACTTAGTACGGATGTGATCCTTACTGGTATGGATTTCACCAGCATAAATCAGACTCCGTGTTTTCTCATCATGACTTCTGATGGGTGAGGCCAAACCTATTTTATATCTTTTGCTGTGATCTTCATATCTCAGCATCCTGAGTAGCTAGGATTATATGCATGAGTCTCTGGCATTTAGACTCTCATTCTTTTTGGTGTATTAGGGTTTGAACTCAAGGCCTTAGGCTTGCCAGTCAAGTCGTCTACCACGGTAGCCAAGCCTTTCTGTCTTGGGCATTTCCGAGATAGACACTCACTCCATATGTGCTCAGGCTGGGCTGGATCGTGATCCTCCTATCTGTGACAGGCATGAGCCATGAGGCCTGGTCCTCCTTAGTTGGGATGGTAGACATATAGCACCATGCTCAGTCATTGCTTTAGATGATTGTCCTGAACGTAGTTTACAGCAACCGTAAAGCTCTGGGTTGAGGCTCCACAATTGTACCTCAGTCTCCTCCTGGGACAGTTGTGAGGAAACAAGGGATCAATACAGGGGGATCTCTGGAGCAGGGCCAGGCACAGAGGGAGCAGCTGTCAGATACGGTTCTTGGCAATTCTGTGAGCATACGACAGGAAGATAACTGGGAAAGTGCTCAGATGGGGCTTGTTTTTAGTCATGTGACATGTACGGGATTATGAAATAAAACATGGTTCTCTTTCATCCTTATCCTATTCCCATGAGGAATAAGATCCTTCACTGTGTTCAGTTTTGTAGTTGGGGAAAATGAGGCATGGAAAAGCCAGGTGACCAACTCATGACCTCCAGTTGACAGAAAGCTCAGCATGACTTCTATGCCATGGTCCCGAGGAGAATGTGTGGTATTCAGTATACTTCTTGTGGTGGAAAGTCCACTTTTTGTCAGTCGTGGGGCTTGAACTCTGGGCTTGGGTGCTGTCCTCGAGCTCCTCAGCTTAAGACTAGCACTCTACCACTTGAGGCACAGTGCTCCAGTTTTCTGGTGGTTCTTTGGAGATAAGATTCTCATGGACGTTCCCACCTGGGCTGGCTATGAACCATGTTCATCATATCTCAGCCTCTTAGGATTATAGTCCTGAGCCACGGGCACCCGGCTTAATTGTAATTCTGACTTTCTTTCTCTCTCTCTCTTTCTCTCACAGGAACTGGTTGAATGGGTGCTGAAGAGGTGGCCCAGTGTTCCCATGTGGCTGGAACCCAAGGTGACCCTCTCAATCTCGAGGTGGGTTGTGGTTCAGGAACTGTCTCACTCCAGCCTGTTGAACCAGCCCCATGAGGTAAGCCCCTCTGTGCCTGGCTAGACCGTGACAGCTATTCATTGTCGATCTAGCCTTATTGGACTTAGTATTGTTTTCTACGTCCTTTTGTAGCAATTGGCCACAATTATGATACATAGTTATGGAATGAAAATATGATACCATCTTAAGAAATTCATTTAGAGCTCTGGGAATGTGGCTTCATGGTACGGTGATTGCCTACCATGCATGAACACCTGAGTTCAATTCCTCATACCAGATAAACAGAAAAAGAAACACTGGAAGTGGTGCTGTGCCTCAAGTGGTAGAATGTTAGCCATGAGAGAAAGAAAAAGCTCAGGAATAATTCCCTAGCCCTGAGGTTAAGCCCCAGTACTATAGGACTGGCAAAACAAATGTAGTGAGTAAATGCAAAATAAATAATCCATACTTGGAATATATATTGCTCCTTCCATACTAATACCTGACAATACTCCCTAATTCATGTAATTTACCTATATTAGGACACTGTGTTGAAAAAAAAAAGTTTTGTTCATTAGATCACAGCAATTAATTCTGGGAATGTGCTTAGATGTCAGGTGAAGATTAATTCTGGAAACTCAAAGATTCTAGGCTTTTGAGTGGTCACTGCTAATCACAATGAGAAGGATAGTCAAGTGAGATTTGGAAATCTTTTTGGTCAGTCATGGCAACAAAAAGGCAGAGGCAAATTATCAGTTGGGACAAGAGAAGGAATAACTCAAGATGGAAGGAACAAATGATAGTAACTAATGTATACCAGAAACCATTCTGGGGAACCATTTTTGGTTATTGAAGAACTAGTTATCAACCAGGCTTATTCTTCATTGCCTTTAGCATTCCAAATCTCTTAGGCTATTTCTTAATCTCTGTGTGATAAATGTATCTCCTCCTATGCTGTTTTTCCACACCTGATCTTTTTCTTTCTAAAAATCTCAATCTTTCCTGATACTAAATACAACTGCACAGATGGCAAGGGGTTGCTAATGTAAGAGTCCCATAGCTCATGCTTCATTAATGTAACAAAATTGAATAGGAGGAATTATGTATTGCTACCTCAATTTTTCTGAAAAGCTGCCATGTCATCATTTGATTCAAATTTCCATTCTTTGTCTAAATAGTGTCATTGAATGCACTAATTGGAAATATGAGCTGGGTACTGGTTGCTTAAGCCTGTAATCCTAGCTAATCAGGAGGTTGAGACCACAGGATTCCAGTTCAAAGCCAGCCTGCTCTGGAAAGTCCATGAGACTCTTATCTTCAATTAACTACCAGAACCCCAGAAGTGGTGCCATAGATAAAGTGGTAGAGCACTGAGCTTTAGCTGAATCGTTGAGGGACAGCACCCAGGATCAGAGTTCAAGACCCACGACTAAAAAAAAAGTGCAAATATGACTTAAAGTTTCCCCAAAAGGAAGGACAATGTCAATAGTAATCTTCCAAAGCAGAAAAAATTCCAAAATGATTCATTGCACTTTCTTTTGCTGACTTATTTAAGTTATGGCTTCTTGGATGGACATATTTTCTTCTTTTGAAAATTGTCAAATGTTAGCTTTATAATAAACTTCATTTAGTATTTCTTGGTTCAAATCAGAAGTCTTGATACAGTTAATGTCACTTGGCTTTTTTTTTTGCCAGTCAAGGTGCCTGTACTCTGGGCCTGGGCACTGTCCCTAAGCTGTTCAGCTCAAGGCTAGTGCTCTACCACTTGAGACACAGTACCACATCCAGCAGCTTTTTCTGCTCTTGTGGTGCTGAGGAATCGAAGCCAGGGCCTCATGCATTCAATGCAAGCACTCTACTCCTCAGCCACCTTCTCAGCCCATCATTGACATTCTTACTATCTCAGTTCAAAGCAAACCCAGGCAGGAGAGTCTGTCAACCTCTCATCTCTAATTAACCACCAAAAAGTCCAGAAGTGGGGGTTTGGCTCAAGCAGTAAAGTACAAGCTTTGGGGGCAGGTGGGCAGGAAAGACATCTATTCAGGTACATGGTCCAGCCTATGGGATCAAGCCCCAGAATCCACACAAACTGAACAAACAAGCAAACAAAAAAAAAAACAGGTATTTCTTTGGGACCCTCCTTAAAGGAGTACTGGTCTGAGAAGAAACTGAATTTGCTGATTATCCTCACTGGATCCTGCTTTTTTGGAATCTTTATTGCTATGGAGAACTCAGGACCAGACTAAAGGAATGGATAACTAAATCATGCAACAAGAGAATCATCTCAGGAGTGAAATATCCATCCATAAAGCACTTTCAAATCTCCATGTCTTTTTTTCTTTTCAGTAGAACACTTTTAAAACAACGTTATTTCCTTTTCTTCCATGCTGGCCCTCAAATGGCACATTATTTCCTTTTGTAATACTCTCAACCAGAAGTTTAAAACAAGTTTTATATGAGTAAAAACACACTCGAAAGATCAGGGACAGAGTTTCCCTCAATCCTTGGATCCTTTTCTTGTACAGTAAAAAGGAAAACAAATTAACTTGAACTTTGTCATACCTCTATGTTCAATTCCTCTCCTGGGATCAGTTTCCACCTCCAGTAATAGTTACTTACAGTAGCAATTTATGGTGCTGCTTAAGGTATAATGAATGTGTGCTGGCTTCATTGAAATAGCACCAGGACACCTTTGACATCATGTAGCAGTGTTTCAGAGACAACTTAGTAAAGAGAAAATATGAAATTTAAATTGCTTATAAATACATTATCCATGAGTACATTGAGCTCAAACTTCATAAGTGCTCTGTAATTTAAGGTGAATTTTAAATGGGAAGAGGGTTCTTAGATCATTTTTTTGTGAGTGTATGTGCTGTGCATTATTTTCCAAGTGTACAAAAGTTAATAATAAGAGAAACAATAGCAATAATAGGAGAAAGAGAAGTTCTGTGTTTAAGGGTTCAATACAATATAGAAGACTCTACAAATAAGACAACATTGAAACAATGAAGCCAAGTTCAGTATGTAGATTTACAGAAGTGATATAGAGAAAGCATTACTCCTAAGTGGAACATAAAGTATGACACCACTCCCTTTCTAAATCACACTTCCAATTGTGCAAATTTGTAAAAAGTAGAATAGAAGAATGATTCTGGTTCCATGCAAGTCAAATATAAGAGAATGGGCTTAACTGGAAAAAAAAGTCCATTTTGAAAGTGCAGGGATTATGCTAGCAATGAACCTGGAGGCAAATATCATGTTTATTTTTATTTCATATATATATATATATATTGTTGTTGGTCGTGGCACTTGAACCCTGGGTGCTGTCCCTCTGCTATTCAGCTTCAGGCTAGTGCTCTACCACTTGAGCCACAGTACCACTTCCAGTTTTCTTGTAGTTAGAGAAAAGAGTCTCCGGGACTTTCCTACCAGGGCTGGCTTTGAACCTCAATCCTCCGATCTCACCGTCACCCAGCTTAAGATCACATTTCTAACAGTGTACATTCAGCATATGTAATGTGTATGTTCATCTATCTTTATATAAATTCTTGAGTTAAAAATCTGGGCTACAGGTTAGACTTCACAGTCACAAAACGTTTGTAGTTTAAAAGTTGATACTCCTGGAAAACTAAAACTTAAGAATGTAAAGGAGTCTGGGAAGTTCAGTTTTCATCCCGCCTGGGCAGAAAAATCTTTGAGACACTATCTATAATTAACCAGCCAAAGCTGCATTGGAAGTGATGGAATACCACTCATGAGCAAGATTGTTGAATAAGAGCTTGAGGCTTTTGCATACATACATACAAACACACGCATACACACAGAGGCACTTATATGTGCACACATGAATACACAAATTAAACAACTCTCAGAATATGTAGAAAAGTTAGAAAGCAATAGAAAATATGTCCTGAGTAAAACTAGAATCAAGTGATAAATTTGAATATTAAAAAGTCCTCAAGTGAACTTTCTTCAAAAATGTTTGACACTATTACATAGGTAGGGACCAGAGATAGTAAGAAAGTCAAGTAATCATTATTAAAGGGATCGGATTCATGGAGGAATGAATCAGAGACCCCTGCATGTGCATCTGAAAATGGTCATATCCTGTGTCAAATGTTAGAACATCTTTCAAAGTTGTACATAAACAGTCTGAGCAGTCAATGGATAAGATCATCAGAGAAGTTCAGAATTGCTAGAGTGTTTCTAGATTAAATAAACCAACAAACTATGGCAGGGCAATGTGATACAAGCCTGGAATTCTGGCACTCAGACTAAGACAGGAGATTAGAGAGTGGAATTACACAGTGATTCCTTCCCTGGACCAGGTAGTATAGTTTTGTCTCAAAAGAAACCAAATTATAAGAAAGGAATACACAGTTGGGAGTTTGGGCTAATTTTGTCATTATGTTTTGAGAAGTCAAGTTTCCTATTGAAATGCAACTGATATATAATCCTCAGTTGTGTTTTAAATGTTTTCTTCATTACAAACATTCTTATATGCAAAATAGCTCATGATTCCCATCCAAAATTTGAAAAAGTAAGTAAGCGTCATTCTGTTGGATGCCAAAGAAATGATGAAGGTTTACAAAACTTAAGCCCGGAGAAATAGCACAGTTCGTCTAATGTAGGACTTTGTGGACCTTGCAAAATTAGAATTTAGATTCAAAATAAATAGTTTTTTTTTGTAATTCCATATTCTATAGGATACTACAAAATTCTTTTTAAGTAGAGGCTTTAACTGACAAATTCACAAATTATTCTGGCATTCTATTTGCCTAGAATATTCTTTCAAGAGAGTTATAATTAGAACTTAGCTAATAGGTAATTCCAACAATTCATGTATAAAATAATAATGTGAATAATCTAGACAGAATTGCCAACAAATGGATGATATTAATTTATAAATTTAGAAAAAGCATTTTTGAGGGTTTGGTATAACATGGTATGAAGAGAATAATTGTGTGACATCTTTCTTCTACCTATATGTTACACAGGAAGCAATTTCCTTAATTTTGTGCCTCGGTATGCAATGAGAATAACGCTCAGTTTGGGTTCATTATTATTTTATATTTTTTAGGGGGGTCCGGTCGTGAGGCCTGAACTCTGGCCCTGGGCGCTGTCCCACAGCTCTCCTGCTCAAGGCTAGCGCTCTTCCACTTGAGCCACACCGCCACTTCTGGCTTTTTTTCTTTTTGCATATGTGGTGCTGAGGAATCGAACATGCATGCAAGGCGCTCTACTATTGAGCCACCTTACCAGCCCAATTTTTGTTTTTGTTTTATTGGTTTGACCTAGGGCTTTAACTCTGGGCCTGGACACTGTCTCTGAGCTCAAGGCTCCTGCCCTACCACTTCAACCTCAGTGCCACTTGTGTCTGGCTATTTCTGAGAAGTTTATTGACGATAAGATTCTAAGGGACCTTCCTGCTTGGATGGGCTTTGAACCATAATCTTCTGATCTTAGTATCCGGAATATCTATGATAGTTAAAAAAGTATAAATATAAGTAATATTTGCAAGTGTTCTGATCTCAAGAATACCACTGGGGGAAAATTGATTCAACTGAGTTTATTGTGGTGTTCTTTGCAGAACAAGGAGGGCAACACAATACCAGACGTGTAGTATTTTTTTCACAGCAGATATAAGCTATTCCTGATGTGAATTAAGGGAACTTTAAGGTGCACCTTACAAGTTGGAAACTGTTGGGCTAGGATGACTTTATGGCATAAAGCTGGGGATTGCTTACTCTTGAAGAATTATTACAGATGCTTCATAGTTTTATCCTCTACAAGAATGTGACTATTTTTCTGTTCACTTCTCAATCTTTAACACCCCATTGGAAACTGCATCTATTACAGAATTATATAACATGAAAACAAGTACTGTTTTGAATCTCTCAGGTATGGAATGTTCAGAATTTGAAAATGAGTAGTTATTAGTCATAGGAATTTTGAAGAACACATATATTCTCTCCTAACAACTTATTTAATTTTAAAAGTTATGGGTTTCTATACAATTAAACTGTTTTTGTTTTATGTGTGTGAATGTGCTAAATTTATTTTTTCCAAAATATGCAAGTATATTGGAAAATATTGTCTAGTTGGAAAACATTCAAGTTGACGACCTTCTGATAAAGAAAGGTTAATTAAATCAAATTAGATGACAAATATTTTTGATTTTTTAAAATTTTACTCTATAAAGAATAACATTAACTATACCAATACAGTGAAATTTTATTTTATGCAGCTTATTTGTTAAATTTAATTTTACTGTCAAAGTAATGTACAGTCGGGTTACAGTAATTGTAAGGTAGTTAATACATAACTTTTCAAACTTGTTACCCCCTCCCACACTTTTCTCACAGTTTTCCTTCACCTCAATACCCCTCACAAGTTGTAATGTATATTTCCAACATATTGTCTTGTGAGTACTGCTAATGCATTGGTTTGCCCTTTGTCATTTGTGTCACCATTGTTATGTTCCTCTTCCCTTCCCTAATTAAGGTAAATGTATACACAATACACAGGGTACCAAAATCAAATACAGCAAGAGATAAACCAAAGGGGGAAAACCAAAGAAAATTGAAATCACATAATACATAAAAACAACAACAACCGCAAATAAAAATCTCTGATTCCATATCTTGGAGTTCATTTTGTTCAATATCAGCTTATGTGGTCATATATATGCATAACGAGGTCACTGGAAAATAATAGTTGAATGGACTAGATATAGTGAAAACAGCATGTTAACTGTTTTTGATGGTAAAGGTGGAATTAGGATTGGTGAATTCACGGTTTTGATAAAGGAATTTTAAAAGAGTTTTAAAATTATGACACGTACATTTTAATTGTTCAAACTTTTTAACAACGTAGCCTATTAAAAAAATTTAAAATTGCCTGGGAAAATAGGCTTTCATGCAAAGAAATCTATGGATACTTAGGGGAGAGGGAGCAATGTGAATGAAGATGGCTCATATTCACACTAAACAAACAAACCTCAGAAACCTTTCTGTATATCCTGTAGCTTCCCTTGAAAATTGTTCTTACCCAGGAAATATACTCTCACTGTGTGAAACAAGGTTATAGTGCAATTTAATTCAAATTTCTTAAAAAAATAAGACATCAATATTTGTGAACTGACCTTTAATTACCAAACAGTAATTCTCTGAAAAATATAATTTGGGTCAAAATATTTTGGGAGAAAGTGCCCTCCACAATGAAAAAAGGTATTGGGTTAACACATTTCTGTTTGTAATACTTTCCACAATGTTTTTGTACGTAAAGCACTGAAACAGAAAAAAAAATCTGATTGGCTCCTTCAAACCAGTGATTTCACATTTCTAAGTGGCTCACAAATATAATATCCTTATTAACATGAGATAGAGATGACTTCTCTTAGTACATAAGACAAAAAGTTTTGGGTTCAGAAAAGAATTGAGCACATGGAAAAGGTAAGAAACAGTGTTCTTAGAAGCCCTAGCTAAGCAAATTGGCTTTAGCAGTGGAGGGAGGTCAAAACTTTTTGATATAGATTGTAATATTTTTCCTACCTAAAGTGATTTTACAAAGCCGATTTGGCTCACTAAAATGCAGAACTGATTGAATGAAGACATGAAAATAAACCCCACATCCAAACGAGGCAAATTCAAACATTTTTAAAGGAGAAACCATGAAGATGTAGCAGTGAGGGAGGCCTTATAGTCCTTCAGCTTCACTAGACTTGAAGCCAAGAAGTTGTGATTAATTGGAAATCGGGCAAGAGATAAGAGGAGGACATAGAAATAGGACATAGAAGCATTGTCCTTTGTAACAGACACTGTCATCCAAGGTATGGGTGAATTAACTTTATTCTCTTCCATACATCTTGATGAGTAAATGCAAGACTAAGAGAAAAAAATCTATTGAAATAACTTTGCAAAAATAACTTTACTGTTCCAGATATAGTATCAAAGGAGAGTCTTAAGAGAGAAAATAAAAGTGGAGTATTCTGCGGTTTCTCTAAGCACCTAGTTAGCAAAATATATCTTTGAGGTTAGAAGTGATTGAACCAAAAAGTGGTGGAGTACTTATGTTTGTGGGCACTTTAGACACAAGAAGACTTTCAAGGTAAAAGAATAAAGAAAAACGGATATCCAAATATTTGTGATCACAATTTCTTGGAATGGTTTTTTTGGAGACAATGTTTTATATTAGAGTTTAGCCTGATTAACATCAATGTTGGGTTTTTATGTCAACCAAATGCAGGGGTGAAGTTTAATGGACGCCCTTGAACAAGTAAACAGCATGATAAAAAAAAAAGGCAGAAGTAGTGCTGTGGCTCAAGCGGTAGAGTGGTAACCTTGAGTGAAGAGCGAAGGGACAGCTCCCAGAGTTCAAGCCCAATGACCACCAAAAAAAAGTACTCATTACTTTAGGGGCTGGGAAGGTGGTTCAGAGGTAGAGTGATGGCCTTGCCTGCCTGAGGCCCTGGGTTTGATTCCTAAGCACCACATAACAAACAAGACCACACTAAACCTACCAGCACAACTATGTTTATTGCAGCACTATTTACTATAGCTAAGATATGGAATCAACCCAGATGTCCCTCAGTAGATGAATGGATCAAGAAAATGTGGTATATATACACAATGGAATTCTATGCCTCCATCCGAAAGAATGACATTGCCCCTTTTGTTAGGAAATGGAAAGGCTTGGAAAAAATTATATTAAGTGAAGTAAGCCTAGCCTAAAGAAAGATAGGTTCCATGGTTTCCCTTATTTGCAATATCTAGTATGTGTAAGTGAAGCAGAAAAGGTTGATAATGTGATGTTAGGAAAATGAACCCTTAGATATGTATTTAAATGTTTTTTTTCTTTCATGCATTTGTTTCTAACGCATTTATAAGTTTATTTCTTTGTTGCTTTGTATGTCCCTCCCCCACAGTATAACCTTTGTTTCACTATATTTGATGTTGGTATAATTTGTGGAGGAGAAGGGGAAAAGCTAGTCGTTTAAGGATAACTGTGGACCCGTTACAACAAGGAGAAGTACAAATTATCATGTCGAAAACGAACTTTACAATTTTGGTGGTGGGGGGAAGGTTCGTTGGGGGGGCAAGGGGAGGCTGGGAAGGGATGTGAAGGGTAAGCAAAAGAGGAGGCTTCAATGCTTGATAAGAAATGTACTCATTATATTGCCCATGTAATTGTAACCGCTCTGTACGGTATGTTCACAATAAAAAAATAAAAATTAAAAAAAAATCTAGAAGTGGCGTTGTTGCTCAAGTGGTAGAGCACTAGCCTTGAACTGAAGAGCTAAGGGACAGCACCCAGGCCCAGAATTCAGGCCCCACGACAGCACCAAAAAAAATGGCAAATAATATTTAGTGAATTACTTTCATCAATTATTTTTCCAGAACAAAGAAGGAAATATATAACTCAAAATCAATTGACTTTAAAGTATGAGGAAAGAGTAGTGAAGAGAGATGAAAGAAAACATAGAGGATTGTTTTCTCTTCAGCCGAGTAATAGGTTCTTGATCTTGTTTCTTCCATTCTGTCTTCACAAGCGATTAACTGTGGCTCAGAACTGGAGTATCCATTTCAGACAGAGAGAACTCACAGAAGGAAGATAACATTTGCAGAGATATAGGAGATTTGTAACCTGAGACAATCTATTTAAATCCGTTCAAATTTCTCCCCTACCCCAAACTGCCCTCTTTGAATAGTTTTGTTTGCTTTTCCCAAGATTGCCCTTCATTAACTGCTTAAAATTTTGAGAGGTCATATTCATATTCTTTAGAGATTGCTGTTTGGTTGTAATTTTTGTGTGTTTTTTCACAATTTCAAAAGATTGTGCAAGTGTGTTACAATTAAATATGTTGATCTAATTGTCCAATGCTCCTGGATCAGATTCACTCCTTCTATCATTGTCAACCAACTCCTTCTCCAAGATTTATTTCAGATTTACCACTTCCTTTATCACATATGTACATTGATATTCTAGCTGTACTTGCTCCTTGTTCCATTTCTCATTCATTCTTTGTATTTACTATCATTCCTCTCTGGTTTCAACTTCCTGATAGTCATTCTGTTAAACTGTCTGTTAATAGTTTGAAATGTTTATATACATTCCATGGAGTTTCAATCCTGCATATACTTAAACTTATGTCAGCTTATATTTCCATAATTCATTAATCTGCAATAATAATTTGCAGGACTGGAGGCGTGAATCACCTAGACATGATTTAATTCTCATCCATTTGGAAGATTGATCTTTAGTCAATAAGAAAGTTTAAAAATGGTTTAGAATGTATTCCTAACTACCAATTTTTATAAATGGCTTTGTACAATGGTGTGTGATTATTTTATTTTACATGGGATAATATTTTCTACTACATTTAAGTTTTGAAAAAAGAAAATTAAAATTTACTATTATAGAGGAATATGATAGAAATAGAAGACAGATTTTATGTTTGTCACATCTCTGACGAGAACCCATATTCAAGTCTTACTATGTTAGACAGATAGGGAAAATATAAAATAACATATGATAAGGCAACTATTTGTGACTTTTTAAAATGTAACTTATTAAATTATGAAATTTATTTTATTAGCTAATGTTTGGATTTGAAATATTGGAGGCTGATATATTTAACAAATATTGGAAGGCACCTAAAGAATGACACAAATGGTGGGTGGTACTATTTCTACAGTTCAATGAATGGTTGAACCTGATTGGCATTATTGAGGGTAAGTAAATCAAATCTATTGTAACTCTATTATAACTCTATTGCCACTAAGTATAATCTGTTTGTCAAATGTTATTTTGGCGAATGTGATTTTTTTTGGTAGATCGTAGGGCTTGAACTCTGGGCTTGGGGACTGTCCCTGCGCTCTTCAGCTCAAGATGAGCACTCTACCACTTGAGCCAAAGTGCCACTTCTGATATTCTAGTGGTTTATTGGAGATAAGTGTCTAACGGATTTTCCTGCCCGGGCTGGTTTTGAACAGTTATCCTCAGATCTCAGGCTCCTGAGTATTTTTTTTTAATATTTTTTATTGTGAACATACTGTAGAGCGGGGTTACAATTACATGGGCAAGATAATGAGTATATTTCTTATCAAGCATTGCAGGCTCCTCCTTCGTTTACACTTCACATCCCTTCCCAGCCTCACCCTGTACCCCCACCCAATGGTCCCCCCCACCAAAGTTGTTGCAACGGGTCCACCTGTATCCTTAAACGATTTGTTTTTCCCCTTCTCTTCCACAAATTAAACCGACATCAAATATAGTGAAAGCAGGGTTATAGTGTGGGGGACACACATACAAAGCAACAAAGAGATAATCTTATAAATGCATTAGAAACAAATGCATGAAAGGAAAAAAAAATTTAAATACATATATAAGGGTTCATTTTCCTAACATCACATTATCTGACCTTTTCTGCTTCACTCATACATATACTAGATATTGCAAATAAGGGAAACCATGGGACCTATCTTTCTTTGGGCTTGACTTACTTCACTTAAGATAATTTTTTCCAAGCCTTTCCATTTCCTATCAAATGGGGCAATGTCATTCTTTCTGATGGAGGCATAGAATTCCATTGTGTATATATACCACATTTTCTTGATCCATTCATCTACTGAGGGGCATCTGGGTTGGCACCATATCTTAGCTATAGTAAATAGTGTTGCAATAAACATAGTCATGCTGGTAGGTTTAGTGTGGTCTTTTTTGTAAACATTTGGGTAAATGCCCAAAAGTGGGATGGCTGGGTCATAGGGGAGTTCTATGTGAAGTCTTGTGAGGAAGTTCCATTCTGCTTTCCAAAGTGATTGAACAAGTTTACACACCCACCAACAATGAAGTAAGTTTCCCTTCTGTCCACATCCCCTCCAGTATCTGTTGTTATTAGAGTTCTTGATTTTTGCCATTCTAACTGGGGTGAGGTGGTATCACAATGTTGTTTTGATTTGCATTTCTTTTATGGCTAGGGATGATGAGCATTTCTTCATGTGTCTATTGGCCATCCTTCTTTCTTCTTCAGAGAAGTTTCTCTTTAAATCTTTAGCCCACTTATTTATTGTGCAGTTGTTTCTTTGAGGATTTGTTGTTGGGGGATTTAATTTTTTTGAGTTCCAAGTATATTTTAGATATGAGACCCTTGGCCGTTGTATGGATAGTGAAGATCTTCTCCCAATCCGTGGGCTTTCTATTGATCTTGCTAGCTATGTCCTTCGCCATGCAGAAGCTCTGGAACTTCATGTTATCCATTTGTCCAACCTTTCTTTGATTTGTTGTGTTTCCGGGTCTCTATTCAGAAAATTTCGGCCTGAGCCAAGGAGACCTAGGGTTTCTCCTATTCCATCCTCTAATGTTTTCAGTGTTTGCTTTGACTCCGAGGTCTTTGATCCATTTGGAATTGATTCTATTGCAGGGTGATATATAAGGTTCTAGCTTTAGTTTTCTACAAGTAGTTAACCAATTTTGCCAGCACCATTTACTGAAGAGGCTGTCTTTGTTCCATTCTATTGTTTTAGCTCCCTTATCAAAGAATTGATGGCAATAGGTCTGTAGGTTTCATTTCTGGATTTTCAATTCTATTCCATTGGACCTGAGGTCTGTTCTTGTGCCACTAAAAATTGATTTGATTACTATAGCTTTATAGTATAATTTGAAATTTGGTATAGATATTCCTCCAGCAGTGTACTTCCGGTTGCAAAGCATTTTTGCTAGGCGGGGACTTTTATTGTTCCATATGTATTTTTGGATTGCCTCTTCTATTTCCTTGAAGAATGAGGTTGGAATTTTGATAGGTATCACATTAAATTTGTAGATAACCTTGGGAAGTATTGCCATTTACACGATGTTAATCTTTCCAATCCAGGAGCATGGGAGGTTTTGCCATTTTCTAAGTTCTGTTTTGATTTCCTTTTTCATGTTTTTAAAGTTTTCATCATAGAGGTCCTTCACTTCTTTGGTTAAGTTGATTCCTAGGCATTTTATTTTGGGCTGGCTATTACAAATGGAGTTGCTTTCCTAATTTCAACCACACTTTTCTCATTGTTGGCATACAGACAAGCCATTGATTTTGGGGGGTTAATTTTATACCTTGTTACTTTGCCAAAGTTTTGGATCAACTTGGGTATTTTGGGAGTGGAGTCTATGGGATTCTTTAAATACAAGACCATGTTTTCTGCAAAGAGGAAGAGTTTTACTTCTTGTTTCCCTATTTGGTTCCCCTTTATGTTTGCATCTTGTCTTATTGCTGTAGCTAGGCATTCTATTTTACTAGATTGAAGAGAAGTGGAGAAAGTGGGCATCCTTGTCTTGTTCCTGAGTTAAGAGGAAATGGCTTTACTTTTTCAACATTAAGTATAATGCTGGCTGTAGGTTTGTCATATATAGCCTTTATTTTATTGAGAAATGTTCCATGGATTCTTAATTTTTCCAAAACCTTCATCATAAAGGGGTATTGGATCTTGTCGAATGCTTTTTCTGTATCTATTGAGATAACCATGTTGTTCTTATCCTTGCATATATTGATTTGCATATATTGAACCAGCTTTGCATCCATGAAATGAATCCTGTTTGATCGTGGTGTATGATTTTTTGGATGAATTGTTGAAGGCGATTGGTCAAAATTTTGTTGAGAAGTTTTGCATCAATGTTTATCAAAGAAATGGGTCTATAGTTCTCTTTCTTTGATGAGTCCCTGCCTGGTTTTGGGATGAGGGTTATGATGGCCTCATGGAATGTGTTCCGTAGTAAACTTTCTCTTTCAATTTCATTGAAGAGTTGGAGGAGTTTGGGCATGAGCTCCGTTTGAAAGCCTTGTAGAATTCCGCTGTAAAACCATCAGGTCCTGGACTTTTCTTAGCTCGAAGGTCTCTTATTACTCTTTCTATTTCAATGGTTGATATGGGCCTGTTAAGCTGGTTTAACTCATGTTGGTTTAGTTTTGGCATGTCAGTATTTGCTAGCAAAATTTCCATTTCTGCCAAGTTCTTGCATAAAGTTTTGAGAAGTATTGCCTTATAATGTTCTGAATCTTGGTTGTTTCTGTGATGATGTTTCCATTCTCATCTCTGAGTTTATTTAGGTATGTTCTCTTCTTTTTTTAATAAGATTTACTAAGGGTCTGTCAATTTTGTTAATTTTTTTGAAGAACAAACTCTTTGTTTTGTTGATTCTTTCTATAGTTTTTTGGATTCCTATTCATTTCATTCTTATTTAATTTTAATTATTTCTTTCCATCTACTGGTTTGGGGTTCATCTTGCTGCTCTTTTTCAATTAAATTTAGATGTGTCATTAAATTGTTGGTTTCAGATCTCTCCAATTTGTTGTTGTAGGAGCTCAGAGCTATAAACTTGCCTCTGAGTACTGCCTTTACTGTGTCCCAGAGGAGCTGGTAATTAGTGTGCTCATTTTTGTTGGATAGCATGAACATTTGAATTTCCTTTCTTTATCTCTTCCATGACCCACTCCTGGTTCAACAGTGTGTTGTTCAGCTTCCACGAGTTATCGGACTTTCTTTGGTGGCTTTTGGTGTTGAGTTCCAATTTTATTCCCTTGTGGTCAGAGAGAATTCAAGGTATGATTTCAATATTTCTGGATTTGGACAAGTTTGCTTTGTGGCCTAAAATGTGGCCTATTTAAAAAAATGTTCCATGTGGTGCTGAGAAAAACGTGTATTCTGATGCTTCTGGGTGAAATATTCGGTAGATGTCTGTTAAATCTAGTTGATCTATGCAGTTGTTTAGATCTGTGGTTTCTCCATTTAGTTTTTGCTGAGTTGTTCTATCTAGTGGGGAGAGTGGTGTGTTAAAGTCCCCAGCAATTAATGTCTTTGGATATTTGTGGGATTTGTGGATAAATTTGGTGCTCCATTGTTTTGCAAATAGATATTTAGAATTGTAATATCGTCCTGAAAGAGAGATCCATTAATTAGTATGTAGCGACCTTTATCTCTTCTCATTAATTTTAATTGGAAGTCTATTTTATCTGATATTAGGATTGCAACTCCTGCCTGTTTATGCGGGCCGTTTGCTTGGTAGATTTTGTTCCAGCTTTTCACATTCAAAATGTGTTTGTTTTTATGGGCAAGATATGACTCCTGAAGGCAGCAGATAGAAGCATCTTGTTTTTTAATCCAAATACACAGTGTATGTCGCTTAATTGTAAAGTTAAGTCCGTTAATATTAAGAGATAGGACTAAGAGGTATTTGGTAGTTCTTTCCATGTTATCCACCTTCTTGGGGGTTGCGAAATCTGTGTTCTTACTATTGTTCTTGGATTCTCAGTTTCTTGGCCTTTATTGTGGCTTGTTGGTTTTCTATGTGTAGGACATCTTTAAGAATCTTTTGTAGGGCTGGTTTGGTGGAGATGTATTGTTTCAATTTCTCTTTTCTATGGAAGGTTTTTATTTGGCCTTCAGTTATGAAGGAGAGTTTAGCTGAGTACAGTATTCTCGGTTGATAGTTGTTTATTTTTTAGGCATGGCATACATCTTTCCGGGATCTTCTTGCTTTGATTGTCTCTGCTGAGAAATCTCATGTGATTCCAATTGGTTTCTCTTTATAGATGATTAATCTTTTTTCCTTCACAGCTTTAAGGATCTTTTCCTTGGTCTGAGTTGATCCTGTGTGGATTATAATGTGATGGTGGGATGTCCTATTCTGGTCTGGTCTAGTTGGCATTCTAAAAGCTTCTTGTACCTGAATAGGCCTATCTTTTTGCATGTTTGGCAAGTTCTCTGGTAGGATTCTGTTAAACAAAATTCCTGGACCATTAACTTCTGTTTTAGGTGCTCCTCTACACCCATTATCCTTAGATTAGGCCTTCTGATGGTGTCTTCCAAGTGTTGGATAGATCTATCATATTTCTTGGACTTGTCGTGGATGTTTGTATGTTCTTTCTCTATAATATCTAGGCTGTCTTCAATCCCCAAGATTCAATCTTCTGCATGGTCTAACCTGCTGTCAAGACTTTCTACTTTGTTTTTTTTATTTCTTTTGCTTCTAATTGGTCAGCTTTGAAGGCTTCAAATTCTTTGTTGAAGCTTTGTTTTAGATCTTGTATGAACTTCTTTACTTCCTTAATTTGGTGGTCAGTGTTTATTCTCAAATCACTTAGTTGATTGGTTATGGTTTCCTTGGACTCCCATTCCTTCTCTTTGTTTCCATTCAGCATTCCCTTTGTGGTCCCCCCTGATTTTCTTCAGCTCTTTGTTAATGGCTCCCATGAATGCCTTAAGTGATCTTTGTGTATCCTTATCCTGAACTCTCAATTCCTGCATTACTCTTTGCTTAGCTTCTTCCCCTTCATGCCATTCCTGTAGTTCTCTTTGAGTGTTCTCATCCTGTTCACGCTGTTCCTGCCTTTCTCTTTGAGTATTCTCAAGCTGCTTACACAAACGCTGTATCAGTTTTTGAGTAGTTTCCTCACGCTCATGATATTCCTGTATAAACCTTTGGATTGCCTGTTCTCTCTCCCTATCACGCTCATACAGAGTCCTTTGTAGGTTTTCAATCTTTTCCTCCATTGACCTTTTGTTTGCCTCGTCTTTCTCCCTCTCACGCTCATATAGATTCCTTTGCATGTTTTCAATCTTTTCATTTATCATGTTTGCCTGCAGTGTTTGTAGAGCTATTTATGAACTCTCCTCGGGATTATTCATTATCTGTTCTGTCCCCTGATTATCATGAGTGGGAGTTCGGGTACCCAGACTTGCCATTTTTCCTGTGTTTATCTGGCTTACTCTGCCCATTTGGGACCAAATTAACACCAGTTTTGTGCTAGAACACTATCTTAAGGCAAGCATCAACCAAAGTCTGACTTTGAACAGTCAATTTGTACAGTACAATCTTGTTCAGTAAATACAACTATTCAACATCAAACAACTATAATTTAATGGGCTACACACCGCAAAGAAGAATTTGGAAAACCAGAAATTATTAGGGTTAAGGAGAGATGTAGATAAAAATATGAATACAGTGATGTGGGAAGGCACAAGGAGAGTTAACTTAACGAAGTCCTAATCTGAAAGCAGGAAATAGGTTGCACAAGATGAAAGTAGAGGGAGAGAAAAAAAAGAAGAAAGAGAAAGGGAAAAAAAAAGAGACCAGAAAAAAACAGAAAAGTAGTAATTAAAAATATTATGCAGAACGAAAACAAACTATTCAGAGAAGAACGTGAATATAATGAGAAAAGGGGAGGGATATAAAGGAGATGTGAAAAACTTAAAATATTATATAGGTATAAAGAGGTAGTACTGCTATTAAGGTATTTAAGTCTCAGAGGTTTTGCATTGAGTAATAAATTTGTGGATTAAATGTGTACACAATGGGGGATAGGGTTTAATAGTCAACTACGGGTTTATCTGAGGATGTGCAGAAAAACAATTAATTCACATAAAGAAGAACGAAAGGGAAGAAAAGGTGAAAAGGATAAGGAAGAAAGATAAAAAGATTAGAAGTTCAATAGAGTTAACAAAAAAAATTTTCTTACAAAAGATAGAAAAAAAAGAAAGAAAAACGCACACACACATGTACCCATAAAATAAATATTATGAGAAGAAAATAAAGAGAATAAAGTTACAAGAAAACAATTTTTTTCAAAAAAGGTAAAAATTACAAATTAAAAAAAGTTTTTGAAAAAAATTTTTTATAAAAGTACAAAAAAAAAAAAGAAGATGAAAAAAAAGGTCTTTGAATCTTGGGGGAGGGTTGTGAAAAATCCTGTATCACCCTTGTTTCCGTAACCAGCCTCTTTTTGAAATCTGGTCTGCTTGTGGTCCTGTTGCTTGGTTGGTTTCTTATGTCAGTTTGTTTGAGCAGGCAGAAAAATGCTCTGCTTTACCCAGGATTTTGCAATCCTCCTCCCAGGTTAGTTCAAGGGAAGGGAGATCTGCTTTGAGTTTCACAAAAGAGGGAGATGATTTTTTCCTCAAGTTTGGAGATGCTGTGAAGAGGCTAGGTTCTGGGTAGAGTTGAGGCTTTTCAACAAACAATAGCTTTTCTAGGAGGCTAGTTTGTGAGAAACTCACAGAGCCCAGCCTGGAGCCACTCTCAAGGTTTATGTTTACTGAATTTCAATTGATTGTCAAGGCTACTAAAGGGAGGGGCAGCCTCTGGCTCTGATTACCTAGTGAAGAAAGCCACTCGTAGGGCTGTCACCTGAGATGGGTGACATTTCCCTGGGTGAAGCTGAGTCTGGCAGGTCAGCTTAGAATCTTGTGACCTGCTAAATAACTCCAGTTTTCTCCCAAAGCCTGAGTTGGATTAGCAGCTACACAATCTTTGTTGGTACCCAAGATGGAGATCTCCAGTACTGGGGGTGAAGCTGTGGCCTTCCCTCCTCTCCTCCCTGAGAAGGAGTGGTAGAGCGCTTGCCTTGCATACTTGAGGCCCTGGGTTCAATTCCTCAGCACCACATAAGCAAAAAGAAAAAAGCCGGAAGTGGTGTTGTGGCTTAAGTGGTAGAGTGCTAGCCTTGAGCTGAAGAGCTGAGGGACAGCATACAGGCCCAGAGTTCAGACCCATGACTGGACCAAAAAAAAAAAAAAAAAAAGAACCTGGAAGAAAGTAATCTTAAATTTTCTATACGGAATGCAATCTGAAAGGACTCATTTATTAATGAATACATATATATTATAAAACAATGTAGACTTCAAATTATATCTAGGAAAGAATGAAATACATTATGGATAATATGCCAACATAGAATATAGAATATTTTAAAATATACTTTTTTCAGACAAGAACCAGAAATATCTTTATTTTCTGTACTACTCATTTCAACAGATAAGATCAAATTATTTCAGATTAGAAAATCACAAACTCTGCAGAAATTATAGATGTACACAAACAACTCAAATACATTTTGACATCAAAGTCAGGCAATTCACTTGGAAAAATTCCATGGAACTTTTACAGTAAGATATTGCTGTTATTTGGATTGTGAAAATATTTTCTATGGAAACAAAGAATAGACTACCATTTTGATGTTTAAGAAACGTAACTGATATCTTAGCTATGCTAAATAATGCTGCAATAAACATAGTTGTCCTGCTAGCTTTCGTATGGTCTTGTTTGATGCCCCTAAGTAGATGAATGGATTAAGAAAATAGAATTCTATGGAATGGAATTTTATGCCTCCTTCAGAAAGAATGGCATTGCCCCATTTGTTAGGAAATGGAAAGACTTGGAAAAATTATATTAAGTGAAGTAAGCCAGGCCCAAAGAAACATAGATTCCATGGTTTCCCTTATTTGCAATAACTAGTATATGTCTGAGACAAGCAGAAATGGTCAGATAAGTTAATGTTAGGAGAAATGAATCCCAAGATAAAGATTCAAATGTTTTTTTTCTTTGTTGCAATTGTTTCTAACATATTTATAAGATGATTTCTTTGTTGCTTTGTATGTCCCTCCCCCACCGTATAACGCCTGCTTTAACTGTATTTGATGTTGCTATGATTTGTGGAGGGGAAGGGAAAAACAAATTGTTTAAATAGGGATACAGGTTGACCCATTGCAACAATGAGATATACAAGTCATCATGTAGAAAAACGAACTTTACAACTTTGGCCAGGGGGGAGGGGTAATGAGGGGGTTGGGGAGTTGGGGGGAGATGAGAAAGTTTGGAAAGGGGAAATAAAGGAGGAGGCTACAATGCTTGATAAGAAATGTTCTCATTACCTTGCCCATGTAATTTTAACCCCTCTGTAGGGTGTTTTCACAATAAAATAATAAAACTCAACAAAAAAAAAAAAAAAGAAAAAGAAAAAAAGAGAAAAGAAACTTAACCGAACCATTACAATTTAATAGAACAATTTGTACAGCCTTCCACAACTTCAAACAGGTAGTGATACATACTTATCCTTTTGTTAATATCAAATTTCTTCCAAGTTGTTCTTCAGACCTGCTTTGATATAATGTTTCAACATAAAGAGATCCATTGTATCTTTTCTATCTATATTCCCACCAGGAAGATGCAAGGGAGTCAAGAGGCGTTTAGTTTGGGCATTGGTATCTGCATGAAATAAGAAAGACGCCACACTGATATTATTTCACAAGTATGCACTGCACAGGGGTGTCCAGCTATTAACAATTATTGCATGGATTTCTGCTGCTTGAGCCACCAACTCATGGACAATGTCAAAGTGTCCACTGTAGGCTTCCCGATGAATAGGGGTATATTCATTGTCATCCATAGTATTCACATGAGTGGCCTTTATGGAAAGTAGTCACCATACTCTAGTAAGCCAATTATTTTCAGCAGCCCAAAGAAGAAATTTGCTTGGATCCTACTCCATTTTTTTTCTTGCAATTAATACAATTTCTCCCTTTTCATTTTGTTACTCATCTTCATCAGAATTGCCTAACTAGAGACTTTAAGTGCCAGTGGAAATAAGGTGTCCATGTATTTCCCCAATAGTTCATATTGGTTGAACGTGTGAGAAAAATACAGTGAATTTTCTCTGTTTTTTTTTTTTTTCATGATGAGTTATTTTCTCTCTTTTCATTTATATTATTCTAAGTCATTCTAACAGGAAAGTAGGGAATTGATGGAGAACAGAGGAAAGATGTTCCTCCATATTCAATAGTACAGACTGAAAATGAGGATCAGTGTTGTCTTCATGTGCAGCTTCTTCTAGGAAGGAGAAAATAGAAGATGGCTCAGTGGTAGAGTTCTTGCCTTGCATGTATGAGCAACAGCAGGTCATGTCCTCTTTGCAGCCTTGTAAGACCCACGGTGTAAAGAAAAAGACGTAATACCCCAGCCCTCTGAAGCTCGCCACTATTTGTGGTATCATACTTTTTTTTCTTCCTGCAAACCCTCATGGCCTAGGATCCCAGGATTGGCTATGGGTCCAGAGACTGCACCCCAGCCTAGGGTGATGGAAGCTGAGTCAGAGTTGCCACGACCTGAGTTCAAGCCCCGTGGTTGGAAAAAATAAAGAATAAATAAAAATTAATTAATTATTTAACTAAATTAAAAAGAAATAAAGCTCTCTGGTTTGGAATTTCTGCCGCTTTCCTTCCTTAGCCTGGGATTTGAACTCAGGGTCTTGGTAAATCTGTAGCAATGTGAGAGAAGATGCAGAGTTGCTACTACTTGAGTTCAAACCCCATGCCAAGCCAAAAATAAAAAAAACAATTCACTGAGCTCGGCAGGGGGAGTAGTTGTGGAGATGGTAGGGAAAGGTTGGTAGGGGGAAAACAAAAGGTAGGGGGGAAAAAACAACAATGCTCAATAGGAAATGAACTCATTACCTTGCTCATGTAACTGTGATCTTTCTGTACAACATTTTTGCAATAAAAATGTACAAAAAAAGAAACAATGTAGTGCTCAGAGAAGCACTTTGGGGGTAAGGTAAGGATGTCTGAAAAGCTGTACAAAATTCGACATTGCTTTTTAAAAAAGTGTTCTGTATGGAACTGAATGAACATAACTGCCTTCATTGAAAAAAAATTAAGCCACTGTCTTGAAACTGGAGCCAGTATTTCTGTAATTGCTGTGATTTGATCTCCTCCTCCAAGTAACTCTTTTGCACCATGGGTGAAGGTGAAGCTTACTGTCTTTGAGGAAAACAAATTCAGGCTAGAGTTCCGAGGGCCCAAGTGAACACCCTGCAATGGAAAAAATATTTCTGTACAATTGTAATATATGATATATGCTTACATATCTATGTTTACTACATATTTTATTTTTATTATTGATTTTTTATTTTATTTTTTATTTGATTCATTTATTTATTGTTTATTGTATTTAGTATTATTATATACATAATATTTAGTACATGATTTACATCTATTATAAAATGATTCACAATAATTTAGGACATTGACTCATTTTCATTTATACTTTATTAAGTGTTGAAACATGATACATAATTCAATGGAAGCATTTGTCACAGTCTTCACATGTTTAGAGTCTCTCCCACAGATGAGCTTTGTCTTCTTTATCATTGAACACCTTCCTATAGGGATTTCTTTAGATGATTTATAATCAGAGGGCTTTTCTTGAGGATAGGCAAGTTGAGTGATAAAATTGTAAGGGTGGGGATAGAAATGTGACTTAGTGGTAAGGAGCTCACTCAGAATGCATGAATGCTATGGTTTGAATCCTCAGTGTCACATACACACAAAAACCCAGAAGCTGTGGAGTGGATCAAGAGGTAGAGCTCTACTTTTGAGAAAAAGAAGATCAGAGAGAGTGCCCAGGCCCTAAGATCACGCCCCAGGACTTTCAAAAATAATAGGCCAGATGCTGGTGGCTCACATCTGGAAAAATAGCTTCTCAGGAGACTGAGAGCTGAAGACCACAGTTCAAAGAAAGGCTAAGCAAGAAAAGCCAGTTAGACTCTTATCTCCAATGAACCACCAAAAGACACTGTGGCTCAAGTGGTACTGTTTGCCTTAAGCTGTAGGGCTCAGGGACAGTGCCCAGGCTTGAGTTCGAGACACACAACTGAAAAATTGAGGGTTAATCAAAGTACTTTTCCTATTTGCTAATTAAGGGAACATTCTCTGGAAAATGAACGCTGATATATACCATAATTGGAGTCAGAGCTCAAGATTCAAGTTTAGTAGATCCATATGCCCAGCTTCTGAGACTCTAGCATTATAACCTTGTGTGCTACAAGGTTCTGAAAGGTCCAATGTTGAAAGGGTTAATATGCTCCCCAAGCCCTTTGTGATAAGCAGTTGACTTGTACTGACAATTTCATTACAGTTCTGAACCTAGCAGAGCATCAGTAGTTCACGCCCATCACCCTAGCTTAGGAGGCTGAGGTCTCATGATCACAGGGTAAAGCCAGCCAGAGTAGGAAAGTCTATGACACAATGACTTCCACTTCTGAAAGGTCAGATGTTCAAGAGCTTCCTGGGTTTCCCTTGATGATAAGAAGTTACTTGCACTCTAAATGTTCTTAGAGTTCTGAAGCTACAGAAGCAAGAAAGAAACATTATTGACCCATCCTGGGTTCAAATGAAGTTCTCATGATCCAAGCCCTAACCCTGTTATCAGGAAGTACTCCATTGTAACACTGTATTTGAAGGACAGAAAATAGTTGCAAAAGCCAGGCTAGGTGAAGAGAACAGGGAAGTGAGCTGCAAAACCACTTCATTCATTGCAGTCACAAACAGTAATGGGGGGGGGACAACTTCAAACATTTGTTAAAGTTACACCAGGATCAGGCTTTTCTCAGCCTCTTCAAACAATGACTGCTTAACCTTCCTCCCTCAGGTGAAGGGAGCCTCAGGCTATCTTTAGGTTACCAATAGAGAGCCAGTTTAGTGTGTGAGTATATTGGGGGCGGGGAGGGGACGGAGGAACAGAGTTGAAAACACTGATCTCTGGTTTTAAGGAGTGGGTTTTCACTCTTCATCTGTCAGATTTGAAGGCCATTCTTCTACTTTGATAAGTCCATTCTCCTTCCTTCATTCTGCACATCATTAATGCCAATCCAAGGAGAGGCAGGGCCATTTCTCTTGGCTCTCCAAGCACCTTAGTTAGAACCTGGCTCTGCCCTCTTGGCTCTGGGGCCCTCAGCTGCCTGAGAAGTGGGAGAGAGACAGTCTTCCTGCTCTGTAGTTATGGGAATGCGATGCTGGTATCCTGGCACACTGCAGAAGGCCTCATAACTGTTAATTGTTCCCTTCTTCCCTACTGATTTCTAAGACCAGATTTATCTATCATATTTGTATCTATCTATGTATCTATGTATCTATATATGTATCTACGTATCTATATATGTATCTATGTATCTATCTATGTATCTATGTATCTATGTATCTCTCTCTCTCTCTTTCTATCTATCTATCCATCCATCCATCTCTCTTTCTATCTATCTATCCATCCATCCATCTATCTATCTATCTATCTATCTATCTATCTATCTATCTATCTATCTATATCTATCTGTCTTTCTATCTGTCTGTCTATCTATCTATCTGTCTATCTGTCTATCTACCTA
The DNA here is from genome assembly GCF_024711535.1 of Dipodomys merriami. Classification (NCBI taxonomy): domain Eukaryota; kingdom Metazoa; phylum Chordata; class Mammalia; order Rodentia; family Heteromyidae; genus Dipodomys; species Dipodomys merriami. The sequence goes on from NW_027206018.1 coordinate 810,010, forward strand.
CCTACCTATCTATCTCTTTGCCAGTCCTCAGTTGAACTCAAGGCCTGGGCACTGTCTCTAGCACTCTACTACTTGAGCCACAGCATTAATTCTGGCTTTTTCTGTGTATGTGCTACTGAGGAATCGAACCCAGGGCTTCTTGCAAGCTAGGCAAACACTTTCTCACTAATCCACATTTCCAGCCCCCTCGTCTTTTTCTTAATGGTGGTTTTTACATAAGTAGGCAGCCAGTTTTCCTCCCCAAGTTAAGTTTTCTGAATACTGGTTACTTCTAAGAAACCTGATCTTGTCTTCCCCTGCCTGATTTGTGATTGTTCCTGTGCTGGCCCCATAATAAAATGTAAATAAACCCTGCTGAGAGCCTAAGTGTGCATCATATAAGGACACAGGCATGGAACCCTGGAAGAGAAAAACGATGGGCCTGAAATGAAGATTATGATGCAGTATGTGCAACAGGCATCTTTGAAATATAAATCAGTAAATGAAAGCAGAAGCATTGCATATGGTCTGTTTGCACTCAGGGAGGTAATACACACTTAAGTAGGTAAGGCACTGATACATAACTTGGCCTTCTCTCTTTGAAATTTTTTTGTGGTCATCCCAGAGCTTAAACTCAGGGCCCTATGCAATCCTGAGTTGTGTTACTCAAGCTGAGGCTCTACCAACGCCATAGATCCACTTCCAGCCATCTGGACAGCCATCCAGGCTTTCCTGCCTGCTCTGAACAATATCTCCTGCTTGGCTTTCTCTCTCAAAGCTGGAGCTCTACCCTCTGGGCCACTGCTCCTCTTCTGGTTTTCTGGTGGCTTATTGGAGAAAAAAGGCTCACAGACTTCCTGCTCAGGCTGGCTTTGGACGGCGATCTCCTCAGGAGGATTCAGGAAACTTTCCTCAGCGATTCCCTGAGGAACTGCTCCACACAAACCTTTAGTCTAAATCTCGAGAAGTACTAGAGAAAAATAGAAACAGGAAGATGCTTCTAGTGTGTTCTAGATACTTCAGGTTGGAAACACTCGTAATTATTAGGTCATTTTATAGGCAAAAGAAGCACTGCAGACTGCATGAGGATCGTTCCAGCTTTGGATCCACATATCTGGAGACAGTAAATTTACTGCAGCTCAATGCTAAGTGACTGAACTGGCATGTCCTGTGGACGTTTACTCCCAAATCCTGGAACACTCATTTCTCACTTTTGGCTGCAAACCTGTGACCAGAGGAGAAGATGAGGAGAGAAAATCATTCTCAGAGAAAGCAGCTATGAAGATCATTGGGTAGTCATTCCATTGGAATGACCCTGTTAAGAAGTCAGCTTGTCCAGAGTAAAAAATGAAGAAGGAAAGAAAGAGAAGTGCCAGTGGCTGCTGACTGTAATCTCAGCTCTGAGGAGACTGAGATGTGGAGAACCTTAGTTTGAATCCAGCCAGTATTGGAAAGTCCATGACACTGCTATTTCTATGAGATCACAGAAAGCCCAGATGTGGGGCTGTGACTGAAGGTTAATGCAATATCATTGAGAAAAAGCAGCTCAGGGACAATGCGTAGGCTCCTAATCCAACCCCAGGACCTGACCCCGCACAAAGGGCCTGTACCTCCACGTGTTTGCATATTTATGGATGTATTCCTTTAGGTGTAGCTCCAGAGTAGTTATAATGAACAACACCAAACTAGGAAATTTGTTTTTAATACAATGATTTCATAGAATAGAGAGTGCTTTCGAAAAAGTGCATGTTCAAGGACTCCCCTCACTGTTCCCAGTGAAGCCTGAGGGTTTCTCCCCACCCCATGCTGTGGGAAGAAGTCTCACTCATTATCTGAACAGGCAAACAAAAGCCGACACTCCTGTACAGCTGTGAAACAACTCCATCTGGGCCAATTAGTGAGGATGAGTGTGGGTAGGCTCTGAAGGCCAGGAGAAAAAGGCCTCTTTGTACCCCAAGCTATCTCTCTCCCCAGTTCTCTTTTTTGACAGGATGCCTTCACTTGTGTAACCGGGAGGTTACAAACTTGGCAGGCCAAGTTTCCTGCACTTATCCTGCCTTATCCCGGTGTTCAGATACAGTGCTCAATATAATTCAGGAGTCCTTCTGGCAGAAAACTAGGATATTGAACCTAATGAAATATTTAATTGCAGGTGATGATGGGCCTATGATGAGTTTCCTAGGTTTCTGGAAGCTTGGGAAATCCAAGCACATATCGGATTTCAGAAAGCTTCCTGTCATCTAGGGCTGGTCAAGCTCATCAGGTTTTGAAACATTTTACCTCTCCTTGTTGGGCCCTGGGTGGCTAGGTTTTGGATTGAACACAGAGCCTGGGTGCTGAACATGAGCTCAGTGCAGAAGCCCAGTGCTTTACCATTCTGTGTCTCAGCTTCACGTCTGGTGTGTGTGTGTGTATGTGTGTGTGTGTGTGTGTGTGTGTGTGTGTGTGTGTGTGTCCCTGTGTGTGCGTGCATACACCAGTCCTGGAGCTTGAAATCAGCACTATACCTTGTTTTTCTTGAACAAGGATAGCTCTCTCCCACTTGAACCACAGAGCCACTTCAGGCTTTTTTCTAGTGAGGTGGTCCTGAGAAATCAAGCCCAGGGTTTCATATATGCAAAGCACTCTATGCCAAAGGCACATTCCCAGCACTTTACTACAGGTTTGTTAGTTTGTTTCTGCTTTTTTGTTGTTGATGGTTGTAGGAGATGATGTATGGGCCTCCGTGCTGTCCCTGAGCTCTTCAGCTAAAGTCTGGTGTTCTACCACTTGAATCATAGAGCCACTTCAGGTTTTCTTTTGGTCCATTGGAGCTAAGTGTCTCAAGGACTTTCCTGCCCAGGCTAGCTTTGAGCCATGATCCTCAGATCTCATCCTCCTGAGTAGCTAGGATGACAGGCATGAGCCAAAAGTACCAAGCTTCCACTTCAGGTTTCTTACTGGTCAATTGGACATAATAGTCTCATAGGAACTTTTGTGTCTGGCATAGTTTGGAACCCAGATCCTCAGATCTCAGCTTCCTGAGAAGGCAGCTATCGACCCCTAGGTCATGGCACTCTGCTGCAATGGGGTCCGTGGTTCCACAAGGTGGAGTGGTAGCCATGCGCCCAAGAGGTAAGGGTCAGAGCCTAGGCCCTGAGTTCAAGGTCCATGACTGAACCAAAACAGAACAAAACAATTGCCTGCAGGAGACAACTCACTAGTCTTCAGTAATACATAATTTTGTCCCTGACATGGAGACATAGCTGAGCTCAAAATTCTTGTCTGCATAATCATCTCAGTGTGTAGCTCTTACAAGGACCCAATGAAAGAATGCATCCTGAGAAGGACACAGCACATGACACTCTTTGCATGACTAAGCACACAGCATCCTGTGAAAGACTCAGAACACAGCACCCAATGCAGGACTCAGCACACTGCACCTTGTGAAAGACTCTGCACATAGTTCCCTGTGCAAGATAAGCACAGACCACCCTATGAAGGATTCAGCACCTAGCTCTATTCCACAAGCTGTCATTAGAATTAGGGAAATATTAGAAATATACTGTGACATAATGAATATTGTGACATCACATTGCTAGATGTAATGACTTTTGTGTCATATTGTCACATCACAAATCTGTTCTGACTTCACATTTGTGCTAACAAATGCCTTTGGAATCCACACAATCCCATTCTAAACTTATATACTCATTGTGAGTTAATGACAATTGAGGTCAGGAATGTCATTGTCACATCAGCTATCTACTTGGACATCACAAAGGTATTTTGAACTCATCAATATTATGGCATCACCAACTAATTGTGACATAACAACACTCTTATGACATTATAATTTGACATCATATTGCAATTGTGATATTACTGTACCATCATGCTTTCACAAACTTATTATGCCCTCATCACATCTTAGAAAATTCATGGTCTTTGGGATATCAAGCTCTTTCTATTAACGTGTATCATTATGAACTTGTAGCAATTGAAATTTGAAATAAGATGTGATATTACAAACTAGTTTTGACATCACTAACCCATTTTTATATCATTAACATTTTGAAAACTGAAACCTGTTAGGAATTTTAGCACTTTTGACAAAAAAAAACTTGGCCTTTGTGTTGTCACAGTTCATTTGTGTATGTCATTATGATTTCATTCTCATATCCTCACTATGAACTAATGGCAATTAGGATATGACATGTCATTTTGACATCACAAACCCTTTGTGACATCATCACCAATGTGACATCAGACTGTCGTTATGACACCATCAGCTAATGGTGACATCACCATGCTACAGTGACATCATAGCATTATGACATCACATTGCCATTTTGCTGTCATAGACACACTGTGAATGTATATCCTGTGATTTCATAATATTTCAAATGTGGCATATCAGTTGATATCAGAAACACATTGTGACCTCATAACAATTGTAACATTATAAACCCTGTGTGACGTCATAACCAGTGTGATATCACATTGTTATTATGACATCTTTAGCTTATGGTGACATCACAAAATGACAATGAGGTCCAAAGTGACACAATGGTTATGATGTCCAACGGTGTGATATCATGATGTTACACTGGATTTTAGATATCTCATGTCATATCTGAAATATGAGGTCGAACACAGATTTTCAACTCACAAAGAGCCTAAGATATCACAATGGCATGTCACAAAAATTATGAAGACAGGAGAGGTATTTGATGTCACAGTGGGTTAGTGATATAATAAAGGCAATGTGCTGTGACAAAGAGATTTGATGTCACAAAGGTTATGAGTTCACAATGGTTTCCTGATATCAACCCAAATGGCACATTTGAAATCGAATGAAATTAAAGAATAGGCATTCACAATGGGTCTATGACATAAAAATTACAATATGATGTCAAGGCAGCACTGTTTGATAGGATATGTACTCATTACCTTGCTCATGTAAATGCAATCCCTCTGTACACTATACTTACAATAAATAACACACAGAGAAAAAGAAGAAAAAATGGTATGGTTTCATTGGGGTTTGGTGATGTCACAATGAGATGATGATGTCATGATGACAATGTGATTTCACAGTCATAATTATTGCTCAAACTATTTGTGATGATACAATGCTATGTATGATCACAATTTTCATTAGTTCACTTTGAGGATATGGGTACACAAAGGGTCTGTGATGCCACAGAGGTCATGTGTTTTTTTAAAGGTGCTAAGAGTTCGCAATAGCTTTGTGATGTCACAATGTGATTGTGAAGGCACAACAGCAATGTGATGTCACAATGGGTTTGTGTTGTCAATGGTGATGAGGCCAATTGAGTTTGTGATGTCACTATGAGTTTGTAATAACTCAATGACATGTGTAATTTCAATTTCTACTAGTTCACAATGAGGATACAATTTCGAAGAAAGAAATTTAAGCTCCAAAGACCTTTAGTTTTTAATCATAACTTGTGTGATATGTTGCCATTAGGATATTTTAGGACTTTAGTAAGCTTATAATGTTTTCAAACTCATAATAATTCAGGTATGACCTATAGTATTCGAAATTGACTCTGACATCATGAACATTGTGACATCACATTGATAGATGTCAAGACCATGGTATCACATGGTGAACTCACAAATCTGTTAGGACTTCATCACATTTGTGCCAATACATGACTTTGGAGACAACACAGTCCCTTTGTGAACTCATATCTTCATTGTGAATCAATGACATTTGAGATCCAGCAGGGCATGGTGACATTTCCAACCAACTGTGACAACACAAACCTATTATAGTAGAAACACATTGTGTTCTAATAGCCATTGTGGTAGCACAATCCCTCTGTGATTCCACATTTCCATTGTGATATCACTAACCTACTGTGAAATTGCAATCCTCTCATAGCCAATCCAGCAATGAAATGTGATAACCGAATTCAGTGTGACATCTAGATCATGGTGGAATCACACTAATAGATGTTATGAGTATTTTGTCACATTCTGACAACACACACCTGTTAGGACTGCATCACTTTTGAGACAACGCATGCCTTTGGAGACATCACAGTCCCTTTGTGAGCTCATATACTCATTGGGAATTAATGACAATTGAGATCACATGTTTCATTTTGATATCACCAACCTATTGTGACCTCATACACCTCTTGTAAATTCATCACCAGTGTGGCCTCACCAATTGTGATATCAAAACATTATTAAGTCATCATATTGCAACATCCATTACCATTGTGATATTGCTGTTCCATTGTTTTTTCAAAAATCTAGTATGTCTTCATCGCATTTTAGAAAATTCATGGCCTTTTATATTTTGGTCTTCTTCTGAGAACTCATCCTCATTGTGAAATAGTACCAACTGAAATTGGACATGCTATTATGAGATGTGACTTCACAAAACTATTTGATTCCATCACCAATGTGACATCACAAACCCATTGTGAGCTTTCATTGACATTTGATATCACTATCATATTGTGACATCCCAAACCTATTAGGACCTCTTAGTACCTTTGAAAAAACACATGGCCTTTGTGACATCACAATCCCTTTGTGTAACTATACCCTCATTATGAACTGACAATTGATATCAGATATGCCATTGTAACATAACAAACCCTTTGTGATATCACCAATGTGACATAACATTCTCATTATGACAGCATCAACTACTTTTGACATCACAAAACTAAAGTGACAAGATAGTATTATGAAAATACATTTTCATTGTGAAGTTATAGACAGATTGTGTATGTCTGTTTTTAATCCTTTGTGTGTGTGTGGGGGGGTCGTGGAGCTTGAAATCTGAGCTTGGGTGTTCTGCCTGCTCTTGAGCTCTAGGTGAGTACTCAATCGCTTGAGCCACAGCGCCACTTCTGGTTTTCTAGTGGTTTTTATTGGATATAAGAGTCTCATGGACTTCCCTGCCTAAGCTTGCTTTGAACTGTTATCCTCAGATCACAGCCTCCTGAGTAGCTAGGATTACAGGTGTGAGCCACCGGCACCCAACTTTTTCATTGTATTACAAATTTGACATGTGTTTTGATATCAGAAATATACTGTGTCTTAATAACCATTGTAACATCATAAACCAACAGTGACATCAAATTTTTATTATGACACCATCAGCTCATTGTGACATCACCAAATGATAATGGCATCATAGCATTATAAATGACAGTGACATTGTTACATCATAAATGTAACAGTGTGAATGCCTATTCTAGGAATGCATGCTATTTCTCAAACCCATTTTGACCATATAACCATTCTGATATCACAATCCTTTGTGACATAGCATTGCCATTGTGATATCATTAACTTGCTGTGCCATAACAAACCAGTCCTGTCCTTATAAGTTTTGTGACATGTTGCCATTGTCATATATTAGGCCCTTTGTGAGCTCATAATCTGTTTTCAATCTCATATTTCTGGCATGACATGTGATATCAGAAATCTCTTGTGACATCATACTGCCAGAGGTCATGACCATTGTGTCACATAGTGATATCACAACACTGTTAGAATGGCATCAAATTTGTGACAACACATGCTTTTAGGGACATTACAGTTCCTTTGTGAACTCATATATTCATTGCCAATTAATGACAATTGAGATCTGCCATGCCGCTGTGACATCATGATCCCATTGTGACATCACAAACTAACTTATTGTAACCTTATCATGATAATGTCATCAACAACTAATTGGGGTCTTAAAGCGTTATTTTGACATGACATTGTGGTATTGCCATTGTGATATCACTGTCCCATTGTGTTTTTACAAACCTATTATGGCCACATCACATTTAGAAAATTCATGGCCTTTGAGACTTCAAGCTCTTTCTGTGAACTCGTGTACTTATGACCTCTAGGGCAAGGAGAAAAACCATCTAGTCACATTTAATATAATAAACCAATTTACACTAGAAAGGGGACTGTGATTACCTTATCCTGGACTTGATACACAGGTCCAAGAGCAGACTTGACCACCAAACCTCAGACCTTCAATGGGCACCCTTCCTTAATTGATCTGCATACCAACATCCAAAAAATTATCATCTCTAAAGCTCCAAACTTCAATGGGCAAGGCTTTTTACTTTTCCATTCCTCCCTCCTTCTCCATAGATCTATCGTTCCTTCCTGGTCTTACCCTTTTTCCCTTCCACCACTTCCTTCTTTTCTTTAGGCCACTCCACTCTCCACAGGCCTGCCCTACTCTGCCCCAGTGACCACTTGCCAACCTTCTGCTCTCCTTCAACTACCTCTCTTCTCAGGTTTTTTCCTTCCTGCTATCCTAGCACTTTCTTCCATCCGTGTAGCTCCCATTTTTATCTCCTCTTGCAGTGCTCTGAAAATGCAACCTATATATAGATTGTAACCCTCCTCACTCCAACAGGTCTCCTGCCTAACATTTACCAACCATCACTTCCCAAACTGCCCAATTCTCAATCACTTCTTGACAGCTCACCATGTGAGGTTTGACACCTCTACCTTCGGCAGCATTCCCCACTCTCTCTGGTGGGCCAGACCAAGAATTCAAAATGATTATCAGCTCCCACAGATAATTCTGGCCCCACTGGTTATTACAGTATCCTCATAGTAAATTAGAAGAAATTGTCATATTACAAACTTGATGAGACATCACTATCCCATTGTGACACATCACCGCGGTGTCATCACAAACTCATAGTGATATCACATTGCCATTGTGCCACCATGACCACATTGTGACATCTCAAACCTATTATGATCTCAAAAGCTTTGAAAAATGCATGGCCTTTGTGACATCACAGGCCGTTGTGTACCCATATAATTTTGAGCTAATGGCAATTGAGATCAGACATGGCATTTTAACATTTCAAAACCCTTGTGACATCATCACCAGTGTATCATCACATTGTCATTATGACAACATCAGCCCATCGTGACATCATAAAACAACAATGACATCATATCAGATACCTTGGAATGCCTATTTTGTGATTGCATTCTATATCAAATGTGGCAGGTGAGTTGATATCAGAAATACATTGTAACTACATAACCATTATGATATCACAATACCTTGATGACACCATATTTGCATTATGATATAACTAACCCACTGTGACATCACAAAATTGTCCTATCCTCATAAATTTTTGACATGCTGCCAGTGTGATATCTTTGGCCTCTCTGAGTTCATAAATTGTTTAACTCATAATACTTCAGGAATGACATGTGATACCAGAAATCCACTGTGACATCATGACCACTGTGACATCACACTGCCAGATGTCATGACCACTGAGTCACATTGTGACGTCACAAACCTGTTACGACTCATTAAACTTGTGCCAATATATTCCTTTGGAGACATCATTAACCCTTGTAAACTTATATATTCATTGTCAATTAGAGATCTGGCATGAGATTGTGACATCACCATCCCATTGTGAAATCACAAACCTATATGATCTCCTCACCTGTATGGAATCACCAACTCTTTGTGACTTCAAAAAATAATATCTCATGTAATGGTAACATCACATTGCCAATGGAATTGTCTCCATTGCATTTTCACCAATCATTTATTTCCTCGTATTTCACAAAATTCATGGCCTTTCTGACTTCTAGCTCCTTATGTGAACTCGTATCTTCATTGTGATCTAGTAGAATGAAATTGGAGATGTAATGGTGATATTACAAATTCATTGTGACATCACTATCCATGTATGACCTTATCACCACAGTCATATCACAAACACATTGTGACATCACATTACCACAGTGATATCATGATTACCTTGTGACATCCCAAACCTGTTGTGACCTCTTAGCACCTTTGAAAAAGCACATGATGTTTGTGACATGACAGTCCCTTTGGATAACCATGTCTTCATTTTGAACAAAGGACAACTGACATCAGGCATGCCATTGTATCATTAAAAATGCTTTGTGACATCTCGAGTGAGATCACGTTGTTATGATACCAACAGCCCATTGTGACATCCCAAAATAACAATGACATCATAGCATTATAACATCACATTTTCATGGTGAGGTCACAGAGACAATGTGATTGCCTATTCTGTGATTTCATTCTATCTCAAATGTGGCATATAGGTCGATTTCAGAAACGAATTGTGACCACATCACCATTGTGACGTTACAATCCCTTTGTGAACTCATGTTGACATTGCGATATTATTAATGCAATGTAACATCACAAACCTGTCTTGTCCTTATTAATTTTGTAATAAGCGACTACCTTGACCTGGGCTGGATGCCCAGAACTAAATGCAGCCTCAACCATGAATCCTCAGACCTTCCAAGATCAACCCAGCCATTTGTTAACTGGTCTGCAAACAACCAGGCCCCAACATAATGGACTCCAAAGCTCTACACTTCAAAGGACAAGCCTTTTTCTTTTCTCTTCATCCTCCTTCTCTCCAGACCTGTCCTAACTTTCAGGTCTTTTCATTTTTTCCTTCAACCATTCCCTTCTTCTCTTCAGGCTGCTCTATTCTTGGCACACCTGACCTGTCCTGTCCAGGTGGCCAGTTGCCGTCCTTCACCACTTGCTCTCCCTCAATTTCTTCTCCTCCCAGCTCTTTACCCCCCTGCAGTCTCATCACTTCTTTCCTTCCAGGACTTTCCCCTTTTTCTCTCCCCTTCTGTTGCTCTGAACATGCAGCCTTCTCCCACTGGAATATGTTTCCTGCATAACAGTTTTCAATCAAAACTTCCCAAATGTCCATGCCCAATCACTTCTTGGCACCTCACCATGTGGGGTTGACATCCTATCTCCTTCTGCATCATGTCCTTCCCCCTCCAGTGGCATGCAGTCCCCTCTCCAGTGATCCAAACCAGGAGGCCATGATGACTATCTGTTCCCATGGAATATAGGGGCACTGCTGGTTATTACAATGTCCTCATGGTGAACTAGGAGCAATTGAGCTGGGCAAGTAATTGTGATATTACCAACTCGTGACATACCTAATCCATTGTGACCTCATCACCACAGTGACATCACAAACCCATTGTGAAATCACATTGCTATTTTGACACCAGGATCACATTGTGATATCCCAAATCTATTATGACCTCATATAACCTTTGAAAAAATACAGCTTTGTGACATCACAGTCCCTTTGTGTACTCAAATCCCCACAGTGAAATATTAACAATTATCATACTGACATTCTAACATCAAAAACAGTTTGTGAGATCATCACAATTGTGACATCACATTGAAGTTGTGACACCATCTGCTCATTGTGAAATCACAAAACTAAAATGATACGACAGAATTAGAACTTCATATTGTCATTGTGACATCATAGACACAGGCTGAATGCCTTTTCTGATTTCATTCTATTTCAAATGTGGCCTTTAGGTTGATATCATAAACAAATAATGAACTCATAACCATTGTGATATCACAATCCCTTTGTACATCACGTTGCCATTGTGATATCACTAACCCACAGTGACATCCTAAACCTATCCTGTCATCATAACCTTTGTGACATGCTGCAATTCGGATACCTTAGGCCTTTTTGTCCTCATAATCTGTTGTCGACCTCGTTAGATTTCACATATGACATTCGATATCACAAATTCCTAGTGACATCATGACCATGGTGACATCACTCTGCCAGATGTCATAACCATTGTGCCAAATTCTGACATCACAAACCTTTTAGGATTTCAATATATTTGTGACAACACATACTTTTGGAGAAGCTGCAGTACCTTTGTGAACTCATGCTCATTCAAGTTAAAGACAATTGAGAAACATCATATCATTGTGACAAGCCCAACACATTGTGACATCACCAATCTTTTGTGACTTCATCACCAATGTGGCATCATCAACTAATTGTGACACCAAAAGAATATTTTGACATGATGTAGTGAGTGGATATTGCCATGGTGATATTACTGTCCCATTGTGTATTCAGAAACCTAACATGACCTCATAACATTTTTAAAAATTCATGTCCATTAGGACTTCAAGCTCCTTTTATGAACTTTATTTACATTGTGAAATACTAGCAATTGAAATTAGACATGTATTTGAGATATTACAAAATCATCATGACATCAAAAACCCACGGTGACCTCATCACTACTGTGTATCATAAAGCTGTCATGACCCCTAAATAACTTTGAAAACACACATGGTATTTGTGACATAACAGTCCATATGTACCCATATCCTCATTGTGAACACATGACAATTGAACTCATATATGCCATTGTAACATCGCAAAACTTTTGTGACCCCATCACCACATATTCATTATGATATCATAACTTCCTTGCAACATCACCAATTTACAATGACCTCATAGCATTATGACATTATATTGTCATTGTGATGTTATAGACACATTGTAAAAGCCTATTCTCTTATTTCATTCTATTTCAAATGTGGCATGTGGATTGATATCAGAAAACCATTATGATCTCATAAATATATGGCATCATAATCACTTTGTGACATCACAGTGCCATGGTGATATCACTAACATACCGTGGCATCACAAATCTGCCCTGTCCTCATAAGTCTTGAGATGTACTGCAATTGTGATATCTTAGGCCCTTTATAAGGTTGTAATCTCCTTTCAACCTTATAATATTTTAGTTATGATATGTGAAATCATAAATCCACTGTGATATCATGATCATTATGACATCATACTGACAGACATCATGAACATTGTGTCACACTGTGTTATCACAAGCCTCTTAGGCATTTGTGACAACACATGCCTTTGGAGACACCACAGTCTGTGAACTCTTATTCTCTGAGATTTCATCACAAATGGGATCCTTTATACCATTTGGATATCACCAACCAATTATGACATCATAGACCTACAGTTACCCCTTATCTGTATGGAATCAGCAACTGTGACATCAAAACTTTTTGTGAAGTTACAATATGACACGATGATCATGACATCTGTCAGTGTGATATCACAATGGTCATGATGTCACAGTGGATTTTTGGTATCTCATGTCATACATGAAATATGAGGTTGAAAACATATTAGGGCAAAAAGGTCTAAGATATCACAATGTCAGCATGTCAGAAAAGTTATGAGTAAAGGAGAGGTTTGTGATGTCACATTGTGTTAGTGATAGCAAAACGACAGTGTGATGTCACAAAGTGATTATGATGTCAAAACGGTTATTTAGGCACAAAAGTGCGTTTCTCATATCAACTCTCATACCACATTTGAAATACAATGAAATCAAAGAATAGGCATTCACAGTGTGTCTATGATGTTACAATGAGAATTGTTGTCATAATGCAATATGTTATTGAGTTTGGTGATGTCACAATGAGCTGATGTTTCTATAATGAAAAAGTGATGTCACACTGTTGAAGATGTCACAAACACTTTTTGATATTATAGTGGCATGTCTGATCTCAATTGTCATTACTTAACAACATGGATATGGATACACAAAGGGACTGTGATGTTGAAAATGGCATGTGATTTTTAAAAGGAGCTAAGAGGTCATAATAGATTTCAGATGTCACAATGGAATCATGATGTAACATTTACAATGTTGTCACAATGGCTTTGTGATGTCGTGGCTGTGAGGATGTCAAAATGGGTTTGTTATGTCACAACGAGTTTGTAATATCACAAACGAATTTCCAATTTCAATTGCTACCAGTTCACAAGGAAGACAATGTAATAATCAGCAGCGTCCCGATAATATATAGGGTCCGATAATCAGCGTGGCCCCATCTCTTGGCAAGCTGGAGAGGACAAAGTATGCCATCAAAGAAGGTGGGACATTCTGTGGGAGGGGCTGATACATTAATCTCCATGTGTTGAGCTTTAAAGAAGTGATTGGCCTGTGGGCAGTTTGGCATGGGACAGTTAAAAACTGTTAGGCAATAGGAGTGGAGAAGGGGTAAAGACTTCATATAGGCTGCTTGTTCCGAGCAATAGAAGGGGAGAGAAAAAGAGAAAAGTCCTGTAAGGAAAAAAGTGGTATGATAGCAGAAGGGGAAAGACCTGGGAGGAGAGGATGTTGAGGGAGAGCAGGAGGTGAAGGATAGCAACTGACGACCCAGGCAAAGCAGTTCAGGCCTTTGGAGAGTGGAGAGGCCTGAAAGAAGAAGGAACTGGTAGAAGAGAAAAAGGGAAAGAGCTCGAAGGAAGTATAGGACTGTGAAAGAGAAACAAAGGGAAGGGGAAAAAAGGCTTGCCCTTTGATGTTTGGAGATTTCGATATCATAATTTTGGAGGTTGATAGTTTGGAGAACATTTATTATATTAACTGTGTCTCAATGGATTCTCTTGAATTATACAGGTCCTATATATTGGAGAACCCATTGACATAATCAATTTGGATGGCATCAGTCTTTGGCCCCAGAAAAAAATCCCCATAGGAGAGTGTCAGCACTCAGGGTTGAGAGTCTACCTCGAGTGTTTGTCCCCAGAGGATCAACATGGACAAAAGTCATTTAGGTACCTGTAAGGATACCTCTGGTCAAGCTTGCCAGCCTGTTTTGAGGACCCCCTCTGGAGGTCAAATGAGCCATTCGGGAACTTTTTGAGAGGCCGTGTAGGGCTTGCTTGGGAAGCCATCTGGAACCTCCTTGAGAGGTCATGTAGGGCTTCCAAGGGAAGCCATCTGGAACCTCATCAAGAGTACATCTGTGACTTCCTTAAGAAGCCATCTGAGACCTACTCTGGAGGTCATCTGGGGCCTTTTCCAGGGGCCTTCTTGGACTTTCTCCAGATGTCATCTGGGACTTCTTCAGGAGGCCACTTGAGACCACTTCAAAAGTAGTCATTGGGGCTTCCTGAAGAGGCAATCTAGGACCTGAGGTCATCTGGAGCTTCTTTGAGTGGTCATCTCGGGTTACCTTGATGAGAAATGAATGACCATCTTCGGACATTCTCTGGGACTTCCTTGAGAAGTCATATAGGACCTTCTGTGGACGTAATCTGTGGCTTTCTCAAGAGGGTTATCTGGAACCTCCTCTGGAGTTCATATGTGGCCTCTGTGAGTGTCCATCTGGGAGCTACTCACGAGGTAATCTCAGCCACATTGAGAGGACATCTGGGACCTCCTTTGGAGTCATCTAACACTTCCTTGGGAAGCCATTTGAAACCTCCATGAGAGGTCATTTAGGGCCTCCTAGGAAGGACATATGTGACATCCTCCAAAGATCATCTGTGGCCTCCTCAAGAGACAATCTAGGACATTCTTTCTGTCATCTGGGACCTCCTGTAGAGGTCAACATTGAGAAGTGTGGGGAATGTGGGTTGTCTGTGGCTATTGGTCTGTATGCTGATAGTTCTGTGCCCTGTATGCACCTCTGTTTACTCCTTTCCTCAGGATGGGAGAACAAGGCCTAAAGGTGTCATATCCAAAAAATATTCTCCTCCAGGTTTACAGAATCCCTCAGAGGAAAATGCACTGATGTACTCTCTCCCCTATTCTTTGCCATCAGCACCTCTAAGGTTAAGTCTTCCCATACCAAATGTGGTTACTTGTACCAGTCTGAGGTGGTACAATGTGGTATGTTACCTTTATTACCTTTGAGACAGGAACACGGAGGAGATGGTGAGCAAGCCCCATTTCTAATATATGTTCCCTTTACAACTAGTGACCTGTATAACTGGACACAGCAAAATCCATCCTTTTCAGAAAAACAGGGGTTCACTACTTCATTAGAGACAGTAATTTTCACACACAAGTACATCTGGGATGAGTGTCAGAAAATTTTACAGGTTCTTTTCACCTGATAGAAAAGGGAGTGAGTCCTGCTTGGTGACTTGAAGGTGGTCCTTGGACCAGATAGTAGCCCCACAATTGAACAAGCAAGTCTTTCCACAGACTTACCCAAGCTGAGACTAACAGCAATCGAGGTATGGAGGTGCTTACCTATTATTGCCAGGTTCTGTTAGGAGGGATACCGCAGTGGCTAAAAAGCCCAATCATCAATCTAAGGTGAGTGAGATGGGACAGTTCCCCAGTGAGTACCCTAATGCTTTTCTGAAAAACTTCTCCCAGAAGCCTATAGATCCTATGGGTGTATATATCTTGAAGCCCTGGATAATGAATGAGCCCTAAATATGGCCTTTGTTACCCACACAGCCCCAGATATTAGAAGAAAGCTTCAAAAGTCAGAAGGTTTTGAGGGAAAAGTTTATTCTAATTTGAAAGTAGTCTCCCAGAGGGTGTTTGTTAACAGAGATACCCTGGAAAAAGAGTCTAAGAAGAGTGTTTGAGTTTTGGTAGGAGCACCAGAATAAGGATCAAGAAACCCTTGGCAAAGACAGTACAATTCATTAGCAAATGGCAATAGGGAACCTCTAAGAAAACATCAGTGTGCTTATTGCAAACAAAATGGACATTGGTAAAAGGAATGTGCAAGAAGGAGAAAGGCAGAAAATGACAGGATAATTAATCACATTACCCACCTGGAAAATGTTTTCATATCACTTGAGAAACATGCAAAGGAGCTTGGGGCTCTGAATTCCAACTATGTTAAATTTAAAAAGCAGCCCTCTGAAATTAAGAAATGTGGCAAAGAAAAAATTCACACCCTTTAATCTCAAAACATAGTCTTATAAAAGACTGAGTCTCCAATACGTGCCAGTCAAAACCCACCAAGTGATTAAAAGCACATAGAAGAACATATTGGAGAAAACAGATATAATTATTTGGCATGAAGCAAAGATTTGAAGAAATAAATTAGAAACGTGTGAGAGTCAAACATGAGAAGAAAATCCTCAAAAGGAAGCTAGAAAACACTCAAAATCAAATGAAATTCAAATACATTGGCCAGGGTGAGCATGAGGCAAATTAGGGTACCACAGATCAGAGGCAAACAGAAGCACAGGACTGTAATGCTGCCATCCTTGCTAACCACAATTGAGGCCAAGAAGAGATCCTGATGCTGCATTAAGAAATCATCGCCATGAAAAAGGAGCTGGATCTAATATAAGAATGTTTTAGGCTGAAGTACATGTCGATTATAAGCTTTGAAGGGTGTCACCAGAAATTCAAAGCAACAGAGAAAGAAGGAAAGGGTAGTTAGCACAAAAAACGGGGAAGTGCTGTGTCATAGAAGTTGAGGTCAAGAAAAGTGAACAGGAAAATATCAGACTCAAGAAAGAGATTGCTACTAATCAGAAAGAGTTAAAGGACCACATGCTCTGACAGAGAATGCTGGGGAAAGGGAAAGAGCATTAGGAACATAAACAGAAAAGCTAAACAAACAGCTGGAAGATCTGTCATAAAGATACACTAAAGTAGAAAACTGGAAAGAGAAACTACTAGAATAAAAAGACAAAAAGACTGCTGAGATCTTCACCATAAATGTAATACAGAAGCTTCGTGTCCCAATGGAACAGTGGAGGTGGGAAAAATTACCTCTCAATAGCACCTTTGTGAACTTAAGGGAGGAGGTGAAGGGCAAGCAAAGGTGTTGTGAGAAGGAGAAGCAGTTTGCCAGTCAAAGGAACTGTCCTGTGACCCTGACAAAACACTTGCAGTTTAAGGAGCACATTGAGAAGGAGAATGGGATCATGAAAGCAAGTTTGAGAGAAAAGGAGGAGAATAAAAGAGAAGAAGTCTCCAAGTTTCAGAGTACTATACAGGAAGTAAAGAAACTAGACACCCTAAGATACAGGGAAACATCTGAGCTGCTCAGGTGGCATGGCAGACCACTTTAAAACCAGTTGGTTCTCTAGAGCTACTAGTCGTTAAGATTAAAGGAAGAAGCAAAAACAGTGGTAATAAGTGTGCAAATGATGACAGTGAACTTGTGAAAATAGCATACAGGCTCAAGCTTTCTGTCAGTTTACATGTAGATATTTGTACCCGGGAAAATTGCCCCAGGCCACTGCCTATAACTGTTTGAAAACCAGTGGGGCCTCAGCCTGACAATCCTTTGTAATGCGTGTAGGTAATTTCCAACAGGTAAATGCTGAAAAGCTGGAACCTATGGAAGAATTCATATATGAGGAACCTCAGATCATGAATTTAGGAAAGTGGACTCCACAGAGGTAAAGCCTGGAAAGTATGAGTATTGGTATCTGTTAGTAATACTGGACACTTTTTTCAGGCTGAGCTGAGGTGTATAATAATTCCTTGATTTGGCTTATCCTTAGATTTGGGGTCCAAGGGTGGCCTTGCTTTCATGGTCCAAATTCTCAATTATTAACTAACACCCTAGGAGTTATTTGGAAATTACAATCCAGTTATAGACCTTACAGTTTAAGGCACTAGAAAGAATGAATATGACCTTAAAGGAAACTAACTAAATTAAATACAGATACAGGCCATGGCTAGGTAAGCCTCTTTCACTTTGCCCTCCTTCAAGCAAGATGTAGCCTGTAGGTTAAAGGATTTAATCCTTTAGAAATACTTTAGTGTAGACCACCCCCTTTGGTTCCTAAACTTGGGAAGGCTATATTAACAGAAATGTCTAACTACAGTCTGCAGGCATTACAACATCTTCTTTTATGTACCTATCCTTTGGTAATCAAGGCCCACCGGCCACCTAAGAAAAACTCCACCTGAATGGGAGGGACCAAGATGGTGATGGAACAGCAGGGAAACAGCTCAGCTCTCTCCAACCAAGTACAGAATTTGGATTTCAATGCTCTGTTTCTCCAAGTGACTCACAAAAAAAGCAATTACTCAGAGAAATACAGGAAGTGAAAAAGAAAAGGGAAAAACCTACACAGACAGTAAAGTAGGAAGACCCTTCCCCCACCCCTTGTTGGTGATGGGGCTCCACACTAAGCACCTTAAGTGGTGGGGTTTCATGCCAGGCTGCTTAAGTGGCCAGGCTCTGGAATGTCTGTGGACCACACACTCACAAGCATCCCAAGGCTCTCAAAGACTCCCAAGAAGTGGTTCCAACCTACAGAATACAAGCAGAAATCTCAGAAGGCAGAGCCAGCACAAAACCTGGCTTGCATAATGGCCCAGCTGATCCTGGGGCAGGGGCAGCAGCTGGGGCACTGGCAACAGCTGGCAGCAGCAGCGGCATCAACAGCAGCAGCAAACAACCCGGACCTGTAGTGGGGTGCAGAGCTTCTCCATACTGGTTTTCATAAGCAGCCCAGCCCAGCCCACTGTGGCAAAGGTGGTGAACAAATCCACATAGGAGAGGAAGAAGATAAATTATTTTTTTCAGATGCCATTATTTTATAAATTAACGATCCCTAAAGCTCAGCCCCAAACACTTAGAGCTTATGAACCAATTTGTCAAAGTAGCAGGTTACAAAATTAACCCACAAAAATCAGTCACCTTTTGCACACCAACAATGTACAAGAAGAAATGGAAGTCAAGGAAACAATCCCATTCACAATAAAAAAGAATCTAGGAATTAAACTAATCAAAGATATAAAGGGTCTATTTCATGGAAAGTATAAAAGCCTAAAAATGAATCACAGAGTGTGAAGACTCAGGGTCTATGTTGAGGGGGCAGAATGATACAGGCTCCAGCCTCAGGATTTTCTGAGGACTGTGTTTGGGATTAGGAAAGCTCTTGGCATGCCGGGCTAGAGAAGGAAAGTGTCTCTCTCCCTATCTCAAAACACATGTCACAGACTCCTGGGAGCCCAGGAAGTAGTTCTTCTGCTTGCTTCAGCATAGATGAACAGCTAGTCAATCATTTTCCTGAGATTGGAGAAGTGGTTTGAGCTTGCTCTAAAATAGTTTATATAATTATATACCAAGACATTGTCTCATAGGTCAAGTAAAAATGAATCTGTTGAAATTTTTGTGTGAATGTCTTCTGACCAAATCTTGGCCAATATCATGCTTGCTTGACTTTAAATACCCACTAACAATAAAGCACAACATGCAGAAACTGTTAACCATGTAATAGAACACTTATTGGAAGCTTTTGCCATTATGGGAGTGCCTACCAAAATAAAGACTGATAATGGACCAGCATAAAAGTATCAAATTTAAAAGATTTTGTGAACTTTATGATGTGGTACATATTACAGGAATAAAATATAACCCCCAAGGACAAACTATTATTGAACGAGTTCATGGCACACTAAAACAACAAATTAAAAAATTAAAAAGGAGGGAAAGGTTGAATGAAGGTATGGATATTTTGTGGTTTTCCATGCAAAATCCTAAAATAATTTTACATCAAGCTCTTTTTGTTCTTAACTTTTTAAACTTACCACAAGGAGATATTTTAACTAGAGCTGAGTGCCATTTTGAACAAATACCAAAAAACCTTATTTAAATGCTCCCACATGGATTAAGATTACATTGAAAGCAGAATGTCAACTAGGAAAATTATCCGATAAGGGGCAAGGATAAGGTTTTGTGTCTACACAGGATGGCAAACAATACTGAGTTCCTGCTGGATGGATACAGACGCAGCCCAGTGAGGACAGCCCTGTATCCTGCAAGGAATCGGCCACCAGTTGAGGAAAAAGAAATCCCCACTGTGCACCTGGGGGCAGGTTAAAAAGTTGACTGGAGAAGGACAAATATGTTACAACGCACTGGTAAACCTGTCACCGCTGAGAACTTGCTCTTGGCCATGTGTGACCTGCTTACTGTAAACTCTGTCCATGCTAATGCTTATGTAAGTTACCGGGCCTTTTTTCCTTACTCTCCTTTATTGGAACCTGTTGTTTGGGGAGACATGAATATATCCGTCTATACTGTTCCTGCTGTTTTATCTCCTCCTTGGAATAATTTGACATTTTACAATAAGGATGATGATAGCTTTTTAAATATTACTTACTATTTTTGCCTGTTTGAATGGGGCCTCCTCCATGTTTTTTTATGAATTGGCAACATTGGGTTTTACCTGGGAAACACACTTCCAATTCTAAAACACAACTGCAGCGATAACTACTTAGTCCATTAATAGTAGCTGGGAAAGCGTCACATTTGATGGCGAGTTATCCTTACTTATGTGCCCTAATTTTACTTATATTAATTTAAAATATCAACCTTTTGTGTGGCAAGAGTGTAGAGGAACATTTGGAAAAATGTTCAATAATTTTATTAATTGGGGACCTTTCGGAGAGTTTATTAACACATGTTCAGAGTGGAATATTACCAGATGTGATTTATCAAATGTTACTAGGATGCTGGATGCCATTAATGGATCGCTTACTGAAGGTCGATTGACGGCCTTGGGAGATGGAGGCATTGCAGATGCTCGATGGGCTTTCATGGCTGAACCCACTGCTGTTCAGACTCATCTTTGGAAGGTCGCAGCGGCGTTGACACCCGTGATGCTATCAAATGGATAATTTTCGGGGACGGCGAACTCTGTGTCCACTTATAGTTTTACTTTGTACAAATCTTATAATGTAACTTCCTGTGTACCTCTGCCTTATGTATTTTTAGAGGGAAATTTTACATTTCCCCCTACTATTTCTTGTTTTAATTGTCGCCTGTATTCTTGTGTTAATTCCTCTCTTAATTTTAATGACTGTGATAGTACTATGATATTACAACAAAGAACTCATATTTGGCTACCTGTTAAATTAGGAAGAGAATGGTCCCAAAATCCTTTGGATAGTGTTGTTATTGAATTTTTTACCAAACTACTAAAACGTACAAAACGTATGATTGGAGCCATTATAGCTGTGATTTTAAGCT
The DNA here is from genome assembly GCF_024711535.1 of Dipodomys merriami. NCBI lineage: Eukaryota > Metazoa > Chordata > Mammalia > Rodentia > Heteromyidae > Dipodomys > Dipodomys merriami. The sequence goes on from NW_027206018.1 coordinate 831,620, forward strand.
TAATTGCTATTACCACTGTTGCTAAGGTGTCTGGAATTACCCTACACACTTCCTTACAAACAACACTTTGTAAAAGAATGGCACCGGGATTCATATAAATTGTGGGTCTCAGAGGTAAAAATTAATGCTCGATTAAAAACACAGATTAATATTCTTAAACAGACAGTGGGATGGTTAGGAAAAAAGTTATTGGTTGTGGAAAAACAGTTATTGTTAAAATGTGATTGGAATTCTACTACCTTTTTCATTACTAATGTAAAATATAATAAATCTATACATGATTGGAATGTAATACTGCAGTATTTACCTGGAAATTCTACTGCTGCTCAATTGATTGCTCAATTACAATTTAATGTACATGATATTTTTGATAAACAATTTGCAAATGATGGTGCTTCTAATATTGCTGATACATTTATTAAACAGTTGGAAGGGTTAGATCTGAAAAGAATACTACAACGCATTTCACATAAAGCTAGTGGTTTGGGAATTATGATTGTTATTATTCTGTTTGCACTTGTGTGGTTATATTTGATTTTTATGAAACCAATGCAAGCATGTGGAAAGCTTTTTTCCTTGTGGAAAGCTTTTTTCCTTGTGGAAAGCTTTACTTTTAAAACAAAAGAAAAAAGAAGGAAATTGTGAAGACTCAGGGTCTATGTTGAGGGGGCAGAATGTTACAGGCTCCAGCCTCAGGATTATCTGAGGACTGTGTTTGGGATTAGGAAAGCTCTAGGCATGCCAGGCTAGAGAGGGAAAATGTTCGCTCTCCCTATCTCAAAACACATGTCACAGACTCCTGGGAGCCGAGGAAGTAGCTCTTCTGCTTGCTTAAGCATAGATGAACAGTTGGTCAAGCATTTTCCTGAGATTGGAGAAGTGGTTTGAGCTTGCTCTAAAATAGTTTATATAATTATATACCAAGACATTGTCTCATAGGACAAGTAAAAATGTATCTGTTGAATTTTTGTGTGAATATCTTCTGACCAAATCTTGGCCAAGATCATGCTTCCTTGTCTTTAAATACTCACTAACAATAAAGCACAGCATGCAGTTGCAATTGTTGTATGCGCTCTGCATCCTCTGTGTCCTGGTGATTTTGTGACCCTTACCTAGGGACCCCAAGGCAATAGACGTTGACAATAAAGGATACCAGGAAATTGAAAGATTTCCCATATTCATGGATAGGCAGAATTAATATGGTGAAAATGGCCATACTGCCAATTAATAAACACATTCAATGCTATTTCCATTAAAATTCCAGTGACCTACTTTTCTGAAATAGAGAAAATATTCAAAAAATTCATATGGAACAACAAAAGACCTAGCATAGCCAAAACAATTTTAGGCAAAAGAAAGAATGCAGGAGGGATCATGAAACAGGACTTCAAGCTATACTACTTGAGCCATAATAAAAAAGACGGGTAAACAAAGGAGGAGGCTGCAATGCTTGGTAAGAAATGTACGCATTTTCCTGTCCACGTAATTGTAACTCCTCTGTACAATATGTTCACAAATAAAATAAAATTAAATTTAAAAAAAGACAGCTTGGTACTGGCACACAAAGAAACCCAAAAATAAATGAGACAGGTTATAGGACCCAGAAATATAGCCGCATATGGACAGTCAGTTGATATTTGACAAAGGAGCCAAAGATATACAGTGAAAGAAGCACCACCTCTTCAACTACTGGTGTTGGGAAAACTGGCCACATGCAGAAAACTAAAAGTGGATCCTAGCCTATCACAGTGCACTCACATCAACTCAAAATAGATTACAGACCTTAACATCAAGCCTGAAACTCTGAAAGTACTGCAGGACTGAGTATGAAAGACACTTTAAACTTAGGCATAGACAGGAACTTCCAGAAGAGATGCCCAGGGTCACAACAATTTTGAGAATGACTCAATATGACTACCTTAAAATAAAAAGGTTCTGCACAAATAAAAATAGTAACCAAACTAGAAAGAAAGTCAAATAATTGGGAAAAATATTAACCAGCAATATATAAGACTAGGGTCTAATAGCCATTATATATTGTGAACTCAAGAAACTAACTCTTCACAAATCTAACACACCAATCTTTTTTTTAAATTTAATTTTATTTTATTTGAGAACATACTGTACAGAGGGGTTACAATTACATGGGCAGGATAATGCATACATTTCTTACCGAGCATTGCAGCCTCCTCCTTTGTTTATGCTTCACCTCGCTTCCCAGCCTCCCCCCTCTCCCCCACCCAATCATACCCCCATCGCCCCCCACGCCGACATTGTAAAGCTTGCTTTGACATGACATTTTGTAATTCTCTTTGTTGCAACAGGTCCACCTGAATCCTTAAACGACTTGTTTGTCCCCATCTCCTCCACATGTTATACTGACATCAAATAAAGTGAAAGCGGAGGTTACACTGTGGGGGAGGGACATACAAAGCAACAAAGAAATAATCTTATAAATGCGTTAGAAAAACATGCATGAAAGAAACGAAAACATTAAAATAAATATTTAAGGGTTCGTTTTCCTAACATCACATTATCTGACCTTTTCCGCTTGACTCATACCTATACTAGATTTTGCAAATAAGGGAAACCATGGGACCTATGTTTCTTTGGGCCTGGCTTACTTCACTTAATATAATTTTTTCCATTTCCTAACAAATGGGGAAATGTCATTCTTTCTGATGGAGGCATAGAATTCCATTGTGTATATATACCACATTTTCTTGATCCATTCATCTACTGAGGGGCTTCTGGGTTGGTTCCATATCTTAGCTATGGTAAATAATGCTGCAATAAACATAGTTGTGCTGGTAGCTTTAGTGTGGTCTTGTTTGTATACATTTGGGTAAATGCCCAAAAGTGCGATTGCTGGATCATAGGGGATATCTATGTGAAGTCTTTTGAGGAACCTCCATACTGCTTTCCAAAGTGGTTGAACAAGTTTACATTCCCAACAACAATGAAGTAAGGTTCCTTTCTGTCCACATCCCCTCCAGCATCTGTTGTTGTTAGAGTTCTTGATTTTTGCTGTTCTAACTGGAGTGAGGTGATATCTCAATGTTGTTTTGATTTGCATTTCTTTTATGGCTAGGGATGTTGAACATTTCTTTATGTGTCTATTGGCCATCCTTCTTTCTTCTTCAGAGAAGCTTCTCTTTAAGTCTTTCGCCCACTTATTTATTGGGCAGTTATTTCTTTGAGGATTTGTTGTTGGGTGGTTTAATTTTTTGAGTTCCAAGTATATTTTAGATATGAGACCCTTGGCCATTGTATGGCTAGTAAAGATCTTCTCCCAATCGGTGGGCTTTCTATTGATCTTGCTAGCTATGTCTTTTGCCCTGCAGAAGCTCTGCAAACTTATGCAATCCCATTTGTCCAACCTTTCTTTGATTTGTTGTGTTTCCGGGTCTCTATTCAGAAAATTTCGGCCTGAGCCAAGGAGACCTAGGGTTTCTCCTATTCCATCCTTTAATGTTTTCAGAGTGTCTGCTTTGAGTTCAAGGTCTTTGATCCATTTGGAGTTGATTCTGGTGCAGGGTGATATATAAGGATCTAGCTTTAGTTTTCTACATGTAGTTAACCAATTTTGCCAGCACCATTTACTGAAGAGGCTGTCTTTCTTCCATTCTATTGATTTAGATTCCTTATCAAAGATTAGATGGCTATAGGTCTGTAGGTTCATTTCTGGGTTTTCAATTCTATTCCATTGGTCCTGAGGTCTGTTCTTATGCCAATACCAAGCTGTTTTGATTACTATGGCTTTATAGTAGAGTTTGAAATTTGGTAATGATATTCCTCCAGCAGTGTTTTTTCCGTTGAGAAGTGTTTTTGCTATTTGGGGTCTTTTATTGTTCCATATGAATTTTTGGATTACATCTCCTATTTCCTTGAAGAATGAGGGTGGAATTTTGATAGGTATTGCGTTGAATTTGTAGATAGCCTTGGGAAGTATTGCCATTGTTACGATGTTAATCTTTCCATTCCAGGAGCATGGGAGGTTTTGCCATTTTTTAAGTTCTGTGTTGATTTCCTTTTTCAAGATTTTAAAGTTTTCATCATAGAGGTCCTTCACTTCTTTAGTTAAGTTAATTCCTAGGTATTTTATTTTTTGTGGGGCTATTACAAATGGAGTTGCTTTCCTAATTTCAGCCACACTTTTCTCATTGTTGGCATACAGAAAATCCATTGATTTTTGGGTGTTTATTTTATAACCTGCTACTTTGCCAAAGTTTTGAATCAGCTTGAGTAATTTGGGCGTGGAGTCTATGGGATTCTTTAAATACAATATCATTTCATCTGCAAAATGGGAGAGTTTTATTTCTTCTTTCCCTATTTGGATCCCCTTTATGTCTGCATCTTGTCTTATTGCTGTAGCTAGGCATTCTAATACTAGATTGAAGAGAAGTGGAGAGAGTGGGCATCCTTGTCTTGTTCCTGAGTTAAGAGGAAATGGCTTTAGTTTTTCACCATTGAGTATAATGCTGGCTGTAGGTTTGTCATATCCAGCCTTTATTGTATTGAGGAATGTTCCATGGATACCTAATTTTTCCAAAACCTTCATCATAAAGGGGTGTTGGAGCTTGTCGAATGCTTTTTCTGCGTCTATTGAGATAACCATGTGGTTCTTGTTCTTGCTCCTATTGATGTGATGAATAATATTAATTGATTTGCGTATATTGAACCAGCTTTTCATCTCTGAAATGAATCCTGTTTGATCGTGGTGTATGATTTTTTGGATGAATTGTTGAAATCGATTTTCCAAAATTTTGTTGAGAAGTTTTGCATCAATGTTCATCAAAGAAATGGGTCTATAGTTCTCTTTCTTTGATGAGTTCCTGCCTGGTTTGGGATGAGGGTTATGATGGCTTCATAGAATGTGTTCTGTAGTGAGCTTTCTCTTTCAATTTCATTGAAGAGTCGGAGGAGTATTGGTGTGAGCTCTGCTTTGAAGGCCTTGTAAAATTCCGCTGTAAAACCATCTGGTCCTGGACTTTTCTTAGCTGGGAGGTCTCTTATTGCTGTTTCTATTTCAATGCTTGATATGGGCCTGTTAAGATAGTTTAACTCATCTTGGTTTAGTTTTGGCATGTCAATATTTGCTAGGAAGAGGTCCATTTCTGTCAATTTGTCGAACTTATTAGCATAAAGTTTTGAGTAGTATTCCCTTATAATGTTCTGAATCTTGGTTGTTTCCGTGGTGATGTTTCCATTCTCATCTCTGAGTTTATTAATTTGGGTGTGTTCTCTTCTTTTTCTGATAAGGTTTGCTAAGGGTCTGTCAATTTTGTTAAGTTTTTCAAAGAACCAACTCTTTGTTTTGTTGATTCTTTCTATAGTTTTTTTTGGATTCTAATTCATTTAATTCTGATTTAATTTTGATTATTTCTTTCCGTCTACTGGATTGGGGTTTATCTTGCTGCTCTTTTTCAAGGAGGTTTAGATGTGTCATTAAATTGCTAGTTTCAGATCTCTCCAATTTGTTGATGTTGGAGCTCAGAGCTATAAACTTGCTTCTCAGTACTGCCTTTGCAGTCCCAGAGGAGCTGGTAATTTGTGTGTTCATTTTTGTTGAATAGCATGAACATTTGAATTTCCTTTCTAATCTCTTCCATGATCCACTCTTGATTCAGCAGTGTGTTGTTTAGCCTCCATGTGATACCGGACTTTCTTTGGTGGCTTTTGGTGTTGAGTTCTAATTTTATTCCCTTGTGGTCAGAGAGAATGCAGGGTATACCTTCAATGTTTCTGAATTTAGACAAGTTTGCTTTGTGGCCTAGAATGTGGTCCATTTTAGAAAATGTTCCATGTGCTGCTGAGAAAAACGTGTATTCTGATGCTGCTGGTTGAAATGTTCGGTAAATGTCTGTTAAGTCTAGTTGATCTATGCAGCTGTGTAGATCTGCGGTTTCTTTGTTGAGTTTTTGCCGAGTTTATCTGTCTAGTGGGGAGAGTGGTGTGTTAAAATCCCCGACAATTAACGTCTTTGGATCTATATGGGATTTGATGGAAAGTAGTCTTTCTTTGATAAATTTGGGTGCTCCATTGTTTGGCGAATAGATATTTAGAATTGTAATATCCTCCTGAAGGAGAGATCCTTTAATTAGTATGTAGCGACCTTCTTTATCTCTTCTCACAATTTTTAATTTGAAGTCTATTTTATCTGATATTAGGATTGCAACTCGTGCCTGTTTATGAGGGGCGTTTGCTTGGTAGCTTTTGTTCCAGCCTTTAACATTGAAAATGTGTTTGTTTTTACGGGCAAGATGTGGCTCCTGCAGGCAGCAGATAGAAGGGTCTTGTTTTTTAATCCAACTAGACAGTCTATGTCGCTTAATTGGAGAGTTCAGTCCGTTCACGTTAAGAGATAGGATTGAGAGGTATTTGGGAGTTCCTGCCATGTTATCTACCTTCTTGGGGGCTGCGAAAACTGGGTTCTTCCTATGGTTCTTGGATTCTCAGTTTGGGTGCAGTTTGTTGGCCTTTATTGTGGTCTTGTTGGTTTTCTATGTGTAGGACATCTTTAAGAATCTTTTGTAGGGCTGGTTTGGTGGAGATGTATTGTTTCAATTTTTCTTTGCTGTGGAAGCCTTTTATTTGGCCTTCAGTTATGAAGGAGAGTTTAGCTTGGTACAGTATTCTTGGTTGATAGTTGTTTGTTTTTAGGGCATGGCATACATCATTCCAGGCTCTTCTTGCTTTGATTGTCTCTGCTGAGAAATCTGAGGTGATTCTAATTGGTTTCCCTTTATAGGTGATTACCCTTTTCTCCCTGACAGCTTTAAGGTTCTTTTCCTTGTTCTGAGTTGATCCTGTGCTAACACACCAATCTTGAAATGGTCAAGAGAGCTAAAGAGAGACTTCTCAGAAGAAGAGATAAAAAAACAGCACAGAACCACCTGAGGAAATGTTCATAATCCCTGGCTCTAAAGGAAATGCAAATAAGAACAACTCTTAGATAACACTTTACTCCATTCAGAATGGCCCACATCCTAATTTCAGCCAATGACAAATGCTGGAAGGGAATCAAAGGAAGAGAAACATTACTGCATTGCTGGCGGTAATGTATATTAATATAACCACTTTGTAAAGCATTCTGTAGGTACCTCAGAAAGCTACATATTGACCTCTCCTATGAACTGGCCATACCACTTGCAGGCACCTACTCTGAACAACAGGAACCAGTATAAAAAAACACACATGTCAATGATTATTGCAGCACTGTTCACAGTAGCCAAGATATTCAAACAACCCAGATGAGCCACTACTGATAAGTGGATCCAAAAATAGTGGTACCTATATAAAATGGAATACTATGCAGCCTTTAGAAAGACAAAATAATGGCATTTTCAGGGAAATGAATGGAACTAGACCAAATTATTTCAGTGAGGTAAGCCAAGAATAACAAAACAAACGGCACAGGGTCTACCTGATATGTGGATTCTAAAGCCAAAATGCAAGAAGGTATGACAAAGTAAACAGGACTTGAGAAACAAAGGACAGCCACTCATTTTGTTGTATCACCATTAATGATTCCATGTTCTTGACCATGTACATAGTATTAATATGCACGCAATGGAGAGAAGCCAGGAGGAGGAACACAATAAGTGGAAAATGGAACAACATACAACAAAGTGGCCCATCAGCTGCACTGGACATAGAAGAAAAATAACTAAGCAACCCAAACACAGTGATGGGAAGGGAGGGATGATTGGGAAAGTGGTAAAGAGGGAATAGCCTACACTAAGCAAAAGCAAAAAAAATGTAAACATCATCTGAGGTGGGAAAAATAATTTCAATTGTCAAAGTTCATAGAATTAACAAACTTTAGACCATGATAACAATAATTTGCCTTGTCAAGGTTAAAATGTGTTTGTGGCTTTAACTAAGTATCACAATTCCACAGAACTCTGAAATATATGTAATCACCTATCTCAATTTTTACAAAATGTGTGAGAAGGGAAGGTTTATGAGGGATGAGTGACAATGTTGTCAGACACCTTGTATTCATATACTGTTTTGTAGAATGGAAACTTCTTTGTACAACTACTTAAAGATAATAATAAAAAGCGTTTAAAAATAAATAACTATTAGGATGACGATAAAAAAGTTCAAATATACAATAAGAAATTAAATCCACTTGGAAGGAAAATTTCTTTGGGGAGAGTAATGCAGTTTATTCTATAGCAAGTATCACTTCAGCATTAAATTCAAAAGCTAGACCTCAAGTAAATGAAATAAATTAAGAAATTGAGTTTAAAAAGGGAAAAAAGAAACTCCTCCCACTCTTCCTTACCTGGACAGCTGGTGAGGGTAAAATGGATCATGCTCCTGAATTGAAACCGAAATAGCAAAGACCTTACGTAGTCATGCTAACTTCACTGTTGCTTATTATATTAGTACGAAAACAGCATTAGATCCATCAGTCTCTAGTGAAATAGGCAGCCGACCCATATATAGAGAAGGCTACAAGATGGACTGTGCAGACACTCAAAGGATCCCTTAAGGATAAGACTTACTAAGTATTAATTAGTAATAACTAGTGTGTTTCTATAATTTACTTGTTTACAATAAAATTTACATTTTAAGCCTGTTCATTGAGTGGAGATATGGGAATTTTTAGCACTTGGTAGGAAGGAATAAAGGATTTGATTGGACATGAAAACCAGTGGGGGATGTATAAAGCAGCAAAGCCCTAATAATCAGCATGACCCACTAATCAATGTGGCCCCATGTCCTGGCCCACAGGAGTGCATGAGTCATGCCACCAAACGGGACAGGGTATGATGCTGGAGGGGGTAGTATGTCATCCTCAAATGAGCTGTGAAGAAGTTATTGAGGAATGCGCAGTTCATGAAGTGATGGTTGAAAACTGTTAGGCAGGAGACCCACTGGAGTGATAGAGGGCTTCAACCTATATATAGGCTGCATGGTCAGAGCAATGGAATTGGAGAAAATCAAGTGAAGACATGGAAGGAAGGAAGTGGTGAGATAGCAGGAGGGGAAAGACTTAGGAGAAGAGGAAGTTGAGGGAGTGCAGGAGGGGAAGGATGCCAATTGGCCACCAGGCCAGAGAATTGTAGGCCTGTGGATAGTGGAGAGGCCTAAAGAGAAGAAGGAAATGATGGAAGGGAAAAAGGGAAATGAAGGATACGTCTATAAAAAAGGAAGGAGTAAGAAAAAAACGAAAAAAGCCTTACCTATTGAAGTATGGAGTTTCAGAGATGATAATTTGGGTGGGTTGGTGGATTGCAGACTAACTATGTGCAGGGCTGCCCATTGGAGGTCTGAGATTTGGTGGTTGGGGCTGGCTTGTCACTGAGTGTACAGTCCAGGACAAGGTAAATGCAGGCCCATTGCTAGCGTAAATAAAGTTATCCTCAATGTGCCTCACTAGATTGTCTTGTACTTTATGTAACATAAGTATACGAGTTTACAAGTTAATAGTGTGAAAGGGCACGAATTTCGTAAAATGTTATGTGGGCATAATAGGTTTGCAAAATCCAATGGGACAGTGATATCACAATGGCAATATGATGTCACAATATAAAGTCATAATAAAATTTTGATGTCATAATTAGTTGATGCCATAATGGTGATGAGGTCACAATAGGTTTATGATGTTACAATGGATTGATGATGTCAAAATGGCATGCTAGGCTTTAATTTTCCTTAACTCCAAATGAGAATATAAATTCACAATGGGATTGTGAGATCTACGAAGTCATGCATTGGCCTAAACGTTATGAACTCCCAACAATTATGTAATGTCACAATGTGACATGATGTTCATGATATCTGACAGAGTGATGACATAATTTTCATGATATCAGAGTGCATTTCTAATATCACATGTCATACCTGAAATAAGTAAAAAAAAACAGATTATGAGATCAAAAATGGCCTATGTATCAATAGGGCATAATGTCCAAGTTATGAGGAGAGGACCAGTTAATGATGTCACACTGGTGATTCTGCCTCGAAGGGTTTGTAATATTACAATGGTATAACTGATCTCAATTGTTAGACCACAATGATTATATGGGTAAACAACTGAACTTTTTTGTCACAAATGCCATATGCTGTTTCAAAGGTGCTAAAAGGTCATAACTGATTAAAACGTCACAATGTGATGGTGATGTCACAATGGCAATGTGATGATGCAATAGATTTGTGATATTACCCTGGTCATGAGGTCACCCATGGAATAGTGATGTCATTATGAGTTTGTAATATTACAATCACATGTCTGATTTCAATTGCTACTAGATTACAATGAGGATAAGAATTCCAGGAAGGAGCTAGAGGTCCTAAAACCCATGAATTTTCTAACATGTGATGTCATAAAAGGTTTGTGAAAACAGAATGGTAGAGTAATATCACAATGTCAATATGATGTCACAATATCATGTCATAATAAAGTGTTAAGGGAGTTCTGAGGAAGATGGAGGAGAAGCTGGAGGCTAAACAATCTCTCTCATAGAAAGCAGTTTTAGTGTTCCAGTGAACAGGCCTAGGTAGAGAATCACACCAAATGTGCCATCACAGTACAGAGAGTGTGGCCAGAGAGGGAAAATCCAGGCAAGGAGACAGATCTGAGCACTTGCTAGTAGCCGTGCCTGGAGTGGCTGCAGCGGCAGCACTGGCGGCAATAGCCATCATCCCTATAACAGAGAGATCCCAGGACAAAGGTGCCAGACACAGCGGAGGAGTGGATTCTACTCAATACCACTAAGGACTGAGAAGGAGCAGATACCTTCATGCTTCAGATTGCAGACCAGAGAGGGCCCAGGAACCAAGATTCTGACATGAGTAGAACTCTGAAATCCTCACTCCCTCTCAGGGAGCAGAGGTGGGAATGCCAGCCCCCTCCCCTACCACCACTGGAGATGTCCATCATGGATACTGACAAAGGCCTTGCTGAGCAGCTCGCTCCAATTCAGGCCTTGGAAGAAAACAAGAGTCATTTTGCAAATCACAGGAATTAGAAGTGACCTGCCAGGCTCAGTTCCACCCAGGGGAAAGTCACCCCGCCCAGGCAGAGAGAGCTCTGCCCTCAGAGAAGCGACTTTCTTCACCCTGTAAACAGAGCCAGAAGCCTAGACAAACAATTGAAATTCAGTAAACATAAATTCTGAGAATGGTTCAAAGCTGGACTCTGTGTCTCAAGAGCTAGCCCCTCAGAGAAAAGCTACTGTTTGATGAAAGGTCTCAACCCTACCCAGAACCTAGACTCATCACAGCATCTCCAAACTAGAGGAAATTCCCACTTCCCTCTTTTGGAATATTCAAAGCAGATCTCACTCCCATTGAACTAACCTGGGAGGAGGATCACGACATCCTGCCTAACAAAGAGCATTTTCTGCCTGCCCAAACAAACTGACTTAAGAAACCAATCAAGCCATAGGAAAACCAAACACCACAAACAGACCAGAGACTCGACCAAGAGACTGGTATGGACACAGGGGCGATACAGTTTTTTTCCATTCCCCGCCCCCCAAAAAAACTCAAAAAAACAAAGAACTCTTTTATGATTTTTTTTAATTTTAATTTTTTAAAGTGTTTTCTGTGAATATTTTTTTCTTATAATTTTTATTTTTGGTGTATGTGCGTGTGTGTGTTTAATATCTTTTGAACTTTTGGTCTTTTTATTGTTTTCATATTTTCTCTTTCTTTTTTGCATGCCTTAATTGCTGTTCAGCTCATCCCCAGATATATACCTGTTGTCAATTATTATACCTTATCCCCCATTTCATACGTAATTAATCCAGAAATTTATTACTCAATTCACAACCTCTTAGGCTTAAATTCTTTATGAGCAGTCTTATCTCTTTATACCTACATAATTTTCTGGCAACCAATTTATTATTTTTTATTTTTTAGTTTTTCATATCAACTTGCTGTCCTCCCTTCTTCTCATCCTATTCTTTTCTTCTCTCAATATCATTTCTTGAAACTTACATAAATTGTAAGTGTTTTACTTCTTAAATTTAAATTTTAGTTTTTCCATTTTTTCTTTAAAATATTTCTCCAATCATTCTGCCCAATCCATTTCCCTCTCAGAGATTAGGACTTGGTTATATTAACTCTCCTTTAATCTGTCCACATCCATCTAGTCCTATTTTCCCCCACATTTCTACCTAAAGCTAATAATTTCTGGTTTGCCAAATCCTTCTTTGCTGTTTGTAACTTATTAATCCATGGTTGTTTGATGTTGAATAGATTGTATCTGTTGAACTATATTGTATTTGAAGCCATTTTGATTGTGCAACTACAGGACTCTGGTTGATGCTTGCCTTAAAATAGTATTCTAGCACAAAATTAGTGTTATTTTCATACCAAATTGGCAGAATAAGCTGGAAGAACACAAGAAAAATGGCAAGTCCACGTGTCCGAACTCCCATTCATGATAACCAGGTGACAGAATAGTTAATGAATAATCCAGAGGAGAGTTATCAAAAGTTCTACAAAAACTGCTGGTAAACATGGTGAATGAAATGATTGAAAACTTGCTAAGGACTCAATGTGAGTATGATAGGGAGCGAGAGGAGGCAAACAAAAATTAATACATAATCTTGTGAGCATTAGGAAGCTACTTAAAGATTAAAACAGGAATTGCATAAGCAGGCTGAGAACAGTCAAAGAGAAATACAGGGATAACATTAGAAGTCTGAAAACAATTATGGAGAATTATAGGAATTGTGTAAATGTGAGGAAACTTATCAAAGTATAATACAGGAATTGAGAGAGTGGGATGAGAATAGATGAAGATCAATACATGCATTCATGGAATCTATAAACAGACAGCTGAAACAGTTCAGAGAGACCACAAAAGGAATGATGAATGGAGCCCAACAGAAGGAATTGGAGTCCAAGGAAATCATCACCAATCAACTAAGTGATTTGAGAATAAACACTGAACACCAAACTAAGGAATTAAAGTTGAAACAATATGTAAAACAAGTCTCCAACAAAGAATTTGGAGCCATCAAAGCTGACCAATTAGAAGGAAGAGAAATAAAAAAACAAAGTAGAAAGACTTGACAGTAAGTTAGACCATGCAGAAGATCGAATCTTGGGGATTGAAGACAGCCTGGATATTGTAGAGAAAGAACATACAATTATCCAAGACAAATCCTAGAAATATGATCTTTTCAATATTTGGAAGACACCATCAGAAGGCAAATGTAAGGATACTGGGTATAAAGGATCACCTAGAGACAGAAGTTAATGGTCTAGGAAATTTACTTAACAGAATCCTAGCAGAGAACTTCCCAAACAGGCAAAGAAAGGCCTATTCAGATACAAGAAGATATTAGAACCCCCTATAGACCAGCCCAGAACAGAACATCCCACCATCACATTGTAATCTGCACAGGATCAATTCAGACCAAGGAAAGGATCCTTAAAGCTGTCAAGGAGAACAGATCAATCGCCTCTAAAGGAAAAACAAGTAGAATAACCTCAGATTTCTCAGCAGAGATGAATAAAGCAAGAGCCTGGCATCATGTATGCCATGCCGTAAAGATAAATAAGTATCAGCCAAGAATACTGATCCCAGCTAAACCCTCCTTCATAACCGAAGGTCAAATAAAAACAGTCCATTGCAAAGAAAAATTGAAGCAAGATATCTCCACCAAACCAGCTGTACAAAAGATACTTAAAGATGTCCTACACATAGAAAACCAACAAGACCACAGTAAAGCGCGAGAAACTGCATTCAAGGAAATAAAATTACAACTCAACACCAAAAGCTACAAATGAAGTCCTGTACACATATAGGTTGAACAACAAACTGTTGAATCACCAATGGATCATGGAAGAGATTAGAAAGGAAATACAAATGTTCATGATATTCAACAAAAATGAACACACAAATTACAAGCTCCTCTGGGACACAGAATAGGCAGTACAGAGAAGCAAATTTATAGCTGTGAGTTCCTATATCAATAAATTAGAGAGATCTGAAACCAACAATTTAATAAGACATCTGAACCTCCTTAAAAAGAGCAGCAAGATAAACCCCAATCCAAGAAATGGAAAGAAATAATTAAAATTAAATCAGAATGAAATGAATTAGAATCCAAAAACACCATATAAAGAATCAACAAAACAAATAATTGGTTCTTCGAAAAATTTAACAATATTGATAGACCCTTAGCAATTCTTACCAGACAAAGAAGACAAGAGACCCAGATAAGCTCAAAGATGAGAATGGAAACATCACCACAGAAACAACCAATATTCAGAACAGTATAAGGGAATACTTCTCAAACCATTATGCTAATAAGTTTGAGAACCTGGCAGAAATGGACATTTTCCTAGCTAATATTGACTTGCAGAAACTCAACCAAGATAAGATAAATCAAGTAACATGACCATATCAAGCATAGAATAGAAAGAGCAATAACAAACTTCCCATCTAAGATAAGCCCAGGACCAGATGGATTTACATAGGTATTCTACAAGGCCTTCAAAGCAGAGCTCACACCAATTCTCCAAAAACTCTTCAATGAAATTGACAGAGAAAGTTCAATACAGAATTCTTTCTATGAAGCCATCATAATCTTCATCCCAAAGCCAGGCAGGGACTCATCAAAGAAAGAGAACTATAAACCCATTTTTTGATGAACATTGATGTAAAACACCTTAACAAAATTTTGTCCAATCGACTTCAATATTTCATCCAAAAAATCATACACAACGATCAATCAGTATTTACTTCAGTGATGCAAAGCTGGTTAAATATATGCAAATCAATTAATGTAACTCACTACATCAACAAGAGCAAGGATAAGAACCACATGGTTATCTCAATAGATGCAGAAAAAGCATTAGACAAGATCCAACACCCGTTTATAAAGAAGGCTCTGGAAAAACTATGAATCCAGAGAACATTCCTCAATACAATAAAGGCTGTATAGGACAAACCTACAGCCAGCATTATACTTAATGATGAAAAACTAAATCCATTTTCTCTTAACTCAGGAAGGAGACAAGGATGTCCACTCTGTCCACTTCTTATCAATCTAGTATTATAATGACTATCTACAGCAATAAGATGCTAATAAAAATGGGATCCAAATAGGGAAAGATGAAGTAAAATTCTCCCTCTTCGAGATGACATGGTCCTGCATTTAAAGAATCCCACGGAACCACTCAGAAATTACTCGTGCTGATTCAAAACTTTGGCAAAGTAGCAGGGTATAAAATTAACTCTCAGAAATCAATGACTTTTCTGTATGCCAACAATGAGAATAGCGTGGCTGAAATTAGGAAAGCAACTCCATTCATAATACCCAACAAAAATAAAATACCTAGGAATTAACTTAATCAAAGAAGTGAAGGACCTTTTTGACGAAAACCTTAAAAACCTGAAAAAGGAAATCAAAACAGAACTTAGAAAGTGGCAAAAACACCCATGCTCCTGGATTAGAAGGATCAACATCATGAAAATGGTAATACTTCCCAAGGCTATCTACCAATTAATGTGATACCTCTCCATATTCCAACCTCATTCTTCAAGGAAATAGAACAGGCAATCCAAAAATCCATATGGAACAATAAAGGAACCCGAATAGCAAAAGCAATCCTCAACAGAAACAACAGTGCTGAAGGAATATCAAAACCAAATTTCAAACTGTACTACAAAACCATAGTAATCAAAACAGCTTGGCACTTGCACAAAAACAGACCTCAGTACCAATGGAATAGAATTGAAAACCCAGAAAATGAACACACATACCTATAGCCACCTAATATTCGAGAAGGGAGCTAAAAAATAGAATGGAAGAAAGACAGCCTCTTCAGTAAATAATGTTTGCAAAGTTGGTTAATCATTTGTAGAAAACTAAAGCTAGATCCTTATATATATCACCCTGCATCAGAATCAATTTCAAATGGATCAAAGACCTCGGAGTCAAAGCAGACACACTAAAAACATTACAGGACAAAATA
The DNA here is from genome assembly GCF_024711535.1 of Dipodomys merriami. NCBI lineage: Eukaryota > Metazoa > Chordata > Mammalia > Rodentia > Heteromyidae > Dipodomys > Dipodomys merriami. The sequence continues at coordinate 847,574 of NW_027206018.1, forward strand.
GGAGATACTCTAGGTATCCTTGGAACAGTACTAAATTTTCTTAATAGAGACCCATGAACACAACAAATCAAAGAAAGTTTGGAGAAATGGGATTGCATGAATTGCAGAGCTTCTGCATGGCAAAGGACAAAGCTCACAAGATCAATAGAAATCCCACGTATTAGGAGAAGATCTTCACTAGCCATAAAAGGGACAAGGGTCTCATATCTAAAATATACATGGAACTCAAAAAATTAAATCCCCCAACAACAAATCCTCAAAGAAAATACTGCCCAATAAATAAGTGGGCTAAAGACTTACAGAGAATCTTCGCCGAACAGGAAAGTAGGATCGCCAATAGACACATGAAGAAATGCTCAACCTCCCTAGCCATAAAAGAAATGCAAATCTAAACAACACTGAAATATAACATCACTCCAGTTAGAATGGCTATAATCAAGAACTCTAATAACACCAGATGCTGGATGGGATGTTCGTGAGATTGTAAACTTGTTCAACCACTTTGGAAAGTAGTATGGAGTTTCCTCAAAAGACTCCACATAGAGCTCCTTGATGACCCAGCAATCCCAGTTTTGGGCATTTACCCAAGCAATCAAAAACAAGAACATACTAAAGCTACCAGCACAACTCTGTTCATTGCAGCATTATTTACCATAGCTAAGATATGGAACCAACCCCGATGCCCCTCAGTAGATGAATGGATCAAGAAAATATGGTATATATAAACAATGAAATTCTATGCCTCCATCAGAAAGAATGAAATTGCCACATTTGTTAGGAAATGGAAAGACTTGGAAAAAATTAAATTAAATGAAGTAAGCCAGGCACAAAGAAATTTAGATCCCATAGTTTCCCTTATTTGCAATAACTAATTTATGTCTGAGACAAGCAGAAACGGTCACATACGTTGATGTTAGGCGAAATGAACCCCATGGTAAGTACTCAAATTGTTTTTCTTTCTTGCTATGGTTTCTAGCATACCTAAAAGATGATTTCTCTGTTGCTTTGAATGTTCCTACTCCACGGTATACCCCATGTTTTCAGTATATTTGACGTTGGTATAATTTGGGGAGGGGAAGGGAAAAACCAATTGGGATACAGGATGACCCATTGCAACAATGACATGTACAAGTCGTTATGTTGATAACCAATCCTTATAACTTTGGTGTGGAGTGGGGGTGGGGTGCAGAGGGGAAGATGGGAATGGATGGGAAGGGGAAACAAAGGAGGAGGCAACGATGATTGACAAGAAATGTACTCATTACAGTAATCATATAATTGTCAACCCTCTGTATGTATTTTTACAATAAAAATCATGAAATAATAAAGTAAAAATACATGTCAATTTTTTGTCGGTCATGGGGCTTGAACTCCGAGCCTTGGCACTGTCCCTCAGCTCTTCAGCTAAAGGATACCACTATACCACTTGAGCCACAGTGCCATTTCTAGTTTTCAAGAGTTATATTGGAGATAAGAGTCTCACAGACTTTTCTGCACAGGCTTTGAACCACTATCCTCAGATCTCAGACTTTTGGATAGCTAGGAATATAGGCATGAGTCAACAAAGCCCAGATCGAAGACAATTTTAAAAAAGCAAGCTTATTGATACTTCTGGCTTTTTCCAAGAAACAGTCTTACTTTTTCAGCATTAGTTTAGATGTAACTGTGAGTTTTTTAATAGAATCAAATATAAGTTTCATTATTACTAAGTATCTTACAAAAATCCAATGTAATTGACTTTCCACAAAGTCAATTATCACATACTATATTACTCACTATTATTGTTAGAGTCTATATTACATATAATGTGAAGTGACCCATTTCATATGAATTAGTAGATGCTATTTTAGCATTATAAATTCACATCTGTGATTTTAAACGAAGGAAAGAATATTTTAAAGTTAAAATGACATATGAATGTGTAGTGTGTCCCAACTGAAACAAAAATTCTGAGTTCATACAGACAAAATTATTTTCTTTCCACTAAAGATTTTGAAGTAATACTATTAGAAATAGTGAGGCAAAAGGAGGAAAAATTAAAATCATGTCAAACATTGTGTCTGTTATTCTGCTAACCCTTCCTCTTTGATGACCTGCCAATTCCCAGTTGTCACAAAGCTTCAAGTGTCTCTCTTAGAATTCTATTTGGAAAAGTTCTCAATCACTGATTCTTTTTGTACTTTCTGTTATATAAAACAAAATATAGACACAAAACAATTGAAATAAAATGCACACATATGTTGAAGTCACCACAACTGGAAAAAGAACCAACAAAGTAGAACTCCCCCAGGAACAAAACCCTGTTGTGTCAGTTTTTTTTGGAAAGCACAAATAACTCAAATACATGTTAACTTGGAGTAGAGCAATAAAGATAACTGTGTCTCCGAAATACGGTTGTTTTAATTTGTAATTAAATTAATCTAGATGAACCTAATATAGCAAATCCCTTAAATGGATAAAATTGTTTAAAACAAATGTCACTATATGTGGAGTGAGATCTGCACATATTTAAAAGAATAAAATAACGAAATCATGACATACTTTAAAAATTGTGAAATGCTATGAATAGGTCCAATAATATCCATATTGAAAACTAATTCCTACTGCTTTAACAAGAAAAAATGTGCAACTCACACAATCTGAACAGTGTACATGAGTCTACATAATTTTAAACTAATCCAAATTACACATTGTAGAAGACTGAATGTGGGTTATATAAAGGAAAACTTCAACACATGATATAAATGAATTAAAAAAATCTCATGAAAAGAGAGAAGTAGTTACTGGAAAATTCTAGTTTAATAAATGGTGGTCAAAATCTTTCTAGCACTGAAAAAATTGCACAACTATTTAGTTAGATCCAGAAAAAGATGCAAGTTACTCAAGCTTATTTGAAACTTCGGCAAAGTAGCAGAATGCTGACTCTGGCAAGGAATTCATTTCCTCTTTGATCTGACAAATAAATATATGAAAGAACATAACTTCCCCAACCAAATATCAAGACCTAACTAAACATATAACCAGAAAAGTCATCATGTAAGCCGTATTGCAACTGGGGTAAAATTGAGATACCATTTTACCCCAATTAGAATGGCTATAATCAAGAACTCTAGTAACAAGAGATGCTGGACGGGATGTGGACACAAGGGAAACTTAATGCATTGTTGGTGGGAGTGTAAACTTGTTCAACCACTTTGGAAAGCAGTATGGAGGGTCCTCAAAAACTCCACATGGACCTCGCCTATAACCCAGCAATCCCACTTTTGGGCATTTACCCAAATGTTCACAGACAAGACCACACTAAAGCTACCAACATGACTATGTTCATTGCAGCCTTAATTACCTTAGCTAGGATATGGAACCAACCCAGATGTCCCTCAGTAGATGAATGTATCATGAAAATGTGGTATATATACACAATGAAATTCTATGCCTCCATCAGAAAGAATGACATTGCCCCATTTGTTAGGAAATGGAAAAACTTGAAAAAGTGATATTAAGTGAAGTAAGCCAGGCTCAAAGAAACATATGTCCTATAGTTTCCCTTATTTGCAATAACTAGAATATATCTGAGTCAAGCAGAAAAGGTCATATAAGTCGATGTTAGGGAAATGACCCCTAAGATATATATTCAAATGTTTTTTTTTCTTTAATGCAATTGTTTCTAACACATTTATAAGATGATTTCTCTGTTGCTTTGTATGTCCCTCCCTCACTGTATAACCTGTGCTTTCACAGTATTTGATGTCGGTATAATTTGTGGAGGGGAAGGGAAAAAACAAATCGTTTAAATAGGGATAGAGGTGGATCCATTTCAACAATGAGATGTACAAGTCGTTATGTCGAAAATGAACTTTACAACTTTGGTGGGGGCGGGGGAAGATGGGGATGCAGGAGGAGAATGGGAAGGGATAGGAAGGGAAAACAAAGGAGGAGGCTACAATGTTTGATAAGAAATGTACTCATTATTTACCTATGTAATTGTAACCCCTCTGTATAGTATTTTCACAATGAAAAAGAAAAATCAGTGATACTGATTCTGTATTTATTGTAAATGTTGATTTTTTTCATTAATTATTTCCTTTAGCTTGCTTTTTAAAAAAAAAACTGTGTTAAATGATGTAAATCTTGGTAACTAATTTTGGATGCCTCCTTAAATTTTGTTCTGAGTGTAATGTTTCACTGTAGTTCCTAACCCATGAAATGATGTTGATTACAAAAAAAATTCTAATAGCCACTGTTTATAATACACTAAATCCCTTAAGCATGACAACAATAAGCATTGGTTAACATTTGGATATCAGGGTCTCATGATTGATGAGGCCTGTCTGCATGAGTATCATTGTACCTAAATTCCTCAACATAAATTTAGCCGCTGTTAAAAATTGTTTAAATCTTTGTCACCCTCAGAGATTAAATCTGAATATAAAGCCTAAGGAAAATGATAAAGTAAGAATTTAGATTTTCTAGATATAAAGTAACATTATGCATCATAGATTACCTCATTGGTTTAAAATCAACCTATCTGTCCAAAACATTCTAAGTATTTCCTTAAAATGTGTATTATTCTCATGAAGGGAATGGGGAATGTGAAAAGAGGACTAACCAAGCATTGCCTTCAAATATACGTAATTTGAATTTACCTCTACAATTCGCTATAAGCATTTCTGATAAAAAAAAGTTTGAATAATTGATTTTCTGGTCAGGTATAATATATCCTAGTTTCATATACTAAACTACATTCCGAAAATGGTATATGCTGATTAAGTAAAGAAAGTCCTGGAAGAAAAAATGGCATCTCTATACTATGTGATGCCCAGTTCTTAGGTATTTCATTCTGCCTCCATTTAATGAATGTGATTGTTTAAATCCTTCATAAAGTATTAATTAAAATAGATCAGTGTCCTATAATATAATTGTGTATGATTTTATCCTAGAATGATTCAAGGATTGCCCATTCAATCATGACAAACATCACATTCCATTGGTATTCATATGGATTGGAATGAGTTACTTAGGATCTCCTGCCATTTTAAGGTGGCAGGATCAGGATTCGAACTATGGGCTCCAGCTCCCACCACTTAAACCTGAGGATAGGGAACTCACCTGTCTGTCCAAGAACATCATCAACACCAGTGATTAGGCAGGCACAAGTGGCTCTCAGCATTCCTCCTTGATACTTACAAGGCTGTGATAGGAGGATCATTGTCAAAGTCACCCTAGGAAGAAAAGTTCTTGAGCCCCCTTTCCTACTTCAGTGCCAACAAGCCAGAAGTATGGCCGTATGGCTCCAGTTGTAGAGAGCTAGCCTTAAGCAAAAGCAGCTCATCGACTGTGCCCAGATCCTGAGTTCAAGGTCTGGAACTGACAACAAACAGACATGCAGAACAATCTGTGCAGCCATCCAGCTAAAGCAGATCACCCTCAGCAGCCTTTATTCACATTTTATAATGAGGCCAATGCAGAAACAGCACAAACCAGGCAGGGAAAGAGAAGATGAGGTTTCTTAGAAGTAACCGATACTCAGAAAATGTAGCTTGGGAACATAAAATGGTAGCATACTTATGTAAAAATTACCATTTAAAAAAAAGATGAGGGGGCTGGTAATGTGGATAACTGAGAGAGTTCTTGCCTACATGCAAGAAGCCTTGGGTTCGATTCCTTAGTAGCACATACACAGAAAAGCCAGAATTTTTCTGTGGCTCAAGTAATAGAGAGCGACAGAGAGTGCCCTGGCCTTGTGTTCAACCAAGAACTGGCAAAGAGATAGCTAGGTATTTGGGTATGTAGCTAGGTACGTAGATACATAGATACATAGAAACATAGATACGTAGATACGTAGATACATAGATATATACATAGAAAGATGATAGATGAATCTGGTTTTGGATGTCAGGAGGAAAGAAGGGCTTTCGTAACTGTTTTCTGCGTTCAAATACAATGTTACCCTGGAGTTCATCCTGCTAACAAGGCTAAGGCTTAGACCCTGAGAACTTCATTTGAACCCAGGATTGGTCAATAATGTTTCTTTGCTGCTTCTATATCTGGAGAAATCTAAGAACATTTAGAGTGCAAGCAACTTATCACAAAGGAAAATACAGGAAACTCTTGAACTTCTGACATGTCAGCAGTGGAAGTAAGAGTGTCATAGACTTTCCTGCCCTGGCTGGCTTCACCCTGTGATCTTGAGACCTCAGCCTCCTGAGGTAGGATGACAGGTGTGAGGTACTGGTGCTGTGCTAGGTTCATAACTGTAATGACATTGACAATACAAGTCAACTGTTCATCACAAAGGGCTTTGGGAGCATATTAAGTCTTTCAACAATGGACCTTTCAGAACCCTGTATGACACAATGTTGTAATGCTAGAGTCTAAGAGGCTGGGCATATGGATGTACTACACTTGAACCTTGAGCTCTGACTCCAATTCTGGTGTACCTCAGCGTTCATTTCCAGAGAATGTTCTGCTAATCAGCAAATAGGAAAAGTAATTTGATTGACTGACACTTTTTTCCAGTTGTGTGTCTCAAACTCAAACCTGGGCAATGTCCCTGAGCCCTTCAGCTCAAGGTGAACACTCTACCACTTGAGTCAAAGTGCCACATGTGGTCTTTTTGTGGTTCATTGGAGATAAGAGTCTAACAGGCTTTCCTTTCCTAGGCTGTATTTGAACTGTGGTCTTCAGATCTCAGCCTCCTGAGAAGCTAGGTTTCCAGTTGTGAGCCACTGGCATCTGGCCTATTGTTTCACACAGTCCTGGGGCTTGTTCTAAGGGCCTGGGTACTGTCTCTGAGCTTCTTTTTCTCAATTCTAGCACTCCACCACTTGAGCCAATCCACAGCTTCTAGGTTTTTCTGAGTATGTGGCACTGAGGATTCAAACCCTGGCATTCATGCATGTTGAGCAAGCTCTATACTACTAAGCCACATTCCCACCCCCACCCTTACAATTTTATCCCACAACTTGCCTATCCTTAAGAAAAGGCTTCTGAGTATAAATCATCTAAAGAAATCCCTGAGGAAGTTGTCAAAAGATAAATAAGGCAAAACTCACATTTGGGAGAGACTCTAAACATGTGATGACTGTGACTAATGCCTCCATTTAATTATGTATGATGTTTCAACACTTAATAAAGTATTAATGAAAAACGAGTCAATGACCTAAATTATTTTGTATAATTTTATAATAGATGTACAAAACATAATAAATATTATGTGTATAATAATTCTAAATACAATAAACTATAAAATGTATAAGATAAAATATACACAAAAATCAATAAAAATCATAATATGTAATATACATACATATGTAAATATATCATATATTACACATATATAGAAATATTTTTTCCATTGCAGATCCTTCATTCAGAACTCTAGCCTGAATTTCTTTTCCTCCAGGACAGTGAGCTTTGCGTTCATCCATAGTGCAAAAGAGTTACCTGGAATGTGAGATCAAATCCCAGCAATGATGGAAATACTGCCCCCAGTTCCAAGACAGTGACTTAATTTTTTTTTTAAATCAAGCAGTTATGCCTATTTAGTTCCATACTGAACATTAAAAAATAGCAGTGTAGAATTTTGTACATCTATTCAGACATTTTTCCCTTACCCCCAAAATGCTTCTCTGAGCATGACTTTTTTCATTTTTTATTGTAAAAATATTATACAGATGGGTTACAGTTAAAAGAGCAAGGTAATGAGTATATTTCCTATTGAACATTGTTGCCTCTTCCTTTGTTTTCCCCATAACATCCCTTCCCTCCAATCTCCACATCTACTCCCCCTGCCGATCTCAGTGACAATTTTTTATTTTTGGCTTTGCACAGGGTTTGATCTCAAGTAGTGGCAATTCTGCACTTTCCCTCACACTGCGACACATTTACCAAGACCCTGAGTTCAAATCCAAGGCTAGGAAAGAAAAATGGTAGAAATTCCAAACCAGGGAGCTTTGTTTTTTATTTTAGTTAAATGATTAATTAATTTTTGAATTTATTCTTTATTTTGCCAACATGGGGATTGAACTCAGGTCGTGCAACTCTGCCTCAGCTTCGATCGCTCTAGGCTGGGGTACAACCTTTGGACCTATAGCCGATCTTGGGCTCTTAGGCCCAGAGGGCTTGCACGAAGAAAAAAAAGTAGGATACCACAAAGAGTGGTGAGTTGCAGAGGGCTGGGGGTTTACAGTTTTTTCTTTGCAAGGTGACCATCCTGGGTCTGAATGACACAGCTGCAATTGGACCTGACCAGCCATTGCTGAAGGCTGGTGGGCTATCAGGGAATCCATAGGCTTACCTGTCAACATAGGCCCTGGTTTCAAATCCAGGTCCTGACATCTACCAATGGAAGGATATTACAAGAGACTCATTCCTGTGCATAGGAATACCTATTGAAAGATTACTTCATGCTTCAGTCTAGTCTAAAATTGGATGCAATAATCCTATCATGCAGATTGATCTTAATTAATATTTTATTGAACATGAAAAGAATAATATTACTTCAATGGCAGTATAATAAATGCCTAAGAGTTGGTAGGAACATCATAGTAGGTTTCATTCAATCATAAACAGACAGATCTGGTTCCCCTTTCCAATATGTATTTATTTGTATACCATCATCTCTTTATCCATGTATCACTGTTTTGGCCAAAACTGGGGCTGGATCTCAGCACTTGGGAACCATCTGATAGCTTCATTGGCTAGAGGTTGCTGTGCTCACACTCATCCATTCATGAATTGGGCCTGATAGGTCCTGACTTCAGATCCGAGCACTGCCAAAAATTTAATCTTGGAGTAAGAAGACGAGTGTGACACATGTTTTCCTTTTCTCGGAGAGTCCTGAGTGTCAGGCATGATGGATATCATATCTACAAATCTGGATGCTGTGTGATAGGATGTAAACAATGTAATAAATGGTAGCGGTGTCATCAGAGTCAATAAAATAAATGGTAAATAAATGAATAAAACCAGAAATAAAATGAATAACTACACCAAACACAATATGGACTGAATATCTGCATGGAAGTATAAATCATATGTTTAAAATGGATGTAAAGGGTATGTTTTCCCAGCCTGAAGCTTGAATTCAGGCCTCGGGAACAGGCCTGACTTTCTTGTCTTCAAGCATGGTCAGATTCCCTTCTCTCACAGTGCTGCATATTTACCCAGACCTTGAGTTCAAATTCCAGGCCTTGCAGAAAAAATGGTACAATTGCAAACCAGGGGGCTATTTTTTTTAATGGCTGGATATTGGGGAAGCCATTGTCCTGCACGATAACTTAGGTTGTAAAACCTGGAGAATCAAAAGTTGAGGAGGTGACGCCTCCACAAATTGAGCATCTCAGAGATGGAGAGGTGCCCCAGACCTAGAGGGATGTGGTTCTGCGAACACTCTCAGAGGCTGAGATCCACAGGGGGAAACTCCCGCTGCAGGAGTGGTGACCCCTTTGAAGGTGCCCGGCACACACAGCAGCTCACTGGCAAACAGAGCTGGAGCCACAGGCCTCCCACCCCATGAACTGCCACCAGAGCAGGCGTGGGGATGGGAAGTGGGATATTTGGGCATCCTAGAACAAAATCTGCTTCATCCATGACCTGCATGATGACCTGGACTTCCATAGTCCAGAGGATGAGCACCAGCATTGATGCAGCCAGCTGTTGGCACACATCTGCACTGTCTTGGAGTCCCTCATGGCATGTAAAGAGCAGATGTTCATCCTGGATGAACTGTGTTGGGAGAAAGTCAAGCGCATGTGCTGGCTCTCCCAGGAGAAGTTGGAGAAAAGAGAGCTGGGGGAGCTGCTGTCCCTTCTTTCAGGGGAAGGAGTGGATAGAGGGCTCCAGATGCCAGCACAGGATGAGCCCCCACCACCGCAGGTGCTTCAGATGCCTCAGGCTCTGGGGTGGGCAAAATGAGGGAGGAGCAGAAAGGTTTTGAAAAATTGCAACTTCAAGACAGCTTGGAAACTGCCAGAGGAGAGGTCTTGGTTCACGGCTCTGTAGATGACTCCCCTATGCAGCACATCCTGCAGCAGATGTCCCACATCCAGAGCTGCTTACAGCTGGCAGGCTTGGTCAAGGAGTGCTCGCTTTCTTTTCTCTGTAGACCGATGTGGATTATGACTCTCTATGTGACATAATGATTCTCAAAAGCCACGGCAGCCACCAGAAATAGGTGGCCAGGCAGCCTTCTGTCAGGCCTCCATCTGCCGGGTGATGGGAAGTGTAAACTGCAGGTCAGGTAGGGCAGAGGATGCCGGGAAGCGGCCCAAATTCAAGGGACATCTAATAGCCCATTGGTGGCCAGGGAAGAGACCCATGTTATGCTTATCTCAAACAATAAATTGTTTTCAAAGGGAAGAAAAGCCTCCAACAAAGATTTTTTCTTCCAGTCGTGGGGTTTGAACTCAGGGCCTTGGCTCTGTCCCTGAGCTCTTTTTGGTTAAGGCTGGCTCTCTACCAGTTGAGTGTTTTCTGAGGGTTCATCGAAGATAAGAGTCTCACATACTTTCCTGCCCAAGCTGACTTGGCACCATGATCCTCCAGATTTCAGCTTCCTGAGTATCTAGGATGACAGGTATGAGCCTCCAGTGCCCAGCTTGTGATGCCTTTTGAAGGCATCTTGTCGAGTCTGTAAAAAGAGTCCCAAAGGGCCTGGATAGACCATGACCCAAATAAGGAGCTGTGATGGAGGAAAACTGACCTTCTAGCCATTCTGTTCTCCACAATTAAAGACGCCAGATGGTGTTGTGTGCATCAAACACCTAGGCCAACAGCCACCAGGCTTAGTGGGGAATAGGTAGAGAATACCTGAAGATTGCAGTGTAGAAATCTCTGATTTTGCATGCATGTGGTGTGTGTGTGTATGTGTGTGTGTGCGTGTGTGTGTGTGTGTGTGTGTGTGTGTGTGTGTGTCTGTGTCTGTGTCTGTGTGTGTCTGTGTCTGTGTCTGTGTCTGTGTGAGAACTCAGGGCCTAGGCTCTATCCCTGAGTTTTCTTGGTAAATCCTAGTGCTCTGCCACTTGAGCCACAGTCCCACTTGCTTTTTGATGGTTAATTGTAGGTAAGAGTCTCAAGGACTTTCCTGTCCAGGGTGGCTTGGAAGCATGATGGGGCCCCAGGTAAACAAGAGTAAACAGAACTCACAGGTACAATCCCTATGGTGGGCAACTCCTGCCCCCTGCTAGCCAGACATGGAACATGAGAGACTGTGCCATCCTCATCTAGAGTTCAATTGGGGGAAGTAACCAGGGCCAAGCTGACTTTTGCTCACCCTGGGTACTGATGCCAGAGCAGGTCTGTTCCACCCTAGGCCAAGAGAGCTCCAGGAGGCCCGGCTCCAAGGGCACAAGGAAGGGAGAGGTCAGCTCCTGGCCAAGTTAAGAGCCTTTGCCCACAGACACCCCAACTCGGCCTTCCTGATCACCATAAGACCTGTCAAAGAACAACCCCCCAAAAACAAAATTGGAGCTGTGGGTCAAAGTGCTAGAGCTCTAGCATTGAACCAAAGAGCTCAGGGACAGGGACCCCAAGCTTTGAGTTCAAGACCCCCAGCTAACCCTCCCCCATAAAACACAGGTTGGCTAAAGTAAACTTGTAGGATTTGTAAAGTGTTTCTGAAGAATGGTGATAAAAAAAAAAAAGAAAACACCCTAATTCTAATGACAGCTGAACTTGTGACCTACAGCTATGTGCTGAGTTGTTCACAGGGTGCTGTTTGCTGAGGCTTTCCCACATGGAATTTTGTGCTTAGTCCTTAAAAAGGTGCTGTTTTCTGAGTCATCCCAAAGGGTGCTATGTGCTGAGTCCCTGAGAAGAGTGGGCCATGCTGGGCTTTTCAAAATGTGCTGTGTGTTGAGTCCATTACACAACATTCTATATGCTGAGTCCTTCAAAAGTTACAGTGTGCCAATTCACTCCAAAGGGTGCTGTTATGTGCTGAGCCCTTGAGAAGTGAGGGAGGAGGTGAATTTTTCAAGTGCTTTGTGCCAAGACCTTAAAATAGAGTGCTCTGTACTGTCTCTGGGCTTAGTCCTTCGACAGTGTGGTATGTACTGAGTCCTTCCACACTGTAGTAATGTGCTGAGTCTTTCAAAATTGTGGTATCTGCTAAGTTTTTGAAGGGTGCTGTAAAGCACAGAGTGCTTTACACAGGGTGCAATGTACTCAGTCCTTTAAAGGGAGCTGTGTGTGTCTTAACACAGGATGCTATGTACTAAGTCCCTGGGAAAGAGTGCTTTGTGCTTGAGTTTTTCATAGCATGCCATGTGCTGATCCTTTACACTATTGGCTATGGACTCCCTCATTCAAAGGGTGCTGTGTGCTGAGTCCTATACACACGGTACTATATGCTGAGTCATTAAAAGGGAGCTGTGTGCTGAGTCCTATACACAGGTGCTTTGTGCTGTTTTTAGAAGTGTGCTGTGTGCTGAGTCATCTCAAAGGGTGCTATGTTCTGAGTCCTGGAGAGGCAGTTATCCCCAACAATCACACACACACACACACACACACACACACACACACACACACACAAACACACGGGTCACTGTACACCTGCTTGGTGTGTAGAGTGGAGGGGGAAGGAGGAGAGTCTCCTCCAGTGGTGGATCTGAGGGGAGATTCGATCCCCCGGGCAGGTACTGGGGTTAGGGTGGAGTAATGATCTGAGATGAGGCTACAATCGCGTGGACTGGAAGCCCTAGGGCCCAGTCAGGGCTGGGCATGCAGCAGGGGTGGGGGACCGGGCCAAGGGGAAGGGGGAGGTGCCAAGGGGAAGAGGGGTAGGACCCAGAGCACACTGTGTTCACAGCGGGGGATGGTGCACCCCATGGGGGCAAGGCAGCCCAGGAGAGGAGTGGGGGCAGAGAAAGAGAGCAGATCAAAGAGTGAGCACACACACAAGGTCAAGCAGCTTTATCAGCTGGCAACCTCCAAAATCTTAGCGAGGTCCTGGAGGGGAGCACAGAGCATGTAGAGCTCGTGCAGCAGGCACATTGCCACAGGCAGCCACTCGTAGGTGTGGTGGCCATGGTAGACCTGAGTCTGAGGTCCCTGCACAGGGAGCACGGCAGTGGAGGTGGCTGAGGCTGGCACAGTGTTGGATAATGAGGAGGTGCAGAGGCCATGTGCAGCCTCGACATGTCCCCGCAGATGCGAGCCTGCCTACTACCTGCAGCATCGCGTTTCAAATATGATGTTTTCAGCTCGGACCCACGGTGACTCTTGAAGTCTCCCAGCAGAGATGGCACACCCCTGGCCTGCTTGCAGCCCCCACCAGGTCCTCGGACTGCTGCCTACAGCTTCTCCCAGTAGTACACATGAGTGGCTGCCCCAAGGGCCTGCGCCCTGGGAACCTTCCTGCCAAACGCCCCAATCCTGCTGACACGGACCCACCCCTCCTGCCTCCCCTCTTCTGTCCTGCTATTGCGTGCCCCATGCCCCACAGTCTGTCATGTCCCTGCTACAAATGTGCCCCAGGGTTGGAGGGTGGGAGTGGGTGTTGGCCCGGGGATCCCACCCACATCCCTAGTAACCCGTGTACCAGGAAATGGGGAGATGCAGGAATGGGTGAGGAGGGGTCAACACAGAGCTCCTGGCCTGGAGCAGTGAGAGCCACACAGCCGTGCATCTGCACCCTTCCTCTCCCTGGTGGGAACCTGGTGGCTTTAGTCAGAGTGGGGAGCAGCACCTCCAAACCTGCCTTCTTGGGTCTTTTCCTCTTTGCTGAGGGTGATGGGTGTTGGACGCAAAAGATAGGCCCTCCTTGCTGTGTGAGCCCTTGTCTTCTGTGCTCAGTCACCCTTTCACCTGAGGAGGGTCCCAGAAAAGCCCACTAGTTATGTGAGGGCACTTGGAGTCAGATAGAAGGTGAATATCTGGGAAGAACACACCCCCTCCGACACACATATACCTGACCTGTCCCCCCATATTAGCTGTCAACAGTTCTCACAGGTTGATCACATTTCCCAGCTCTCCCAGCATCTGCTGGCTCACAGTCGATCTGTTCTCCTAGTCTTCACAAGAATCCACCAAGTCACCAAGGAGCATCTAGGGTGGAAGTAGGGAGTCTGTCCATGTATGTAGCCTTTAGGACCCCATGCATTTCCCAACACTGCCCCCACCCCATGTCAGACACCCCTCTGGGTCACTGTGACCCCCTTGCTTTTTTTCAGTCCTGGGTCTGAGGAGCCACCTATCTCAGGACACCTTCACACAGCGTGCTGGCCTGAGATTTTGGTGAATGGGGAGTAAATGCTGGTTGTTCCCAAGAGAAAGGGTCTGGCCCTTGAGAAAGGGAGAGGCAGAGTGGTTCTGCGTTATTAGAGTGGTGCTCCTTTGGGTGGGAGCCACTAGTTTGACAAGGGAATCCCTGTACTCCAGCTTGTACCTTGTCCCAGAGGAGGAACCAACAAACTCAGGAGAGACACTGCTGAGTCTATTTGTGTGTGCGTTTGTGTGTGTGTGTGTGTGTGTGTGTGTGTGTGTGTGTGTGTGTATGCATGAGAGAGAGAGGGATGGAGGGAGAGAGAGAGCGATAGAGAGGGAGGGAGAGCGAGCGAGCGAGCGAGCGAGCGAGCGAGAGAGAGAGAGAGAGAGAGAGAGAGAGAGAGAGAGAGAGAGAGAGAGAGAGAGAGAGAGAGAGAGAGAGAGAGAGAGAGAGAGAGGAAGAGAGACAGAGAGGGAGAGAGACAGAGGGAGAGAGGGAGAGAGGGAGAGAAGGAGAGAGAGATCATCTTTCTCCTTATACCTGCCTGTCTGTGCTCAGGTGAGTGATCAGTTGGCAAATTGCAGGTGCTACATGGAGGAGTTTTCTGTCACAGGTATGGATTTATGTGTGTGTTTGTGTGTGTGTGTGTGTGTGTGTGTGTGTGTGTGTGTGTTCAGAGAGCAGGGAGAACAATGAAAACATATTTAAGTCATTGTGTCTAAAAAGAGCAAAAGCGTTTTATGTGTATGTGTGTGTGTGTGTCGGTATTGGTTCTTCGTTTTTCATCAATGCCAAGTATGAGTCCAGCCATAATTTGTTTCCTCCTTCCCTGTTTCATGGCTCCTTTGGGGAAATTTTCAGTAGACGTTCCTTTCCTCCTACCTCTTCACCTTTTCCTATAGGCTACAGTAGCTGCTGGGCCTGTGTGGGTCTCCCCTAGGAGGCCTGTGTGAATTGCAGACCAGAGTGGAAACCTGTCCTTCTGTCTTCAGCCAGAAGGCCAAGAGGCAAGTGTGAATGCAGCCGTACTCTTCTAGCCAGACAGTCTGCTCTTGTGTGTATAGTTGGAGCTAATTCAAGGGTTAGGAATGTGTCTGCCAAACATAATCAAGGAACTAGATGCGGGGAGAGTAGGGCAGGGGCTGTGAGGCAGGGAGTGGCGAATGATGTGACATGGCACATGGTTCACTACAACCGAGGATGAGAAGGCAACCTTACCCAGGGTATTGACTGTGTCCGTGGGCATCTGGGAAGGATGTTTCGGGCCCCCACTGGTGACATGTATTCCCTCCCGAGGCATTGTACCAGTGGTAAATCATCCCTTGGGTCCTGCAGACTCCAATCTATTTCCATCCTGGGCAGTTTCCAGCTGGGCAGTGGTAGGCAAGTGCATTCCCCTTGTGGAGCCCGCTCGGTATCAGGCTGTAGAAGTTAGCTAGGGCTCTCTGAATGCCAGTTTCTGTAACCTGCTGTAGGCTGTCTGGAAGGAAAAGGGGACTGCTGACTTTGGAACCCTTCTATTGGGACAAATTAAATACCATGTTTTCCAGGGTTTTATCTTGAAGCTGGAAATTTCCACTAACACCTGGGATTATGGGTCAAATTAGATGGACCATTTCATCCACCAAACAATGATGTTCAAAGCAGCACAGGTAGAGTTCCCTAGCCAGATGGTCTCCTGCTATGAGCTTCATGTCTTGACTGCCTTTCTCTGACAGCTGTTGATTCTATTCCTGCTCTCTCTAGGGTGACCAGCACAGTCGAAGACTTCTTAGGGAGCAGAGATTGCGACTTCACCATCCCCAGCCAGCCAGCTGTGAGCAGCGATGATTCCCAGAACCTGCACTGGATTCTTGGAGATTCAGAAACCCAGGATGCTTCGAGGTTCCTTTCTCTGCAACATGAATCTTGGGGGCTGGATATGGTAGACCATCCTGGCTGGCCCCAGGGGGAGAAGAGGAGGCCACTTCAGCCAGGCCTTCAGCTCAAGGCAACCTCGTTCACACCTGTGTGGGGAATTGAGTTCCACAGAGATGGTCAGCCGCTGGACAGAGTTCTTTGAGAAGATAGGCATCCCAGAGGCCCCAGAATCCAGCGAGTACATTGTGGCTCATTTCTCGGAGCCAAAACAGTTAAGTGCAGTGGCACCAGGAGGGCGGGAAGAGGGAGGTCAGAGAACTGTGGGAGATCTAGATCAGGCTTCCCCCCACCAGGATTCTTACCTGTCTCAGATGGGACTTTTCTGTAGTATTGTTGTAGGAAGATGCTCACAGTTACAGTGTGAGCCAGGCTCCCGGGACTTCATAGACAATGAAAGATTCCAGTGCTGGTTCCACAGCACATGAAGAAATCTTGAGTTTGAGCTGGATGCCGATGCTTCACACCTGTCATCCTAGCTACTAAGAGGCTGAGATGGGAGGATAGAGGCTTAAGGCCGGGTCAGGAAAGCCTGTAAGATTCTTATCTCCAACTAACTAACAAAAAGGAAACAGCAGAAGTGCATGTGTGGCTGAAGCTGTAGCCTGTTGGCCTTGAGGAAAAGGCTCAGGGACATCACCCAGGTTCTGAGTTCAAGGCCCAGGAGTGAGAGAAAGAAAGGAAAAAGACAGAGGAGGGAATTACAGAGATAGAAAAGGAAGAAAAGAAGGAAGAAGGAAGAATATGCAAGCCTTGGTGTGGAGTCCCTGGATCAAAGGAGCCAACCATTCACAATCTCTGTGGGGACAGTTTCAGAGCATAAAGGCAGTATGTAGGACCAAGCCACTGACCCCTCAGCAACCTCATGACATCCAGGAGCCTTCTGGTCCCCGACTGCAGAGAGAAGCAGCCTCAGGTAGACCCTTGGGCTCAGGGAGGGTCACCAGGTTTCAATTATCTCTGGCCTCAAGGAGTTTATTTTCTGGTCAGATAAGAAGGAAATGTCTAAGGGCTATGGAGGTGTTGGGGTGATGGAGTGTAAAGAGGGGGGAGCAAGGGATAAAAAGGAAGATGAAGAGGGAGGATGATCCCAGGTCAGGTGTGTAAGGACCTCGCCTGTCAACCTAGACCATCACTGATAGAGCTTTTGACTCAGGCACATTGCTATTAAAGGTCCTGGTGCCTGTTGACCACCTGGCTATCATACACCGCAGGATGCCTGTGAAGTACGACTTTGGGAACTGGGATTTCCAGGTTCAATCTGAAGATCACATCCCCGGTGCTCATTTCTCGACCAGAGACAGAGGTAAGCATGCCACTGTCACAGGACAGACAGGCAATGAAGGCAGGAGTCGGGATGGGTGGTACCCCAAGACTTACTCGAGTGGGCGTTAGGACCCTGTGATTGCCATTCTCAGAGGCATAGATGGGTGTCTTTCCTGGCTCAGCCTTTAGTTTATATGGCAGATCTGGGACTCAGAGAGGGACACTGAAGTTGGGGAAGGGTTGGGCAGAGGCTGGTGGGAAAACTAGAGGCACTAGGCTCTGAGCAGGGTTGTTTCTTTGAGGATACTCACCACCTAGGAGCATTCCTGGGATGGATGAGCCCTTTTCTGCTTCTCGAGAGAGAGGGACCCTTGGCCCAGAAATCTTTTCGTTCCCACATCTTGTGGTTGGATAACTAGAACTCATCTCACTGCCCAGTATTGAGGCAGTACAGCGAGAGATCCTGAGTCTTTGATAAGGTCAGGGGATCCTCAGTATGAGCTTGTACTTGAATGTGCTAACTAGGTGCATGGTCAATCCCATCTAAGACTGTCATGATGTAGGACATAGAATCTAAAGAATCAGAGCATGATGGGGCCTGTTCTGGGAGTCCTGAGTATTATGTGTTAACTTCAAGCTCCCATGTGTCGACCAGCTTCTCTTTCTTGGGTGGGTCTTTGCTAGAAAAACCATGAAACTAGGGACTGGGTCCTATCCTTTGTCTTTGATGCTGAAAGCAAGCACACTACCATTTGAACCACAGCTCCACTTCCAACTTTTTTATGTGTTTAATTGGAGATAAATAGTTATGGTCTTTGCTGCCAAGGGTGGCATGCAACTACAGTCCTCTGATCTCAGTCTCCTGAAGGGATAGAATGACAAGCATGGAAAAGTATGTTTCGCTGGATGCCAGTAGCTCATGGCTGTCATCTTAGGTACTCAGGAGCTGAGATATGAGGACCATGGGTCAAAGCCAGCCTGGTCTGGAAAGACCCTGAGACTCTTGTCATCAAGGAACTGCCAGAAAACCGGAAGTGGTGCTGTGGCTCAAGTAGTTGAGTTCTCGCTTTGAGCTGAAGAGATCAGGGACAGCACCCAGGCCCAGAGTTCAAGCCCCACAACAGCAAAAAAGGAAGAAAGTAAGACATCTTTGTCTTCAAAGGATGGGGAATGGGGGGGTGGAAGCAAGCATATGTCGTGGTTGGGAGAACAGTTGCTGGCCTCAATCTACAGACATTTCTAAGAATTCCCCAAGTTTGCCCCAGTTTGAAGCCACAGCTTCAGGAGGATGTGGCCTGTGGCAGGCAGGGATTGAGAGAATGGGTGCAGGGGTGGGATTTTTGTGTCTGTATTGTCTCCATTGAAGGATGGATTTGGATGCTGGGTGTTAGAGTCTGAAGTGAAGGTTTGCAAGAAGTTTGTGGCCTGATGAATTGGGTTTCTTCAGGTATATGAAGGTGGCTGAAGCTGGCTGCCACTGGTGTTCACAACTGTCATCCTAGCTAATCATAAAGCTATAAAGACCACGGTACAAAGCCAACTTGGGCAGGAAAGTCTGTGAGACTCTATGTCTAATGGACCACCAGAGAATAGGAAGTAGTGCTGTGGCTCAATTGGGGAGTGATCATCTTCAGCTGAAGAGCTGAGGGACAGTACCCTGGCCTAGAGTTCAAACCCCATGACCAACAACAAAATAAGAGGTGACTAAATTTTCTGTATAGCAGTGTGTATGGTAGGAAATTCCATGCTGGGTTATGAGACATTTCAGATATGTGAGGGGCTCATTGTTGTGTCTACAGTGGGTCTGAGGTCGGTAGTGCCACCTTCTTGGGGATGGGAAGAGACCCTAATGGAGGGAGTTCATGGTTCTGTTCTCAGGGACTGCTGAAGCCTTGGGCTACACATGTGTGTGTGTGTGTGTGTGTGTGTGTGTGTGTGTGTGTGTGTGTGTGTGTGTGTGTCTGTCTGTCTGTCTGTCTGTCTGTCTGTCTGTCTATCTGTCTATCTGTCTGTCTGTCTGTGTCTGCGTCTGTGTGTGTTTGGAGATAGAAAAACTGGGCCTTGAACTCAGGGCCTAGGTGCTGTTCCTGAGCTTTTGTGCTCAAAGCTAGTGCTCTGACACTTGAGCCATAGCTCCACCTCTGGCTATTTGGTGGTTCACTGTAGATAAGAGCCTCACAGACTTTCCTGAATCAGCTGGCTTTAAACAGTGATCCTCAGGTGTCAGCCTCCTAGGATGACGGACATGAGCCACCAGTGCTGGGTTTGTGTGTGTGTGTGTGTGTGTGTGTGTGTGTGTGTGTGTGTGTGTGTGTGTGTGTGTGTGTGTGTGTGTGTGTGTGTGTGTGTGTGTGTGTGTGTAGAAGTGGGTTGTAACAAGGAGCACCTGAGCCTTTGGTAACTTTTAACTGCTGTCTTTGAGGGTGAATGGGCTATATGGCTCAGGTCTGGGGGCCTGGAAGGGTGAGACGCTTGAAGGGGACTCAGGACGGCTAAATTATAAGATGAAGGGATTTGTGTGCCCTGGAACTGTTCACTCCCTTGGGCCTGGTTGGTGACAGGGGGAGATTGGGAGGACCTGGGGGTGGGGCCCACAGGGCGTGACTCCTCAGCGGGACAGGGAACATGGCCAGCACTTAGTATGGAGCATATTGGCATGGGTCAGACTTTGGGTCTTCTCATCATGACATTTGATGGGAGAGGCCAACCTTATTTTAAATATTGACCTATGATCTTCAGATCTCAGGCTCCTGAGTATCTAGGATTATACACATGAATCTCTGGCACTGGGCCTCTGATTCTTTTCAGTATATTAGTGTTTGAACTCAAGGCCTTAGGTTTTCCAGGCAGGTCTTCTACCATGGGAGCCAAGTCTTTCTGTCTTGGTCATATCTGAAATAGGGACTCAATATATGCTCAGGATGGGCTGGATTTCGGTCCTCCTGTGACAAGAATTGGCCACCATGCCTGGTCCTCTGTAGTTGGGATGCTAGACATGTAGTGCCATGCTCAGTCATCAGTTTAGATGGATTGTCCCAAACTCTTAATCCATGGCAGCTGATTCTTGACCACAGTTGAAGCTTTGCATTGGGCCTCAACCATGTGACCTCAGTCTCCTCACAGGACAGTTGTGAGGAAAGAAGGGATCAATACAGGGGGATCTGTGGGGCAGGGCCAGGCATAGAGGGAGCGGTCATCAGATATGGTTCTTGGCAATTATGTGAGCCTATTATTTATGGGGCCTATTATTTATCATGCTGCAGGTATGCTATTATGAAACAAAACATGGCTTTCTTTCATCCTTACCCTATCCAATGAGGAAGGGGATCCTTCACTGTTCAGTTTTGTAGCTGGAGAAAATGAGGCACAGAGAAACCAGGTGACGTACTCATTACCCCCAGCTGAAAGGAAGCTTGGCCTGACTTCTCTGCCATGCTCCCTAGGACAAAGAGTGCTATTTAATCCACTTCTTGGTGTGGGAATTTCAATTATTGTCAGTTGTGGGGCTTGAACTCTGGACCTGGGTGCTGTCTCCAAGCTCCTCAGATAAAGGTTAGCTCTCTACCACTTGAGCCACAGCACCACTTCCGGTTTTCTGGTGGTTCTTTGGAGATAAGTGTCTCACAGACATTCTTGCCTGGGCTGGGTATAAACGATGATCCTCATATCTCAGCCTCCTGTGTAGTTACCATTATAGGCCTGTGCTACTGGCACCCAGCTTATGTGTAATTCTGACTTTCTCTCTCTCTCACTCTCTCACAGGAACTGGTTGAATGGGTGTTGGAGGAGGTGACCCAGGGTCCTATGTGGCTGGGACTCAAGGTGTCCCTTTCATTCATGAGGTGGGCTGTGGTTCAGGAACTGTCTTGCTCAGCCTGTTGAACTTGCTCCTTGAGGTAAGCCACTCTGTGCCCTGGATAGACTGTTATGGTTATTCCTTGTCAGTCTGTCTGGTGAGTTCTTCCCCACTACCCTCTGCTAAGACAGTTAAAGGAAAGTGGATGAGGAAGTGTTGCATTGTCCAACCAGACAGCACGATCCCGGGCCTCTGATCCTCATCTCCACCTATCTGGCCAGACCCTGATTATAACAAAATGAATTCACTCTATGTCTACTTTGCTTTGCTTAGGTATGTTGTTATGGGGAGGGGGTCAGTGAGCAGAGGAAAGATCTGAGAACTAACATCTCCTGGGGTACATTTGTTCTTGTGACAGAGCCAAGTCATTGCTGTGGATAAGGAAGAAGCCACCATCAGACTGACCCGGAACAGTGCTCAAAGGTAGGTAGGCTGTTGAAGTAGCAAACCCACCCATGTCTGCTTCCCACTCACAAGGGGGGTGCAGTGAAGGTGGCCCGGCACTGGCTCTAGGGGATTATACATGGATGGTGGTGGTCAGGTGCCAGTGGCTCTTACCCGTCATCCTGTCTATTCGGAAAGTTGAAGTCTGATGGTCATGACTAAGAGCCAGCCTAGGCAGGAGAGCCTGAGAGATTCTAATCTCCCATAAACCACCTCTCCCCCTACAAAAAAGCCAGATGTGGTGATGTCGCTAATGTGTTAGAGCCTCAGCCTTGAATAAAAGAAGCTCAGTGCCTGAATCCAAGACCTAGGACTCAAAAACATAAAATAAATGAATCTTACTTCCAAAAAGGATGGATTCAGTCCTCTCTCTGGTACTTGTAGCCAAAGGTAAGGGTCTTCCCTTGATGTTCCTCTAAACCTCTCTTTCTCTCTATTATCTCTCCCGGCTTCAGTTGCAGGATAGAATTCAGATAATCACACTTGGTGTGACCTCATGTACCCTCTTCTACCCGCCTTCCTTAGGGTGTAGATCCTGGATGTACTCACCACTGGGAGAATGAAGCACCAGAGAGATGATGGTAGGTATCCCCGAAATTCATACTCAAACACACACACACTCACCTAGCCAACTCAGACTAGTCTTTTCCAAAGACATTTTATCTCCTTGGATTAACTGACCTAGGAGAGGAACTTGATCCCCACTAAATGACTATTTTAACTAGGGCTTGCTAGTTGACATGAGATAAACAAAAGCTCAAAAGAAAGGCCCTGGTGCCTGTCACCTCTGGCTCAGGATCACACTTGACAACGTGGCTACTCGAGAGGCAGAGATCTGAGGATCAAAAAGTGAAGCCATCCCTAAGCTGAAAAGTCAGTGACTCCACTCTCCATGAAACCACCAAATAGCCAGAAGTAGATCTGTGGCTCAAGTGGTAGAGTACCAGCCTTGAGCAGGAAAACTGAGAGGCAGCTCCCAGACCCTCAGTTCAAGCCCACACAAATAAATGGCCCCATTTGTTGCCCCCAAACTGCCTGGGCCTCGAGTGCCTTGTCATGGAGTTAAATACAGCACAGGTCCTTGGGTAATTTATCAGAGTCTTCAGAAAGAAATTGGGTGGTGGAAGCCAGGCCTTCCTTTTGTGCGCTCACAACCCACATCAACTGAAAGGCAGAGCATGACAAGACCTGCAGCTTGCAGAGTGGAAGTAATCCTCCTCTGCCAGGGTTTTTGGAGTGGGCTTCTTAGAGACAGCACTTGAAAGTGGGTATTGCTTAAGAAGGAGGATCTGACAGGAAGCACAGAGAGCAAAGATGCGGTAGATAAAGGACAACATAAAAGAATGTGTTCATTTCCAGCCAGGGCTGATGGTGAGAAACTCAGTAAATATGTGCAAGACTGTGCCAAGGCAGGCCCAAGGTGTCACAGAAGAACAGCTATCCAAGGTTGGGAATGTGTCTTAGCAGTAGTGGATTCGAGTGGCACTCAGGAAACCCTGGTTTTGATTCCTAAATCCCGCATACACAGAAAAAGCCAGATGTCTCACCTTGGCTCAGGTGGAAGAGCGCTCACCTCGAGCAAAAGTAACTTGGGGACAGCGCCTGGGCCAAGAGGTCAAACCCCATCACTCCACGGGACCTGGTTGACAGGTGGATGGCTATGCCCTGTATCTCTTAGTTGATCAATCCATGCATTGTGTCTCTTTCTTTGACAGCGTGGATCTGGACACTCCTTCTGTCCTGAGCATTCCTGGACCCACTTATCAGCAACCCTCTTGACATTTTCCATGGGGAAATGGAGCAGCTGGCCCCAGAAATTCTCAGGTAATGGTTGGATGGGGCGGGGGGATACTGGGCAGGCTAAAGAAGTCCTAGTAGGTCTGATCTGCCCCGGAAGACCAGGCCGTCCAGAGGAGGCGGATGGGAGCTTAGAGAGGGGGGGTAGTGATGTGAAGGGGGCCCTTTAATACCCATGGCCCTACCCAGATTCCGAGCCTCCATTTGCCATGCCTGAGGGAGGAGTGTCTAGGTGGTAGTGTTTAGAGGAGAACGAATTGGAAATTCTAAGGAATGAGAAACCATAAGTCCCGCGCTGGTGGCTCACACCTGTCATCCTGGCTACTTGGGAGGCTGAGATCGAGAGGATCTTGTTTCCCAGCCCAGGCAGGAAAGTCCTATGAGAGTTTCATCTCCAATCTCCAACCAGAAGTGGCACCATGGCTCAAGTGGTAGAGCACTGGCCTTGAGCAAAAATTATCATCAGGGACAGTACCTAAGCCCTGATTTCAAGCCCCTCAACCAAAAAAACAAAAAAAAAAACAAAAATCAAAAAAAGAACGCACCCCTTGCTTGCAAGAGATGGTGAAGGAATGCGGTTGCTGTGGTTGGGAGAACAGGTGCTGGCCTCAGTGTACAGACATTTCTAAGAACTTCCCAGGTTTGCCCCAGTGTGAAGCCACAGCAGGGTGTTCATTGCCTTACCAAGAACTCCAGAGGTTGTGTCCTATCTTAGGCAATGAGTGGGCGAATGAGAGCAGGGGTGGGAGGGTAGAGTCAATTTTATTCTCTCCATCCAAGGAGGAATAATTTTGCATGCTGGTGTCAAAGTCTGAAGTGAAGGGTTGCATGTACTTTGTGGCATGACAAATTGGGTTTCTCCTGGGTCTAAGAAGGTGGCTGAAGCCAGGCGCTGCCCATGGCTCACAAATTTCATCCTCACTACTCAGGATCCTGAGATCTGAGGATCACAGTTCAAAGCCAGCTTGGGCATGAAAGTCTGGGTGACTTTATCTCTAGTGAACCACCAGAAAACCAGAAGTGACGCTATGGCTCCAGTGGTAGAGTGCACACCTTCAGCTGAAGAGCTGAGAGAATACACACAGGCACAACGTTCAAACCACATGACCAACAACCAAAAATAAGGTGGCTGACTTTTCTTCATAGCAGTGTGTACAGTAGGAAGTGCCATGTTGATTTATGTGCCATTACAGATGTATGAGAAACTCTGAATTTTGTCTACATTTGGTATGAGGTCTATAGAGCCATCTTTCGGGGGTTAGGATGTTCAGGTGATCTGGGACTGCTGAGGCCTTGTGTTACCTGTGTGTGTGTGTGTGTGTGTGTGTGCGTGTGTGTGTGTGTGTTTTCCTCATCTTTCTCTGTCCACTTCCAGGGTGCCTGTTCCACTCTTCCTAAACTCGGATGGTACTCCTCCTCAATAGCAACCTTGCATTTAACCCCCTATCAGGGTTGACAATGAGTCCTAAATTGCCAGAGACCTGCATATACCAGCTTATCTTTGGGGCCCAAGTCCGGCTGTCCATATCTTTGGCCGCCTCCAGGGGATTCTGGATCTGCAGGGCCAGCTGGCATATGTTCTCCCCTGCCTCTGGGTTGGCAGAGTCAGTCATACGTTGTCATGTCCTTTTCCTCTGGCTGCATGTCCTACTCCCAGCAGGCTGGTAGTGGAGTGGGGAAAGGGTGGTTTCCAGTGGCTTTGGCCAGATCGAGCTTGATAGCTAACTGAAGGCTGCCCAAGCAAGGATGATCTGGGAGGTGAAGCAAAGGTGGCGTAGAAGTGTTGGTCAATATCAAGGAAAAGTCAACGTACCTTAACACAGGCAAGTCTATCTTCTGGGCCCAGCTGGGCCTCTCAGGTCTTTCTAGACAATTCCGGATCCCCAGAATACAGAGGCACAGACTTTAGATTCCAGGACCAGGGAACTGCGGGATAAGGGACTGGTATGTACCAGTACCTCAGTGTTATGGTGCATTAGCCGTGACCTGGATATGCCCCACTTGTGTAAGTTCACTTCTTAATCCAGTGCTGGCCACACACCAGCTACTTGTGCTGTGGAAGTGGCAGGATCAGAAATGAGATCTAGGCTGACCAAAATCTGGATTTATGGCCTGATTGGGGTAGGGGGGTGGTCTTCTTAGAGCTGGAACTCAGAGCTTGGCACTGTGTGCCAAGCTTCCTTTGCTCAAAACTAACACTCTAGCACTTGAACCACAGCTCACCTTTCATCATTTTTACTAGTTTAGTAGACATACAAGTCTCACAAACTTTCCTGCCTGGGCTAGCTTCAAGTTGCCACCCTAAGAGCTCAGCCTGTTGAGTAGCTAGGTTTGCTGGTATGAGCCACGGGCACCTGCTAAGGTTGTTTGTGTGTGTGTTTGTGTGTTTGTGTGTGTGTGTGTGTGTGTGTGTGTGTGTGTGTGTGTGTGTGTGTGTGTGTGTGTGTGTGTGTTTCCCGGGGCTTGAAATCAAAGCCTAAGTGCTATCCTTTAGCTTGTTTGCACAAGGTTGGTGCGGTACCACTTAAACTAGAGTAGCTCCACTTCCCATCTTTTTGGTGATTTATTGGAGATAAGAGTCTGCCCAGGCTAGCTTTTAATCTTGATTGATCCTCCGGTTTCAGCCTTGAGTAGCCAGGATTATAGCCACTGGCATCCAGCTGCAAGGATGCCTTTTCATACTCTCTTCTATTCTAACAGCTGTCTACTTGCCCTAGCCTAGATCTCTGACCTCCACAACAGCTCTCAGCAGCCCCTGATAGTGTGGAGAAAACATTTATTTGTCCTCAGGGAAGGAGGTTATGTTTCGTCTGAAGCCTGGGTAGGCTGTAGATGGGTCCTCAGCTGGGAGAGAGGTAGTCTCTTTTATCCAAGAAGGGTTAGTGTGGCCTAAAGCTAATAGCTCATTTCTCATATTACTAGCTGTTCAGGAGTCTGAAATATGAAGATTGTCATTAAGAGGAAGCGCAGCTGTATCCTTAAACAACTGGTTTTTCCCCATCTCCTCCACAAGTTATATTGACATCAAATATAGTGAAAGCAAGGGTTATACTGTGGGGGAGGGACATACAAAGCAACAAAGAGATAATGTTATAAATGCGTTAGAAACACATGCATGAAAGAAAAAAAACATTAAAATACACATCTAAGGGTTCATTTTCTTGACATCACATTATCTGATCATTTCCGCTTGACTCATACATATATTAGATATTATAAATAAGGGAAAACATGGGACCTATGTTTCTTTGGGCCTGGCTTACTTCACTTAATATATTTTCGTCCAAGTTTTTCCATTTCCTAACAAATGGTGCAATGTCATTCTTTCTGATGGAGGCATAGAATTCCATTGTGTATATAAACCACATTTTCTTGATCCATTCATCTACTGAGGGGCATCTGGGTTGGTTCCAGATCTTAGCTATGGTAAATAATGCTGCAATAAACATAGCTGTGCTGGTAGCTTTAGTGTGGTCTTTTTGGTAAACATTTGGGTAAATGCACAAAAGTGGGATTGCTGGGTCATAGGGGAGTTCTATGTGAAGTCTTTTGAGGAACCTCCATACTGCTTTCCAAAGTGGTTGAACAAGTTTACATTCCCACCAACAATGAAGTAAGGTTCCTTTCTCTCCACATCCCCTCCAGAATCTCTTGTTAGAGTTCTTGATTTTTGCCTTCTAACTGGAGTGAGGTGATATCTCAATATTGTTTTGATTTGCATTTCTTTTATGGCTAGGGATGTTGAACATTTCTTCATGTGTCTATTGGCCATCCTTCTTTCTTCTTCAGAGAAGTTTCTCTTTAAATCTTTCGCCCACTTATTTATTGGGCAGTTGTTTCTTTGAGGATTTGTTGTTGGGGGTTTTAATTGTTTGAGTTCCAAGTACATTTTAGATATGAGACCCTTGTCCGTTGTATGGCTAGTAAAGATCTTCTCCCAATCGGTGGGCTTTCTATTGATCTTGCTAGCTATGTCATTTGCCCTGCAGAAGCTCTGCAACTTTATGCAATCCCATTTGTCCAACCTTTCTTTGATTTGTTGTGTTTCCGGGACTCTATTCAGAAAATTTCGGCCTGAGCCAAGGAGACCTAGGGTTTCTCCTATTCCATCCTGTAATGGTTTCAGAGTTTCTGCTGTGAGTTCAAGGTCTTTGATCCATTTGGAGTTGATTCTGGTGCAGGGTGATATATAATATATGGAGGAGATGGGGAAAAACCAGTTGTTTAAGGATACAGGTGGACCTATTGCAACAATGAGAAGTACAAGTTGTCATGTCCAAAACGAGCTTTACAACGTCGGTGGGGATGGAAGGGGGGAAGGAGAAGGATTGGGATTGGGGGGGAGGGGGGAGGGTGGGAAGGGATAAAAAACAGAAAGAAAAAAAAGAGGAAGCGCAGCAAGAAACGTCTGTGAGACTCTCCTCTCCAAGAACCAACTGAAAGCTGGAAGAAAAGCTGTGGCTCAAGTGGTAGAGAGCTAGCCCTGAATGAAAAAAGTGAGGAACAGAGCCCGGGCCCTCAGTTCAAGCCCGAGAACCAAGATGCATGCTTTCTCATCCACACACAAGCACACCACACACACACACACACACACACACACACACACACACACACACACACACACACACACACATACAGAGGAAGGTGGTAATGCTGAGCTGAGCTAGAACTGGGGGCAGTCCTGAGGCATAGTCACAGTAAATTCTCAAGCCAAATCAAGTGCTTTCTCCCTAAGTCCTTCTTGGGCTGAGGGGTCTGGGCCATGGCAGTAAGTTCCATAGAACCTACCTTTCCATCTGTGCATAGGGCCACAGGAGCAAGGGAAGGACACTAGGGATGCTCATTTGCAGTCGGCCCACGATTGCAGATCTTAATCTGCACCCGAGCAATGGTGAGGAAAGCAGGACTCCAAGCCCTGGGATTCCTGGGATAGCAACTGCTACAAGAAGCAGCCAGTTGGCTGTGGATTCTTGAACCTACAAGCCTTTCATGAGCCCAACTCAACACCTGCCCAAGGTGTGCCTGACAAATTCACACACTTGTGATACCGGCATGAGTGGATGTTACTTGGTGTGACATCTTGCTCCTCCTGCCCCTCCTGGCCCAGAATCGTGGTCTGAGACAGCGATTTACTGCTGAGATCCATATTGCACCCATGACAGATGCAATTCTGATCTCCATGCCCTAAGTCTCGACCCTTCTCTGGTACTGTAGCCTGCTATGTAGGCAATGGCCTCCAAACAGGCTCCACTCAAGACTTGTAGGACGCCTAGACATTGGGAGACCCTCAGGGAGCCCACTGGAAACTACTTTGCCTTGAGCAACAGAGTGAGGTCCAAGCAGACCAGGTGTTGGTCACAGGGTTTGAAATCTGGGTGTGGGCTCTGTCGCCAGCTCTTAAGCTTACCACTTGAGCTACAGCAGAACTACGTCTGGTCCTCTGGAGGTTCCTTCGAGATCAGAGTCTCCTGGACTTTCCTGCCTGGGCTGGCTTTGAACTGAGATCCTCACATCTCAGCCTCCTGAGGAGGTAGGAGGACAGGTGTAAGCCACCGGCGTCCAGTGGTTCTGGGCTTCACCAGAGTAGACTAGGAGCTACTGAAAGCTTTTCTTTATTTTTCTGTGCCAGTACTGGGCTTGAACTCAGGGTCTGGTCTCTGATCTCTTAACTTTTTCCCTCAAGGTTACCACTCTAACACTTGAGCCACAGATGCATTTCTGGTTTTTGGTAGTTCATCTGGAAGAAGAGTCTCACTAACTTTCCTCTCCTGATCTGGCTTGACTCTCGATCTCTATCTCAGTCTCCTGAGTAGGTAGGATTTACAGGGTTTGAGCCATTGGTGCCATTGGGCTAGAAGCTTTTCTTTTTTTAAAATTTATTTATTTATTTATTTATTTATTTATGTATTTATTTATTTATTTATTTAATTTGTGAACATACTGTACAGAGGGGTTACAATTACATGGGCAGGATAATGCGTACATTTCTTACCAAGCATTGCAGTCTCCTCCTTTGTTTACCCTTCACATCCCTTCCCATCCTCCCCCCTCCCCCCCTGTCCCAATCCTTCTCCCGCCTCCCTCACCCCCCTCTCAGCACGGACATTGTAAAGCTCGTTTTGGACATGACAACATGTACTTCTCATTGTTGCAACAGGTCCACCTGCATCCTTAAACAACTTGTTTTTCCCCATCTACTCCACAAGTTATACTGATATCAAATATAGTGAAAGCAGGGGTTATACTGTGGGGGAGGGACATACAAAGCAACAACGAAATAATCTTATAAATGAATTAGAAACACATGCATGAAAGAAAAAACATTAAAATACATATCTAAGGGTTCATTTACCTAACATTACATTATCTGAAATTTCCCCTTGACTCATACATATACTAGATATTGCAAATAAGGGAAACCATGGGCCTATGCTTCTTTGTGCCTGGCTTACTTCGCTTAATATAATTTTTTCCAAGTCTTTCCATTTCCTAACAAATGGGGCAATGTCATTATTTCTGATGGAGGCATAGAATTCCATTGTGTATATATACCACATTTTCTTGATCCATTCATCTACTGAGGGGCATCTGGGTTGGTTCCAGATCTTAGCTATGGTAAATACTGCTGCAATAAACATAGTCCTGCTGTAGCTTTAGTGTGGTCTTTTTGGTAAACATTTGGGTAAATGCCCAAAAGTGGGATTGCTGGGTCATAGGGGAGTTCTATGTGGAGTCTTTTGAGGAACCTCCATACTGCTTTGAAAAGTGGTTGAACTAGATTACTTTCCAACCAACAATGAAGTAAGTTTACCTTCTGTCCACATCCCCTCCAGCATCTCTTGTTGTTAGAGTTCTTGATTTTTGCCAATCTAACAGGCGTGAGGTGATATATCAATATCGTTTTGATTTGCATTTCTTTTATGGCTAGGGATGTTGAACATTTCTTCATGTGTCTATTGGCCATCCTTCTTTCTTCTTCAGAGAAGTTTCTTTTTAAATCTTTCGCCCACTTGTTTATTGGGCAGTTGTTTCTTTGAGAATTTGTTGTTGGGGGATTTAATTTTTTGAGTTCCAAGTATATTTTAGGTATGAGACCCTTGTCCGTTGTATGGCTAGTAAAGATTTTCTCCCAATCGGTGGGCTTTCTATTGATCTTGCTAGCTATGTCCTTTGTCATGCAGAAGCTCTGCAACTTTATGCAATCCCGTTTGTCCAACCTTACTTTGATTTTTTTTGTTTCCATTTCTCTATTCAGAAAATTTCGGCCTGAGCCAAGGAGACCTAGGGTTTCTCCTATTGCATCCTGTAATGTTGTCAGAGTATCTGCTTTGATTTCGAGGTCTTTGATCAATTTGGAGTTGATTCTGGTGCAGTGTGATATATAAGGGTCTAGTTTTAGTGTTCTGCATGTAGTTAACCAATTTTGCCAGCACCATTTACTGAAGAGGCTGTCTTTGTTCCATTCTATTGTTTTAGCTACTTTGTCGAAGATTAGATGGCTATAGGTCTGTAGGTTCATTTATGGGTTTTCAATTCTATTCCATTGGTCCTGAGGTCTGTTCTCATGCCAATACCAAGCTGTTTTGATTACTATGGCGTTATAGTAGAGTTTGAAATTTGGTATTGATATTCCTCCATCAGTGTTCTTTCCATTGCAGATCGTTTTTGTTATTCGGGGTCTTTTATTGTTCCATATGAATTTTTGGATTGCCTCTTCTATTTCCTTGAGGAATCAGCTTGGAATTTTGATAGGTATCTCGTTGAATTTGTAGATAGCCTTGGGAAGTATTGCCATTGTCACGATGTTAATCTTTCCATTCCAGGAGCATGGGAGTTTTTGCCGTTTTTTAAGTTCTGTGTTGATTTCCTTTTTCAAGATTTTAAAGTTTTCATCATAGAGGTCCTTCACTTTTTTGGTTAAGTTAATTCCTAGGTATTTTATTTTTTGTGGGGCTATTACAAATGGAGTTGCTTTACCAATTTCAGCCACACTTTTTTCATTGTTGGCATACAGAAAATCCATTGATTTTTGAGGAATTTTATACCCTGCTACTTTGTCAAAGTTTTGAATCAGCTTGAGTAATTTGGGTGTGGAGTCTATGGGATTCTTTAAATACAAGATCATGTCACCTGCAAAGAGGGAGATTTTTATTTCTTATTTCCCTTTTTGGATCTCCTTTATGTCTGCATCTTGTCTTATTGCTATAGCTAGGCCCTCTAATACTAGATTGAAGAGAAGTGGAAAGAGTGGACATCCTTGTCTTGTTCCTGAGTTAAGAGGAAATGGCTTTAGTTTTTCACCATTAAGTATAATGCTGGCTGTAGGTTTGTCATATACAGCCTTTATTGTATTGAGGAATGTTCCATGGATTCCTAATTTTTCCAAAACCTTCATCATAAAGGGGTGTTGGATCTTGTTGAATGCTTTTTCTGCATCTATTGAGATAACCATGTAGTTCTTATGCTTGCTCCTGTTGATGTGATGAATAATATTAATTGATTTGCGTATATTGAACAAGCTTTGCATCCCTGAAATGAATCCTGTTTGATCATGGTGTCTGATTTTTTGGATGAATTATTGAAGTCGATTGGGCAAAATTTTGTTGAGAAGTTTTGCATCAATGTTCATCAAAGAAATGGGTCTATAGTTCTCCTTCTTTGATGAGTCCCTGCCTGGTTTTGGGATGAGGGTTATGATGGCTTCATAGAATGTGTTCGGTAGTGAACTTTCTCTTTCAATTTCATTGAAGTGTTGAAGGAGTATTGGTGTGAGCTCTTTG
Source organism: Dipodomys merriami (assembly GCF_024711535.1). NCBI lineage: Eukaryota > Metazoa > Chordata > Mammalia > Rodentia > Heteromyidae > Dipodomys > Dipodomys merriami. The sequence continues at coordinate 879,840 of NW_027206018.1, forward strand.
AAGGCCTTGTAGAATTCTGCTGTAAAACCTTCAGGTCCTGGATTTTCTTAGCTGGGAGCTCTCTTATTGCTCTTTCTATTTCAATGCTTGATATGGGCATGTTAAGATGGTTTAACTCATCTTGGTTTAGTTTTGGCATGTCAATGTTTGCTAGGAAAAGGTCCATTTCTGTCAAGTTCTCAAACTTATTAGCATAAATTTTGAGAAGTATTCCCTTATAATGTTTTGAATCTTGGTTGTTTCTGTGGTGATGTTTCCATTCTTGTCTCTGAGTTTATTTATTTGGGTGTGTTCTCTTGTTTTTCTGGCAAGATTTGCTAAGGGTCTGTCAATTTTGTTAATTTTTTCGAAGAACCAACTCTTTGTTTTTTTGTTTTTTTCTATAATTTTTTTGATTCTAATTCATTTAATTCTGATTTAATTTTGATTATTTCTTTCCATCTACTGGATTGGGGTTTATCTTGCTGCTCTTTTTCAAGGAGGTTTAGATGTGCCATTAAATTCTTGGTTTCAGATCTCTCCAATTTGTTGATGTAGGAGCTCAGAGCTATAAACTTGCCTGTGAGTACCGCTTTTGCCTTGTCCCAGAGGAGGTGGTAATTTGTGTGTTCATTTTTGTTGAATAGCATGAACATTTGAATTTCCTTTCTAATCTCTTCCATGACCCACTCGTGATTCAGCAGTGTGTTGTTCAGCCTCCATGTGATACCAGACTTTCTTTGGTGGCTTTTGGTGTTAAGTTCTAATTTTATTCACTTGTTGTCAGAGAGAATGCAAGGTACAACTTCAATGTTTCTGAATTTAGACAAGTTTTTTTTTTTGTGGCCTAAAATGTGGTCAATTTTAGAAAATGTTCCATGTGCTGCTGAGAACAACGAGTATTCTGATGCCGCTGGGTGAAATGTTCGGTTGATATCTGTTAAATCTAGTTGATCTATGCAGCTGTTTAGATCTGCAGTTTCTCTGTTGAGTTTTTGCCGAGTTGATCTATCTAGTGGGGAGAGTGGTTTGTTAATATCCCCAACAATTAATGTCTTTGGAGTTATATGGGATTTGAGGGAAAGTAGTGTTTCTTGGATAAATTTGGGTGCTCCATTGTTTCACAAGTCGATATTTAGAATTGTAATATCCTCCTCAAAGAGAGATTCCTTAATTAGTATCTACCAACCTTCTTCATCTCTTCTCACCAATTTTAATTGAAGTGTATTTTTATCTGATATTAGGATTGCAACTACTGCCTGTTTATGGGGGCCGTTTACTTGGTAGATTTTGTTCCAACCTTTAACATTGAAAATGTGTTTGTTTTTATGGGCAAGATGTGACTCCTGAAGGCAGCAGATAGAAGGGTAATGTTTTTTAATTCAACTAGACAGTCTACGTCGATTATTGGAGAGTTCAGTCCGTTAATGTTAAGAGAAAGGAATGAGAGGTATTTGAGAGTTCCTGCCATGTTATCCATCTTCTTGGGGGTTGCAAAAACTGTGTTCTTCCTATGGTTCTTGGATTCTCAGTTTGGGTTCAGTTTCTTGACCTTTATTGTGGTCTTGTTGGTTTTCTATGTGTAGGACATCTTTAAAAATCTTTTGTAGGGCTGATTTGGTGGCATTTCTGTAGTTCTCTTTGAGTGTTCTCAGCCTGTTCACGTCATTCCTGCCTTTCTCTTT